>NW_016107754.1:1333856-1369162 GCF_001604975.1 Cebus imitator | reverse complement strand
GGATTGAGAAATATTGGGTTAAGGAGGGAATGATCATAAAATTGAGTTTGCTGGTAGAGTATACATTTGAGAACATTTTATACTCTTTCTCAAACCTTGAAAGACTTCAGAATACTACTGTAGTATTTTTCATTCCTTGGTAACACACGGATATAATTTGTGTTTTGCTTTATTTTTTGTGGGCAAGTGGGGCCCCACTTGGATGTGGAGGAAAAGACAGTTAATAGGTTTCTTTTTATCATGATGGTACCTTAAAGAGCACTGAAAATCATATTGTGAAATGTTTGCATGTGTATATCATCTTTTGTAGAAACTTCCACTAGAAGTTTGAAAATGGATAACATTTTATTTATCTGTCCCAGTTTACCCCAACAAAATCAGTTAGCATATATTAGATGATAAGTGGTTGTCAAATGAATACATAAATGTAAAGTCAAGTAAGATAATATTTATAAAGTACGATTCTGTATAAATCCATCGAATACATTTCTCACCTCAGTGTTATCTCTTCTGGAGTCCAAAGTTAATATTAAATAAATCATATATGACCCTATATTATGGTTCCTATGCAATGATTCTGTATGGAGGCAAAAGCAATACTATAAATAAAATTTTCTGTTCAGTGTATAATACTGCAATATGTTCATATTTTGAGCTAAGGTTAAAAGCAAAACCTGTCAAGTGATTCCTTATTACCCAAATAGTTAATAATTTCTAAATATGACATTTTTTCTCAATTAAAAATATTTTGGAAAACTGGACAATTAGAAGTTTAGGAACCCCAAACAAAAAATAAAATGATCTATTTAAGATAGATGTCTCCCTAACCTGTAATATCTTCGTAAACAAACACACAAAATCTCAACCCTTTTAAGACCTTTTTCCTTTACCTTGAAACAGTGCTATAAGTTTTTCTTCCTATTTTTTTGGTCTACTGCATATCTATTAAGGATGCAGTGTTTTTCATAATCAGCTTGCTGTTTTCTCTACCACCATCCAGTAAGGGCATGACCTAATTTGTCTTTCTTAACTTGAGTCCCTAAAGAGATATGGCACCTACCACCATTACCAGTCTTTGATACGCTTTGGTTGCACTTTCAGACAATAATTCAGTTGTTAGATTCCTTACTATAATTTGTGTTCTTTGTGAGGAGACGTTCTTAATGCACCTTATTTTCATTTAAAATAGGCATCCCCATGTGGAGGATCAGAGGAAGGAAGAAACTGAGAATAAACCAGAAAAATCATCATCTGTTCAACTGGTAAGACAAAGTTTAATTTTCATTAACTTTTATTTAATTGATAATAACTAATTATATATGCAAATGCTGTGATAAATTTAGCTAGTTTAGTTATGTGTTAAAATCTTTTGAGTGGGTCTGCTTTCCTACCTTCATTAGTAAAATGGTCCAATTGAATCTTGCTTTGATGATTGATACTGTGTCTCAGGGTTGTCATTCTAAATACCATTCCTCACCATAACTAAAAATTAGGAAAAAAATGAATAGAGTTATCCATAAATAGCCCAACAGTCAATTTTAAGAAATCCGTCATTTTTTTTTTTTAGGGAACATTCAAGCAAAACAACAATAAAACTACGCACATATAAAGAAAACACACATATATACATCAGAATTTTATTTAGTAAGAAGTTTGAGTCATTTTTGAGGTTAAGTTTATTATTTATTTTTATTATCTTTATGGTTAGAACTCCTAGGTCTAAATGAGAGAGAATAACTGCATTATACAGAAAAGGCTTTTAGTACCAGTGATATGCTTTTGTGGTAGTTAAAAATCGTTGTATGAACATCATATGTTCATATATTTTGTGAAAGGTTGATGAAGAGCTCATTAGTATAACTTTTACCTTCCATATAGTTTTATGTAATGATTAAATCCACTTGTTAATAAGTATATCAGTCTGTTCTTATACTGCTCTAAAGAACTACCTGAGACTGAGTAATTTATGAAGAAAAGAGGTTTAATTGAATCACATTTTCTCAGGCTGGACAGGAGGCCACATGGCTGGGTAGTCCTCAGGAAACTTAGAATCATGGGAGAAGGCAAAGGGGAAGCAAGCATATCTTCACATGGCAGCCGGAGAGAGAGCAAAGGGGAAGGTGCCATACACTTTCAAACAACCACATAATGTAAGAACTATATCATGAGACAGCACTAGGGAGATGATACTAAACTATTAGAAACCACCTCTGTGATCCAATCTCTTCTTATCAGGTCCCTCCTCTAACACTAGGAATTACAATTCAACATGAGACTTGAGTAGAAACATGTTAGCAGGAACATAGGTAGGAAAGTTTGCAGAGGTTATCCAGTAACTTAGGAAGGGAAAATATATAAACATAAAATAACCATGGTATTCACCTGCATGAGGTTATCACTGTAAACAATGTTGCAGAGGAAGTACATTACATGCAAATATATGTAGAATTGTACAGTTGAGCAAAGGCAAGAACCAGGGGACTAGATCCAGAAAAGGCATTTCTATATATAGAATTAGGAATACAAAAAGCGAGAAAAGTGGGCACTTTGACCTGAATTTTGTTTAGATATTAAATCAATTTTGTCAAAGTGGATTAAGCATCAAATATTATGACAACTAACTTAAAAAATTAAAATTCTGGACCAGGCATGGTGGCTCACGCCTGTAATCCCAGCACTTTGGGAGATTGACTTAAGCAGGCATATTGACTGCTTAAGCTCAAGAATTTGAGACCAGCCTATACAACATGGTGAACATCGTCTCTACTAAAAATACCAAAATTAGCCAGGTGTGGTGGTGCGTACTTGTATTTCCAGCTACTCGAGGGGCTGAGGTGGGAGGATCACTTGTGCTTGGGAGGTCGAGGCTGCAGTGAACTGTGTTCATGCCACTGCACGCCAGCCTATGTGACAAAGCAAGACCCTGTAGGCATGAAGTTTATAGTATTTCCTGTTGAAAAATGGTTTGTCATGCTATAATCTTGCCTTTGTATAAACTTTTAAATTAGTATCAGATGATTCCACAGTTACTTTTGACTAGAATTGACCTTTAGTTTGAATTATGTGCACCACTGATATTGGTCATTCTTTATAAGGGGTTTTTCTAGTTACTTGGTAGAATTTTTTTTAACTTTTTGAAAAATTTCAAACCTATAGAAAGATTGCAAGGATTGTAAAATGAATGGTAGTACAATGAACATTCTTCATAGACAGTAAACTGTTAACGTTTTTCTGCATACATAATCTTATGAAATGCTATAAAATCTAAGGTACATTTGTTGAATATAGATGGGGATGGAGGAATCTTAATGTAGCACTCAAACCCATTTTTTACGGTGAAAACCTCATGCAGGTGAATACCACATACCAGGGTTATTTTATGTTTATATATTTTCCCCTCCTAAGTTACTGGATAACCTCTGCAAACTCTTTGTGGCAACTAACTAGAGAAGAGAAGGGCAGAACATCATACTTAGATTAGGCAGATAGTCCTGCAGTGGACTTTATTCATTTCTAGTTATTTACAGATCTATTAGAGAACTGAAAGTGAAAGAATTACCCCATACCAGGGCATTTTCAGCATCTCAAGCTCTATGCGGCTTCTACAATAAGAAATTCTTATTTTCAAAGATCAATAGCAACATAATCATATTCCTAGAAGTTTCAGCAGAGTATAAGATCTCTGGCTTCTTAAGGTTTGAAGGAAGGCCATCATCCATCTGTTATAGGCCATTTATCTCTGTTGTCCTCTGGTTCTTCACAACTAATGTTAATAGATATTCCAGCAGGACTTGATTGTGTAGTTATCAAATTACTAACGCCTTTATTAATTCCGGAAGAATAAATTCCTGAAAATTATTACTATTTATGGAGCTCTGACTGAATTGAGATGTCATTCTGCTTTACTACTTTGTTCACAATTTTAAACTATTACAACTATTCATTTTCAAATTGCTATGTATTTAATAGATGAAGCATCAGTCATATAATGTAAAAAGCACAGTTAGATATAATTTTCCTGTTACTGAGAATATAGGTAATATTTTAAGTTCCTAGAAAGCAGAGAACGTATATTATTCTTCCTTAGATTTTCTATAGTTCTGTCATAGAAGCTAGAAGAACAAGGTAAAGGGAGCTTTGTTCCTTTTTTAATGCTTTGGCTGATTTTGATAATAGAGTAAATGAGAATATGCATAATTGTGTAAATTTTTAATCAAAATGTCTTCTAGGACAAACAGGAAAAGAATGTTCCTACTGATCTTGTTCCTGTTAACCTACTATTAGAAGTGAAGAAGTTATTAAGTGCAATTAATACTCTACCAAAAGGTGTGGTTCCTCACATTAAGAAGTTCTTACAAGAAGATTTTTCCTTCCAAACTATGCAGGTAACATCATAATTTGATCTTTGTGGCAGAAGTGCAGCTGTCTCTATATGACTTTTTTAATTAAAAAAAAAAAAATTTAACCACACAGTGTAGCCAAAGTCTTGAAAAATATCTCTGTCTTATCTGTTGTAAAGGGCTTTGGTACAACCTTGACTGTAGACTTTTAAAACATTGAGCAAATAGAGTCATGTGGTGCTAGCCTTTTAAGAATAATGGTAGGAATGTGGGTCGGTAGCTTGTAAGCTGTTGACTACAAGGTCTAGTGTTTATTCCAGTCCTACTAATAACCTATAACATGCCACTCTGGGACAGGGGACTGCTTTTGGTCTCCTAACTCAAAATGTTAACACATTTGGCTGGGCATGGTGGCTCACACCTGTAATCCCAGCACTTTGGGAGGCCAAGGTGCGTGGATCACTGAGGTCAGGAGTTAAACCAACATGGTGAAACTTCATCTCTACTAAAAATACAAAAATTAGCCGGACATGGTGGCACATGCCTGTGATCCTAGCTACTCGGGAGGCTGAGGCAGGAGAATCACTTGAACTTAGGAGATGGAGGTGCAGTGAGCTGAGATCATGTCACTGAACTCCAGCCTGGGAGACAAAGCAAGACTGTGTCTCAAAAAAAAAAAAAAGTTACACATTTGTCAAAAATTTATTTTCAAAAATCATATCCAAAACTTTTGGAATTATTCATATAATATTCCAGAGGATATATTGTAGATTTCCATCTAGAAAGTAGTTTTCCTGTATAATTTGTGGTAATTTTTAGCATAAAAAGGGTACCATTTCTTAAATTAATAGAGTTTTCTGAAGTTAAAGAAAATTATATACTCTTTTCTTTGTGGCAATTAACTAGGGAAGAGAAGGGCAAAGCACCATAGTTGTCTTGAGAAGGCTACATTTGTGTTTCTATGAAAGAATATATAATTATTTCCATGAAACACTTTAATACTAGTATCATTAAAAATTCTAACAAACTCTGGAGATATTCATAAGACTTTATGTACAATTATAACATTAACTGAGATAATTTACCACAGTATAAGGCAATTCTGGCTTGAAATTGATAGAATAATGCCATCATTTCCCTCTTATGTTTTGGAAATCACTTAGAAACAAGACAGAAATCAGTAGCCTTCAGATATGTAAAAAATACCAACTAGAATGTAAAAATAGAAGAACAGTACAGTCATCTTTTGTTATCTGTGGGATGCTAGTTCCAGAACAGCCCTCAGTACAAAAATCCAAGAATGCCCAAGTCTCTTATGTAAAATGACATAGTATTTGCATACAACCTGTACACCTTCTGTATACATTATATCATCCCTAGAATACTTATAATACCTAATACAATGTAAATGCTATATTGTCTTTTCAATTTTTAAAATTATTGTATTCTTGCTATTTATTTATTTTTCAAATAGTTTCAGTCCATAGTGGGTTGAATCCACGGAGGCAGAACTTGTGGATATGGAGGGTGAACTATACTTATTTATAGTAATAACAAAACTGAAATACTGAGTAAAACACTTAAGAAATGTACAAGATAAACTAGTATTTCCTTAAGCTTGTTCTGAACCACTTACATGAGAATATCTGACCCTGTATCAATTCTAAAGAATCAAAATCTCTGGGGATAGATCTGGGAATCTGCATTTTAGCAAGTACCCAAGCACTGATTGTAGTCACATTAAGTTTAGAAGTCAGTACTCCTTATTAAAACAATAAATAAAACTTTCTAAAATTCTATTGAAAGTGTAAGAAATGACCACATGAATGGAATAGTGCATGTAGGAAGACACAGTATATTAAAGCTGTCAATTTTCCACAAATTAAAATCCACAAATATCACATAACTCCAGTAAAACAATAGGATTTTTTTGGTTAGTGTCCCTAAATGCCAAGTCTAAAGTTCACATGGGAAATAAGAGGAAAAATAGCCAAGAAAATTAAGAAAAGTATAAAGGAATAGGGCTGGGAATTTGCCTACTTAAACATTAAAAGTTATTATGAAGCTTTAATAACTAAAAGATTATGTTACTTGTTCTTTATACCACAGACATGTCTAGAAAATAGAAGATAAGTTCCAGAAGTAGACCCAAATATCTACAGAACTTTCATGAATGATAAGATGGTAAAAATAGGTAATACTAAAGGAAACAGACAAATCAATATCAATGGGATATTTTAACATACTTCTGTTAATAAATGAGAGAACATGGACACAAAATTAGTAGAACTATAGCAGACTCGGTCTACCTGAGACACATATATGAACACTACACCCAACAATGGCAGAATATGTATCCTTTTTAAGTGCACACAGAACATTTACAAAAAATTGACCATATACTAGGTCACAAAGCAAGGCCCATCAAATTTCAAAGTATCAAAACATAACAGAGTATGTTCTCTAACATTCAGTTAATCTAGAAATCAATAAAAGCAATAATCTAGAAAACCATATGTTCATAAGTTAAGAGATATACCTCTAATCTAGGTAACCAACTGGTCAAAGAAGAAATCACAACAGAAGTTAAACACATTTTTGAACTGAATAAAAATAACATATCAAATCTTGTGTTATAAGATAAAGCTGTGCTTCAAGGAAAATTTATAACTTGCGATGTGATGTAAATATTAGAAAAAAAAGAAGCAAGATTGAATATCATTTATCTAAGCATACATTCAAGAGGTTAATGGAAGAACAGCAAACTAAAAGCACTCAAAAAGGAAATGATAAAGAGATTTAAAACTAATGAAATCTATTTAAAGCATAAAATAGGAAGGATCGATAAATCCAAAACTTGCTTTTTTGAAAAGAACAATAAAATTGACAAATGCTTAATAAGTATGTCCAAAAAAGAAAGCAAAAATATCCAAAATCATGAATGAATATGAAAACATAAATACAAATACTGTAGCCATTGAAAATAGTAAAGATAATTCTGCTTATTGGAGTAGCTGCCTGGTTTGTCTCATAGCAACCGTCCTCTGTGAAGAACTGAGAAAACTGGACAAAATTTTTTCTAGTTATTTTTATTTTTGTTTTTCTAGTAAATTATTTAATTCAACCTGGGGTAGAGATGATTCCAATCTTTACTTGTTCTTTGAAGAAGGGTCAGTTTCTCTACTTTTTGTAGCAGACTCTGTCAGTGCTCTTCCCATACCAATTGGATCCTACCAATATTTTCCGTATGCCCTGGACAATTATAGTTTTTCATATCTATATCTCTATGCCTCAGGGATTTTTTTTTTTTTCTAAAACAGGATAAAGTACTTCTCATGGCAGTTCAGAAAATCCAAGGAATTAATATTTCCCCATTACCCCAGAAAGCACTCAGTCAGTAGGTCTTGGAAGTTATATGAGTATCCCAGTTGCCTCTTCTGTTTTGTTGGTTAATACTGATTTGTAATTTTGAGTTTTCCAAAATTTCCCAGTTGTAATAACTGCAGTGGCCCACCATGGGTAACTAGCTTAATAACACATCCTTTAACTTAAAGCCTACTTTTCCTTTACTTTATTACTTTTCCACTTTTCTACCATTGTCTCTGTTCTTCGCAAATAGACTATTTCCACTGAAATCCTTGAATTCTGGTCCACTTCCATTGTAACCGAAACAGGGCCTCAGTCAAAAGAATGAGCTGTTTATCAGGGCTGCTCTTCCTTACAGACTATGCACTCCAGTTTTCTCCGCAGCCTCGCAAATCTGCTGAAGGCTACGCCACAACTGAATGTAGCAGTTACTTTAATGAGAAAATTTGCTCCAAAAGTCAGCTTCCCAGAGATTTCCTTTCAGAGGTGTTCATTTTCATTGTCTTGGTAGAATTCCATTGCTCTCAGATAATTAGTTTTTATGTTTTGTCCAGTTGTTTTAGTCATTCTCACTGGGGAGATTGATTTGAAACCACCTAGACTGTTTGACAGAGGTGGAACTTCAGTATTATGTTTTATATTTCTATTCAAATTCAAGAGATATTGTTGAGTTGGCTGTGAGCCTGGAATACAGGTGATAGTTCTTGGCCAGAAATGAAAATTTGGAAACTGTCAGTGTGTAGACACTATGTAAAATTATGATAGTGGAGTACTTTATCTAGAGAATATGTATTGATAGAGAAGAGGCTCATTCAATTGATGGCTAGGGAGACTGAAATAAAGTATCTAGTCGGCTAGGAAAGAAACAGGAAAATATTATATATGGAAACCAAGTTAATGGAAATGTAGATTAAATTTTCCATGCAGATTATACATCATTAAACAGGTAATGTAATTTAAAGCAAGCACTTGTCAGGTAGAAGGCATTGGGGAATGGACACAAAGACATAGTCCTACCTTTCATTTCAACCATGTAAATAAACTATAGTACATAATAAAGCATGCATTAGCTCAGCTGCAATCAGATTGCAGCATAAAATGGTTTACCCCTTTATTGGTATTAATGCCAGCATTCCTGTTTACCACAGGCTGGCTCAGAGCTGAAAGATTTTAGCTATTTCACACAATAGAATGTATGAGAGTGAAGTGGGATTACCACTTTCCTCTGAAGTAGGTGTGGATGTTGCTAACCCCTTGACAGGTATAGGAATGCCTTTTTAAAAAATGTTTTAAAGAAATAGTTACAAATGACATTCATTAGACAACTTAAAAACTACTTAAAAACAAACGTGAGAACAGTGTATCTGGATGGTATGGATTTTTTTTTAAACCATTTTCATCCTATTTTTCAAATTTTCTCCAATGAGCATGAATTATTTGTATAATGTAAACATATGTAGATATTTGTTCAGACTTAAAGACTTTTTTAACTAAATTATTTTCCACAGAGAGAAGTTGCAGCTAACAGCCAGAATGGTGAGGAAATTGTCCCTGCTTTGACTTTACGTTTCTTGATAACACAACTGGAAGCAGCACTCAGGAACATTCAAGCTACTAATTATACTGTAAGTGTTTGCCTTTGAAAATGTGAAATAATGGACTGGGTCAATATTTCTCAGTGAGAAAACAGCTAATGCATGCTTATTTTAAGGTGTGGGCCTATTTTTATTTTTCTCTTTTTACCTCTAGAAAAGGGTACATATAAATTTGTTGCCTTCCTGTGTCTAGTACTTTCTTATATGACTTATAGATGACTTATATGTCTTGTACTTTCTTATGTGATTGTAATAAGCTCTGTAATAAGCCTATTCTAGTCCCCTTACCTACCACAAAATTCTTCATCTTAAGATAAACTTGAACTAATAGAAATTGACTTTCCCAATTAGAAATAGAGAATCATAAAGTTAAAAAAAAATAAGCCAAGTATAGAAGGACAAATACTGCATGATGTCGTTTGAATGTGGAATCTAGGAGTTGACTCACAGAAGCAGAGAATACAGTGATGGTAAGAGGTCAGGAGTATAGGCCGAGGAGATGTTAGTCAAAAGATACAAAATTTCAGTTAGATATGAGGAACAAGTTCAAGAGATCTATTGTAGAACATAGTGACTATAGTTAATAACAATGTATTATAATTTTGAAAATTGCTGAGAGTAAATTTTAAGTATTTTCACCACAAAAATTATAAATATGTGAGGTTATACATGTTAATTAGCTTGAGTTAGTCATTTCACAGTGTATACATATTTTATAATGTCATATTGTATATGATAAATATATACAATTTTTATTTATCAATTTAAAAAAAAAAATCTGTCTTTAAACCATACTCAGTTTCTCTTTCTTCTGAGATTTCTATTGTAGGTAAAATTAACAAAATGTATTTATGTGTTTAAGACCAAATGATACTTTAGCAATAAATAGATTTATCTTCAAAAAAGGACTACCCAGAGACCAGAAAAGGGAGCTAAGACATCAAATCCCATATCATAATGATGTACAAAAAGATGGAAAAATAATTCTTATTTAGTATTCTAGGAATTAGGGTTCTTACCCTAATTCCTAATGGTATACCATTCAGAAGGAGATTCTAGTTGGATTCCAATGAGGAAACAAAGAAAATGGGGGGTTTACATTTTGTAATCCTCAGAACTTTGGGGATGTGGCAGACTTGCTATTTCTCCTACTGACCAGATTGCCCTTGAATGAAACAAATCAATGTAAATCAGCCTTAACAGGTACCCATGTCTTAGCCCTCTTTACTCAGACATTACTTCAGAGATGAGTCTTGCACTAGGAAATGGAAGAGTTTCTCTCTTGGTAGCTCTTGGTAGTACTTGTGAGCAGTGGCTTTGTCATGATCAAAGCAGTCTACTACTCTGTCTAAATTACTCTCCCTGTCCTTTAAGGCCACCAAAAAGGGACAAGACAATCTTGTAGGAGGCAACAATGGATTATGTATGATGGAGGTGCATTTGCCAATAGCATCTCCATATTCCTGTTTTTCTAGTTCTTGGAATAATCTTTGCTGATGGGGGTAAGGTAGGATAAAAGGACGGGGATTTAGGTTAGAAATGTACCACTTGCATCTTTAAATTCCAGAGTTTTTCTTCTTCTAATTACAGCATTACCACAATCCTGCATCTTATCTTGTTCTTAGAAATGTTTTATTTAGAATTGTATTTAGCTAGTCTCTGTTGTGTTATTCATGAAGCTGTTTTCTTTTCATTGCAAAATAATAGCTCACACGTATTTAGTGTTTATGACAGCCACTGTTCTCAGCACTTTGTGAGAATTAACTCTTTCACTGTTCATAACTACCCCATCTTATTATTCCCATTTTGTAGATGAGGAAACCGAGGCACAGAGGTTAAATAACTTGCTAACTTGACCAGGTAGTAAGTAGTGGAGTCAGGATGCAGTCCATGTAATCTTGACTCTATTCAGGATACAGTCCATGTAGTCTATGGTCTGAACTACAACATTTTACTGCCTCTTCAGGGATGGGAATTCTAACACTTAGATGTTATGGGGAGTTTATATTAATAAACTCACTTAGTCTATCAGGAACAAACACATATGTCTATCTCTACTGAGATCAGTTTGAAGCCAAATTTCTAATCCCAGTCATTTATCTCTTCATTTTATACTGTTGGTCATTAGAAGTGTAAAAGGTGAGAGAATACGTTAGATCACTATAAAAAGAAAGGTTATATCCTATGGATATTTATTGTTCTATGTATTTTTTAAAATCTTGTTTATGATACAGGCTAATCTCGATGAAAAAGGGTAATGTGACAAAAGATAGATCTATAATCTTCAGTCAATATAGAGCTTAAGAGCAGAGGAGTCCAGGGTTCTCCAGAGAAACCAAACTGTTTTGCTGTGTGTGTGTGTGTGTGTGTGTGTGTGTGTGTGTGTGTGTGTGTGTGTGTTCTGTTTTATATGTATAAAACATACACACAAATACTTATACACACTTGTGTGTATACATGATTATAAGGAATATATATGTGATTTATTATGAGGAATTTGCTCATGTGATTATGGAGGCTCAGCAGTTCCCATGATCTGCTCTCTGTAATCTAGAGACCTAGGAATCCTGGTGGTATAATTCATCCCAGTTCTGAAGGCTAAGAACTATGGGAGCTAATGATATAAATCCAAGGGTGAGGGCAGAAGCGGAGATGAGATGTCCCAGCCCCAGAAAGTAGGCTGGAAGCAAAAAAAGGATGAATTCTTTCTTCCTCTACTTTTTGTTCTATTCAGGCCTTAATGGATTGGATGATGCCCACTTACATTGGAGAGGGAAACCTGTTATACCCAGTCTACCATTTCAAAGGCAAATTTCATCTGGAAACACCCTCAGAGACATACCCAGAAACAATATTTAATCTGGGCACCCTGTGGCCAGTCAAGTTGATACATGACCCTAACCATCACAAATACAATGGACAGGGAGTTATTGGCGTACACCTCACACTGTTTCCCTCAATAGTTACATAATTACATGACTCCAGTACATATGAAAAATAGGAAATTGATGTTCATCCATGGGCTTTGTGTCTGGGGTCTCCAAGACCACCCTCATGTTCAGAGATTTGCTAGAAGGACTAGACTCACCATATGGTTATACTAACATCTAAGATTTATTATGGTGATGTAGTAAGGATGTATGGTAAATCATGTGGGGAAAAGACACAGGTGAAGTCTGAAGAAAGCCATCTACAAGTTCCCCTTTATTTTGTCCCTCCTATGACAAGTCACACAGCATATATGGCTACCTCCACAAATGAAAATGTAGCAACATCTGCAATGTTTCTGCCCAGGGAAGCCCATAAGAGACTCAGTGATCAACATTTTTATTGCGTGTTGGTCATCTAGGTACCTGCTGCATGGCATGTATCAAAATTCCAGACTTCCAGAAGAAACTCCTTGATGGTCAGCATAAATCACATTGTTTGCACAAATAGTCTAGATATAACAAGGCACCTTTATCAGTTAGGGAACACTGCCAAAATTCAAGTTTCCAGACACAAGCCAAAGATCAACTTTGCAGGCAGCCTTAATAAGGATAGCATCCTCAGGCCAGCTATGTTAGCTTTTTAATGCCCAGACTTGTATAGTTCTGTGCCATTTTATAAAAATGTACATTTGTGTAACTATTACTGCAATCAAGATAAAATAACTATTCCACCACCACAAAAATCTCTCTTATGCTACCTTTATGGTCACACCCACCTCTCTCCCTCTACAATTCGCTGATCCCTAATCTATCTCATCTCAGTAATTTTGCATAGACCATTTTTATATGAAGAAAATACCACACGGTTTAATTTTTCATTGAAGAAGTGATTAGCTTTATGTTCATACTATTTTGTGGAATCCCTATGGGAGAGTAAAGGATTTTGATTTAAAAGATCATTGTATTTTTAATGGTGGATGGTAGATACTTTAGTGTTCATTATATTATTATTTAATATGTTCTTGATACCAAAAATGTTATATAATAAAAGAGGAACAAAGTGAATGAGAGTTTTTGAAAGGTTTAATGTGACAAATTTTGATGATATTTGCTTCTTTTTTTTACCAATTTTTAAAATTTTTTTTTAAATTTGTGTGGGTACATAGGTGTATATTTTAATGAAGTACATGAGATACTTTGATGTAGGCATGCCATGTGTAATAATCACGTCAGTGTAAATGGGGTATCCATTACCTCAAGCATTTATCCTTTGTGTTACAACAGTTCTTTTATACTCTCTTTCTTATTTTAAAATGTACAACAAATTATTGTTGACTGTACTTAGCCTGTTGTGCTATCAATACTAAATCTCATTCATTTTATCTTCTATATTTTGTTCCCATTAAATATTACCACTCTCCCCAACTCTCACCTACTCTTCCCAGCCTCTGGTAACCATCATTCTACTGTCTACTTTTATGAGTTCACTTGTTTTAATTTTTAGCTCCCACAAATGACTGAGAACATACAAAGTTTGTCTTTATCTGTTTTATTTCACTTCACATAATGACCTCCAGTTCCATTCATGTTGTTTCAAGTGACAGGATCTCATTCTTTTAATTTTTTTTTTTTTTTAATAAAAATGAGGTCTCACACTATTGCCCAGGCTGGCCTTGACCTCCTGGGCTCAAGTGATCCTCCCACCTCAGCCTCTCAAAGTGCTGGGGGGAATCTCATTCTTTTTTTAAATGTCTGAATAGTGCTCTCCTATGTATATGTACCACATTTCCTTTATTTATTCATCTAGGTGGACACTTAGGTTGATTCCAAATCTTGTCTATCGTGAATAGTGCTGCAATAAACATGAGAATGAAATATTTCTTTGGTACATTGATTTTCTTTCTTTTTGTTATATCCCAGCAGTGAGATTGCTGGATCATATAGTAAGTTTATTTTTAGCTTTTTGAGGAACCTCCAACTGCTCTCCATAGTGGTTTTAGTAACTTACATTCCCGCCAACAGTGTAAGAGGGTTCTCTTTTCTCCACATCATCACCAGCATTTGTTATTTCCTGTATTTTTTAAATAAGCCATTTTAACTTGGATGAGATGATATCTTCCTGTAATTTCTATTTGCATTTCTTTGATCATGAATGATGTTGAGCACCTTTTTATGGACTTCTTTACCATTTGTTTGTCTTCTTTTGAGACATGTCTATTTAGATTCTTAAAATTAGATTATTAGAATTTTTTCCCTGTAGAGTTGTTTGAACTCCTTATATGTTCTGGTTATTATTAATAGTTCCTTGTTAGATGGGTAGTTTGCTAATATTTTCTCCTATTCTATGGATTGTCTCTTCATTTTGTTGATTGTTTCCTTTGCTATGCAGAAGTTTTTTGACTTGATATGACCCCATAGACCCATTTTTGCTTTGGTTGCCTGTCTTTGCCCAATCCAATGTCCTGGAGAGCTTCCCCAGTGTTTTATTATAGTAGTTTTATAGCTCGAGGTCTTAGATTTAAGTCTTTAATCCATTTTGATTTGATTTTTGAATATGGTGAGAGATAAAAGTCTAATTTTATTCTTCTGCATTTCTGCATATGGATATCTAGTTTTCCCAGCACCATTTATTAAAGAGACCATTCTTTCCCCAGTGTATGTTCTTGGCACCTTTGTCAAAAATGAGTTCACTGTCGATGTATGGATTTGTTTTTGGGTTCTCTATTCTGTTTCATTGGTCTATGTGTCTTTTTCTTTTATGCCGGTACTATGCTGGTTTGTTTACTATAATTCTGTAGTATAATTTGAAGTCAGATAATGTGATTCCTTCAGTTTTGTTCTTTTTATTTGAGGATTGCTTTGGCTGTTCTGGGTCTTTTGTGGTTCCATACAAATTTTAGGATTTTTAAAAAATTTCTGTGAAGAATGTCATTGGTATTTTGATAGGAATTACATTGAATCTGTAAATTGCTTTGGGTAGTATGAATATTTTAACAGTATTGATTGTTCCAATCCATGAACATGGAATATCTTCTTCCCACCCTTTTTTTAATCTTCAATTTCTTGTATCAGTGTTTTGGAGTTTTCACTGTAGAGGTCTTTCACTTCTTTGGTTAAATTAATTTGTAGGTGTTTTAGTTTCTGTGCAGCAATTGTAAATGGGATTACTTTCTGGATTTCTTTTTTAGGTTTGCTGTTGGCATGTAGAAATGCTACTGATTTTTGTTTGTTTATTTTATATCATGCAGCTTTACTGAATTTGTTTTTCAGTTGCAATAGTTTCTTCATGGAATCTGTAGATTTTTCCAAATATAAGATCATATTATTTGCAAACAAGGATAATTCGACTTCTTCCTTTCCAATTTAGATGCCCTTTATTTCTTTCTCTTGTCAGATTACTCTAGTTAGGACTTGAGTACTATGTTGAATAATAGTGGTGACAATGGGCGTTCTTGTCATATTCAAGCTCTTAGATGAAAGAATTTTAGCTTTCCCCCATTCAGTATGATACTAGCTGTGAATCTGTCATATGTGTTTTATCGGGTTGAGGTGTGTTCCTTTGCTACCCAGTTTTTTATCATGTTTTTTCATGAAGTGATGTTGAATTTCATCAAATGCTTTTTCAGCATCTATTGAAATGATTATACCATGATCATACCATGAAGGACAAGATTTTCATCCTTCATTCTGTTGATATAATGTATCACATTGATTATGTTGCCTATGTTGAACCATCCTTGCATCCTGGGATAAATCCCACTTGGTCATGATTAATGATATGTTTAATATATTGCTGAACTTGGTTTGGTACTATTTTGTTGAGGATTTTTGCACCAATGTTTATCAGATAGGTTGGCCAATATGTGTATATACTTTTTGACGTATCTTTGGTTTTGGTATCAGAGTAATACTGGTCTCACAGAATGAGTTTGGAGGTATTATTTCCTCTGTTTTTCAGAATAGGTTGAGTAGGGTTGGTGTTAATTTTTCTTTAAATGTTTGGTAAAATTCAGCATTGAAACCATCAAGTAGTTTTGACCAGTTCATCTTTCAGCCTTTCTGCTGAATACATGAGTAGTTTATACACCACAATTACAGTGTTATAATATCCTGCGTTTTTTTGTGTGCCTACTATTACCAGTGAGTTTTGCACCTTTAGATGATTTCTTACTGCTCATTAACGTCCTTTTCTTTCAGATTGAAGAACTCCCTTTCTCATTTATTGTGGGACAGGTATGGTGTTGATGAAATTGCTCAGTTTTTGTCTGGGAAAGTCTTTAGTTCTCCTTCATGTTTGAGGAATATTTTTGCTGGATATACTATTCTAGAATAGTATTTTTTTTCTAGGTTTTTTTTTCCTTCAGCACTTTAAATATGTCATGCTACTCTCTACTGGCCTATAAGGTTTCCACTGAAAAGTCTGCTGCCAGCGTATAGAAGCTTCATTGTATGTTACTTGTTTCCTTTTGGTTGCTGCTTTTAGGATCCTTTCTTTAATCTTGACCTTTTGGAGTTCAATTATTAAATGTCTTGAGATAGTCTTAATTTGGGTTAGGTTTACTTGGTGTTCTATAACCTTCTTGTACTTGAGTATTCACATCTTTCTCTAGATTTGGAAAGTTCTCTGTTATCCCTTTGAATAAACTTCCTATCCTGATCTTTCTCTCTGCCACCTCTTTAAGGCTACTGGCTCTTAGACTTGCCCTTTTAAGGCTATTTTCTAGATCTTGTAGATATACTTCATTTTTAAAATTCTTTTTGGGGTGTCCTTTATGTATTTTCAAACAGCCTGTCTTCAGACTCACTACTTCTTTCATCTGCTTGATAAATTCTGATGTTAAGAGACCGTGGTGAATTCGTCAGCATGTCAATTGCTTTTTTAAACTCTAGAATTTATACTTGATTTTTAAAAATTGTTTTTAATCTCTTTGTTAAATTTATCTGATAGGATTCTGAATTTTTTTTCTGTGTTATCTGGATTTCATTGAACTTCCTCAGAAAAGCTGTTTAGAATTTTGTGTCTGAAATGTCACATGTCTGTCTCTCTGGAATTGGCAACTGGTGCCTTTATTAGTTTGGTAAAGTCATGTTTTCCTGGATGGTCTTGATGCTTATGTATGTCCATCCATGTCTGGGCATTGGAGAGTTAGGTATTTACTGTAGTCTCCACTGTATGGCCTTTTTTTGTACCTGCCCTTCTTGTGGAAGGCTTTCCAGGTATTCAAAGGGATTGGGTATTGTGGTCTAAGTCTTTGTTCATTGCTGCCATATCTGCATTAGGGGACACTCTAACCCCAGTAAAACTGTGGTTCTTGCAGATTCATAGTGGTACCATTTGGTAGTCTTGGGTAAGATCTGGAAGAACTCCTTGGATTACCAGGCAGAGACTCTTGTTCTCTTCTCTTCCTTTATCCCAAACAAACAGTCTCTCTCTCTCTCTTGTGCCAAGCTGCCTGGAGCTGGGAGAGGGGTGACACAAGCATTCCTGTGGCCACGATCACTAGGACTGTGCTAGTTCAGATGTGACGCCAGCACAGCACTGGTCTTGCTCTGTGGTGACCACTGCCTTGCTACCTATATTGAGTCTCTCCTTTCAGAGCAGTGCCTTTCTCTCTGGCCCAGGGCAAGTCCAGAAGTGCCAGACAGGACCCAGGGTCTGGAAGTGGGTCCCCCAGAAGCCCACTTAGTGCTCTACCCCACTGTGGCTGAGCTGATACCCAAGCTGCAAGACAAAGTCCCCTTTACTTTTCCTTGTGCTTTTCTCAAGCAGAAAGCCACCTCTCACCATAGCCATCACAGCTGGGCATATGTTGGGTCACACCTGAAGCCAGCATGGCTCTGAGTCTCACCCCATGGTGAGTACTGCTACTACTGTTGATTATTCAGGGCCCAAGGGCTCTTTAGTCAGCAGGTAATGAATCCTGCCAGGATTGGGTTCTTACCTTCAAGGCAGTGAGTTCTTTTCTGCCACAGGGTGTGTCTAGAAATATTGTCTTGCAGCCAGAGCCTCAGGATTCTACCATGGCTGAGCTGTTATTCAAGATGCAAGGCAAAATCATCTTAACTCTTATCTCTCCTCTGCTCAAACAGAGGGAAGGTGTCTCTCCCAGACCTGTGAGTTGTTTTCCCTGGAGTTGGAGGGGTGACATAATCACTTCCTTGCCTGCCCCAGCTGGTATCTTACTAGATTGTGTACACCACAAATCCATTGGCTCCAATCCCAGCACAGCACCAGGACATGGCCAGGAATTGCAGTCCTTGTGGCCTAGACTGCCTTTTATTTAGGACCTCAGAGCACTTTGGCTCACTCTGGCAGGGCTTGCCGGAACTCAGGCTCTGACTGCTGGGTTGGGCTATTTGCCTCTGGCTAACTCTTGTCTAAATGCTTCCTCCATGATCACTGACTGAATTCAGTGATCTCAGGGTGGCTCACTCAGGGTGGCTTTCAGATGTGACAGGGCAGCAGAGTGCCAATGCAAAGTCCCACAGTCACTGTGCTTTCCTTCCCCCAAGCACGCAGATTCTCTGTCCGTGCCACATAGCTGTTGTCAGGGGATAGAGGAAAGCATGGTGTAGGCGATTTAAGACTGTCTTTCCTACCCTCTTCAGTGCCTGTTTCATTAATATGATGTTCAAACCAGGTACTGTGATGACTCACCTGATTTTTGTTTCTTATGAAGGGGCTTCTCTGTGGGGTAGTTGTTCAGTTTGGTGTTCCTGTGTTGGGACAATTGTTGGCGGGTTCTGTTTGGCCATCTTTGTTCCATATGCTTTCCTTTAATTAAATTTTAATGTTTTATTTTGAGATTATTGACTATCCTCTTTCTTCTTCCGGGGTCAAATTATCAAATATATCTAAAATATATTATCTATAATTATTATTAGATAACTGAGAATGTAATGATAATTTTTACTCATTTTAATAATTATTAATTAAGCTTAGGATATTTAATTAAGCTTGTACTGAAAAGTAGCTTAGTCAAAATAACCAATTAATATATATTTTTTTCTTTTTAGGCACACCAGATTAATATTGGTTATTATTTGACGTTACTGTTTTTATATGGAGTAGCACTCACTGAAAGAGGAAAGAAAGAGGTATGTAACACGGTATTTACCCTTTATAAATCTTTTTACATCTTAGAATAATCAGGCCAAAAATCATAATATGAAACTTAATATATTTAAAAAGGAAACAGTATTAGCTTATAACTTCATTTCTTTTATTTATCTTTTAAATGCATATCATTTGTGTAAAATAAAAAATTATTTAGCTTATTTCACTTGTATGATACATTTTAATCCATTTTCTAGTGTAGCATAATCCCTGTGGTTTTAATCTTACCCCTTTGGTAAAATATGCCTCAAATTCTTTGCCAAACTTAAGTTCAATTAAATAAAAATCTGGGAATTAACTAGATAATTTCTAAGGGTTCTGTTGAATTTAACATTTCCTTTCTTTTTCTGATTTTTTAATGATTTCTCATATTTTCTTCATAGCCTTGATATTTCTCTTATTTTTTCTTCCCAAATCTGTATTTTTATTTGACTTCATAAATTAAATATATAAATATGAATTGTTATTTAGATGAAGTAGAATTGATAAGCATCCAAACTGAAAACATTTCTATTTTATTTTTATTTTATTTATTTATTTTGAGACAGAGTCTCACTCTGTTACCAGCTGGAGTGTTAGTGGCGCGATTTCGGCTCACTGCTACCTCCATCTCCCAGGTTCTAGCGATTCTCCTCCCTCAGGCTGCTGAATAGCTGGGACTGCAGAAGCACGCCACCATGCTTGGCTAATTTTTGTGTTTTTAGTAGAGATGGCGTTTTACCATGTTAGCCAGGAACATTTCTATTTTAAATAATTTTATGTAGTGCTAATTATTTAGTGTGATGTACTAGAGAATATTTTAAAGCAAGGCCATGCAGTATTTTCCTAGCTTTTTTTTTTCTAGAGAGACTGAGGCTATTATGCTTGTTTTACTGAAGCATCTATTATAACAGATCCTGATATTTACTCCCAGACCTATATTATTTATGATTAAGATGGTGATACCCCGAAAGAGTCTACACCTATGATCAAAGAGTCACTTACTTTCTATTTGAAAAATTGTGAAGAATTGTGCGCCGATTAGGAAAATGATAAAGAATTGTGCTCTAACAGTTATCAGAAAAGCCCTTATTTTGGCTAGTAATGCTTGTCAGTTATGTATGTGTATATATATGTATCTAAAAGATGAGGGTCTCACTATGTTGCCCAAGCTGGACTTGAACTCCCAGGCTCAAGCAATCCTCCTGCTTCAGCCTCCTACGGAGCTGGCACTATCAGTGCGTGCCACCATGCCTAATTGCCAGTTTTAGATACACAAATTGTTGTTACCATCTTAATATTTACTTTGAAATACTGGTTAACGAAGGTCTTAAATTTATGTATAAATAAATATTTTAAACACTGATCTTTGTAATCACATACAGAGATGCCAGGATTCAAAATGTAAATAAATGACCAGATGATTGGATTATTTTTAAAGCTGCCCTAATTTCTCCAGTTTGAGAAATAATTGTTTATTGTAAAAGAAAAAAAATACTTTTTACATCAGCTAAACCTAGTTTTATGTTACTACAGGATTATACAGAAGCTGAGAATAAATTTCTGGTGATGAAGATGGTGATCCAAGAGAATGAAATTTGTGAAAACTTTATGCCTTTAGTTTATTTTGGACGTGGTTTACTGCGATGTGCTCAGAAGAGGTAAGGATTTTAATTAATAGGTAGATCTTCCCTGTGAAGTCTCAGCATTGTGCAATGGAATTAATGTGCACAATATACCAGGCATTGTGACATTTGTGCTCTATTGGTTTATCCTTGTCTTCTTTGCCTTTTTGTATAGATAATTTCTTTAATATAGTTGAGAATATTAAATATCAAACTTAACAGGCTATGGCATTAAGAGGCAGTCTAGCATTAACATTAGGAGCATAGGCTTTGGAGTCTGATAGACCTGAGATCAGCTACATTTTCTATCACTTAATCCTAAGAAACTTAATGTTGTTAAGCCTTATATTTTTTTTGTACCTCTAAAATAGAACTAATAATAGTGTATGGTTCATCTCATAAGGATGTTACAGATGATTAACTCAGTGCCTGGGACACAAAAATGCTGTACTTAATAAATAAATGATAGTTGGAGTTACTAGTATTATCACCACTAACTTGGAATAGTTTTTAAAAGTATAAATAAGCTTATAAAGAGTTGAAAAGGGTCCAAATGCTGAGTTTTTGGAGTATTGGCTTCTCCTTATTTTAAGAAAGTGAAATTGTATGGATGAGACTATATAGATTATCTCTTTACTTCCTATATGGAGATCCATAACCATTAGTAGCATCATTCATTCATTTTATTTACTAAGTATCCATTATATTCCAGAAACTGTTAGGTGTTGAGGTTACAATGGTTTACAAAATACAGTTCCTATCTTCATGTAACTGAAAGAACAGTGAAAGATACAGATCTTAATCAAATAATCAGTCATAAAATACTCATTTATGAAATAGGATAAAGAGATATGAAGGAAAATACAGTGAATAAAGTCTTTCCTGGAGGCCTGTTCTGGGAATCAGAAGTCTCCCTGAGGAAACAATGTTTGGCTAAGATCTGAGGGATGAATTAGGAAAAGTTTACTTGGGCAACCTCTTATGAAGGATTACTGCCGGGCCAAACTATTGGATCCCTAATAGTGTCACCTATGTGGTAGTTCCTGGATTCCTTGTAAGGCTGATTTCCTATTCTCTGGCTTGGTGTTTTTTCGCTAGGATATCCACAAGACTTCTCACTTCTTGTTCCCTGGGTCTGAGCAACATGTGCCATCAATATAGTGGGGCTAGTGTGACGGTTTGCACAGTGTCAAGATGATCCAAACCCCTTCAGTCTATACTGTGACAAAGTAAGAGAATTAACATAGCCTGAGACAAGAATAAAGAATCTATCCTGCTGTCCTTCCCCAGATGTGAAAACTGTTTTATATTCTCTTTACTGATGAACATTGGAGATAATTCATTTTCCACATGATTGACACTAGAAAGTCCAGTTGTATGGCAGCATCATTACTTTCATCCCTAGCCTATGGAGGACAACCACCACTGAGTTCTTGAGCTCTTCAAAGACACATGTGCCCTTCTTACTCTGTATTTCTTACTGTATTAATGAATGGAGTATCCTTTGAGCCTTCCTAGGAACACTGAATTAGTGGTGGGTTCTGTATTTTTATGTAGTAAGTCCATTCTAACATTCTCACTTCCTTGAACCTCCTGACTGCTTTAATATTCCTCCAAGAAATTTTTAGCATTTCTACTTCATTTACTATAGACCATCATGTCCATGTTTCAAGGAGCCTTCTCAGCACCTTATTAGGACTGGATTCAGGTGTCATTTCTAGGAAAGTAAATCTTGAATTATGGAAGAGTTTTTCCATATCCAGCCTTATGTTTACCCTTAATTCAGCACTTTAAAGATCCACTCCCACTCATGTTCCTGCCAGTACATTCTAGTGGGATTCTGCAGTTCTTAAGATTAATAAGGTTTTTCTTCCTGGGCAAGGGCTCTGTTTTCTCACTTGGGCTCTCCACCTGACCTTAGATTTATTGTCTAAAGGCAATGAGGTAGGGAGGATCTTAAGAAGGAAGGGCATCATCTTTTGAGACATGCATCTCAGCTGATGTTTTTGCATGGTCTCTAAATAAATGTGGGCTGTTCTCCTGTGGTAAGCAAGAGGTGTTTGCCAGTCAAGAAGTTCATGGGGGAATTTAAGGATTCAGTGTTTCTATGCATATTCACCTAAATATCCCCATTTTAGATCCCAGGGTCTACCCATTGCATATCAAAATCCTAATTTTAGTGTAGTTCTGTTGAGGCTGTGCTTTGGGTTTCTTTTGCAGCTGTTCTACCCTTATGGTTAAATTCTGAACTTCATTTTCAGCATAGTCTGCCTTATGTCTAGAGGAGGTTCTTTAGATGTTACCATAGAGGCCCTCTAGTTTTCACAATGTCCTGAGTTGATTGTATTAGTCTTGTTGAGGCAGTGTATTCAATATCTTTGCAGTTCGTGTCACTTCATGATTAAATATGGGCCTTATTTTCAGCACAGATTATGGCCATAGGAGATGAGAATCTCTTTAAATTGCCACCATAGAGGCCGTCTGGCTTTCACTGTGTATCCTGAGTTAATAGTTGGCTGACCTGTGACTGTCATTCTCTTTGTTCAAGGCCTCCAAGACATTTAACAAAAGCCAACCAACTTTATAGTCCCTTTAATTACCATGGCCCCCATACTGTTCACGCTTGAGCTACTACACAATCTAGTGCCTCCCCTTCCACCTGTATTTCATCCCAATCTGCCACAGGCGAGAGTCCTAGTGTTTGTATTTCTATGGCATGCCAGAGGTTATCACCGCCCTATTTACCACAAAATGTGGGTTACTTGTTGTCTCATTGTAAACCATCCATCTGCACACTCCCATTCAAACTAACCTTATTTTAAAATGTCTTGCAGATATAATGGGGGACTGCTAGAATTTCATAAGGGCTTACAAGAAATTGGAGATATAAATGACCATTGGTTTGACATAGATCCTACAGAAGATGAAGATTTACCTACAACTTTTAAAGTAAGAAATTATTTAAGAGTAACGTTTTATTTGTAACTAATCAGAATCATCTTTGATAAAGTGTGAACCAACTATGTCATATTCTTATAGCAAGCACATTGTTTTATTGACACACAACTTTTTATATAAGAAACAACCTTTATTGGGTTATCTAGTGCAGAATGTATGATTCAACAAGGAGGAAGAAGTGAGGTGGCAGTGTTAGCATTTTCAAATAACAAGAATATTAATAGCCATATTAGGCTAGTACCCTGCATGATTAGAGTAAAATGCAGCAGTTAACTTTTTTTACTAATTATCTTTACCATTATTTTGCTGTTGATTTAAATTATAAACTACTAAATGCTTAGTTAAGAAAACATGGAAAATATAAAAATGCCCAAAGATAAAGATGAAATTAATCTATATTTTTTCTTCAAATGGAGAAACGATTGTTAGCATTTTCATTTATAGCTTTCCAGACACACACACACACACACACACACACACACATGTATAAACACTCATAGCCTTTATTTTTCCTAAGTTGGTATGATGTTGTGCATACTTATTTATAGTCTGGAAATATATAGTAGTTTTTATTTCTCAGTAATAAAGATTATAATACACTATGATTTTGGTATAAGCCATTGTATAATTTTGCTTTAATTTGCTTAATTAGTTCCCTGCTAGTTTATTCTAGACATTTCCAGTTTTTCCTTCTTATATAAAGTAATCTTTGCATATTTCTTACATCATTTCATTAGAATAAATTGCTAATAAATTCATTAGAATAAATTTCAAAGGTGTGATTGTGGAGCAGTATTCACACAATTGTAAAGTTGTTATATGTCTCCAAATTTCCTCTCAGAAAGATTGTACCACTTTATATTCTTCAAATAGTGTGAGACTTTTCATTTTCCCATACCTTCTGGGTATCCTTTACCTTTTGGTAATTTTTAATCCACCTGATAAGCCATTTGGGTCTCTTTTTAATTTGTTGAATATGAACATGGCTATACCAGGTTTCTCTTGGTTAATGTTTGAATGACATGTCTTTTCCAAAACCTTAAAGAAACTTTAAATATTTATTGATCTTTATGTTTTACCTGACTTTAAGGCCAAAAGAATTACTCAAAATAAAGAGAGACACTTTATAAAAATACAGAATTCAATCATCTTGAAAGATATAACAACTCAAATTTGTATATACCTAGTAATATAGCTTCAAAATATATGGGACAAAAATTGACAAAATTGAAAGTAATACAGCTTCAAAATATATGGGTCAAAAACTGATATATTTTTAAATCCTCAATCACAATGGAATATTTTAATATACCTCTCTCAGTAGTCAATGGAACATGCAGACAGCTTTTGGCATTGTCAAGATAATCATATAACTTTTAATTTTGACTTGCTAAAATAATAATTTTATGCATTTTTAAAATACTAAATTTTCATCCCTACGTAAAGCAGTCTTTTACTTGGTTGTTTTACTCTTTTTCTTCCTCTTTTAAAAATATTTTGCTTTCTTTGTTATCTAACTTTTTAATTGAATTTTTATTTTATGCACAGTAATATACTTACTCAGTTTGTCAAATAATATTTAAAGACTTAAAATAAGAGTTCCTGTTTTGTCATCTCTAACTGAAATTCTGCTTCTCAGAGGCATTCTTCCAACTTTCTAGACATTTTTCTTTGATATTTATTTTTCAAAAAAAATACTGCTATTTAAAACATATTCTCTTTTGATTTTTCACTATGAAAGATGAGAGTTTAGCTTGCTTATATGTACACACACACACACACACACACACACACACATGCACACGCATTCTCTCTCTCTCTCTCTCTCTCTCTATCGCTCTCTCTCTCTCCCTCCCTCCCTCTCTCCTTCTCTCACTCTCTCCCCCTATCCCCTATCCTACCTTACTGGTAGCTATAAGTTATTAAGCTGGCCTCAGGGTTTCTGTTCACTCTCATCCTGGGAATTTTCTTCACCTTTCTTCTATCTGGAATCCTCTGTTTCTGAGAATTCAAGTTTTCCTTCCTAGGGTTGCTCCCTTCTTTTGGTGGTGCAACTCCTGTAGCCTCTAGTAGCTTCCTGTAAAAGAGAGCTTGCATGGAAGGTAAATTTTTTGAGACCTTTCAAGTATCAAAATAATTTATCCTTTGTATGCTCTATTCATATCTTGCTTGAGTGTAGAATTGTGGGTGGAAAATAATTTTTCTTTTTAGAGACAGGGTCTCACTCTGTCACCCAGGGTGGAGTGCAGTGGCATGATGATAGTTCACTGCATCCTCAACTTCCTGTGCTTAAGCAATTCTCTTGCTTCAGCCTCCCAAGTAGCTGAGACTACAGGCACATGCCACTGCACTTGGCTAATTAAAAAAAAAATTCTTTTCTCAAGTAAAGACAAGGTCTTACTCTGTTGCCCAAGCTGGTCTCAAACTCCTGGGCTCAAGCAATCCTCCCACTTTGGCCTCTTCTGTATTTTTCTGTTATCTTTTAACTTCTAATACTACTTTTAGGAAACCAGATTTTATTATGATTTTTAAACTTTTATATTTGACCTGTTTTATTTTTTTCTTTCTGGGAATTGTTAAGGATATTTTCTGTGTCCCCAGTGTTCTGAACTTGTTTTTTGCTTCTAGAACATTTTCTTGTTTTATATATTGATATATCTTCTTAATTTTCTCTTTTTCTTTGTGAAATACTTATTATCCAGATGCCTTTCATACTAGACTGTCTTTAATTTTTTTTATTTCTCAATTATTTTTCTACTTTCTGGGAAATTTTCTCAACTTTATCCTCCTGCATAGAGCTGATATTTGTGAAATAATTTCTAGAGGCTTATGTATCTTATCATATACCCTCAGTATATTAGCAGTGATACTATTTGAAATTTTGTAACACTCTCCCTCTAAAGGATAAATATGAAGCACCTTATCAAATCATTTAACTTAGACCTGATAACATGATTCAGCTGCGTTTAATCAGCATTTCATTTATTTGTTGTGTGTTTTATACTATTTTTTAGAGATGGAGTCTCATTCTGTCAACCAGGCTGTAGTGAAATGGTGCTACCACAGCTCACTGCAGCTTTGAACTCCTGGGCTCAAGCAGTCTTCCTGCACTGACCTCCCAAAACACTGTGATTACAGCCATGAACCACCACTTCTGGCCATTAAATCAGCATTTTAAAATGAGAAATTATATTCTGATTTGTAACTGTAGACATTGAAAACATATTTCTCTACTGTACTTTAGACCGTCATGGCAGTGAATGTCATACTGTACTACCACAGTTGTTCCACTGCCAATGCAGTGACCTAGGGGTTGGTTCTGATCAAGATTCTCCTGGACACCAGCAATTTATTGTCTTTCTGTGTGTATATATGAGAGCAAATAATACTCCTTTTTTTTTTTTTTTTTTTTTGAGATGGAGTCTCAATGTGTTGACCAGGCTTTAGTGCAGTGTTATGATCTCAGCTCACTGCAACCTCCACCTCCTGAGTTCAAGCGATTCTCCTGCCTCAGCCTCCAGAGTAGCTGGAATTACAAGTATGTGCCACCACACCTGGCTAATTTTTGTATTTTTAGTAGAGACGGGGCTTCACCATGTTGGTCATGCTGGTCTTGAACTCCTGACCTTGTGATCCACCCGCCTCAGCCTCCCGAAGTGCTGGGATTACAGGTGTGAGCGACTGCACCTGGCCAGAGCAAATAATTCTTGATAGGAACATGCCAGGAGTTATGCTATGGATTAGATGATAAAGAGAAGTATAGCATCAAAATACACTTCTCTCCATCCTCCATGTTTATATCATTCACTGAGAAATCCAGTACTTTTAATTTAGTACCTTCCTATACATTGTTTACTTTGAATTAGGGAAATGTTTTATTACTATTAAAAAAATACATATATACAAGCACTTTAAAAAGGAATATGATATGGACATATTACCAAGGTAAAACATGGGTAGTCTTAATTGTGGTGTTAATTTTTTATTAATAATTCATGAGAATTATTTCTGTTTTTAAAATCTAGGATCTTCTTAATAATTTTATCAAGACAACTGAAAGTAATATAATGAAGCAGACCATTTGTAGTTACCTAGATTGTGAACGATCTTGTGAAGCTGACATTGTGAAGAACACCAGTTATAAGGTACTGTGATTGTCATTAACAGTTTTTTTTAAATGTAATTGAAAAATTATATATAAGTGTATACAATTAAATTATAAAAATTATATTATTCATAAATTATTTTTAAACAATATTTAGTTTAATTACAATGGAAAAGCAGTTGAAAAGTTATCTCTGAGAACTTAAGATTCAGAGCCATCAGGAATTATTTATATTTCATGAGTCAATAAAAGAATAAATTGATTTTGCTAAGGTTTTTGTAACATTCACATGCATCTGAAGTTATAAGTATTATTCCCACAGCCAACCATATAGTGAAAATGATCTAAAAATGGTTTACTTTATAGTTAGAAATGTTAGTGGTTGAGAATGGTAGCATTTGACTAAGGAGAAAGGCTGTCGCTCCTCAGGAATGATGCTACTATATAAGTGATCATTATCTCTTCTGTGGGCCTTGACAGGGGAAAATGTAACCAGCCTTGATTTGAAGAAATTTAGCTATCAGAATACCTCTGATAGATCTCTCTGGATCTATCAGAACAAGACTTGGTGAAATCACAAGATAGAATGAGATGATATGCAAATCAGATAATACTTCTAAAAAATAACTGAAATCTCAATTTCAAGGCATGGTGTGTACAGCCCGTGCAGTAGGTGGGGAGAAGGAGAAGACCAAGATCTATTCAATAGAATAAGACAGGTATTGAAAAATGAGCCTGGTAGATGCAGTGCTCATGGTCAGGCTTGTTCAGTATTGCTTTAGGTGACATGGTGATATAGTCCTAAGGTTTCCCAAGAATGCTTTAGGGTTCTAATCAAATGAACAGCATGTAGCAGCAACAATACCTGAGCATACAATTTAATTTTTGTCATCAAAACAAAAATTGTAAAAAGCAAGGCTGTAGTTTCCAGGGAGGGTGCAATGGAAAGGACAAGCAATCTATACCCTCAGATAATGCAGTAGCTCAGGAGCTATCACCAAGGCAGCAAACCTGAGTTCTCATGATTGGTAACAGAGGAGATTGAGGTAATGGTATGGAGCTGGGGTTGGTGGAAAAGAGAAATGTAAAAATGGAGATGAAGATGGGTAGATTGCATGTTCCTCTATAGACATCCCTCACTGCGTTTCTGATGTTTTGTTAACAGAGCAAATGGAAAATATTATATTAACATTTTCAAATTATTCACCTTTTTTTTTTTTTTTTTTTTTTTTTTTTTTTTTTTTTTTTTTTTTTTTTACTGTCTTAGTTTTCCTGCCTTTAGTGATGTAAAATGACTTGTAAAGTTATTTGGTGATCTCTGATTTCTGTTGATAAATTTTGAATACCTTATAAAATCTAATTGTAGAACAGTTTAAAAAATCATTTAGTATAATTTTTTATGTATATATAAGAATCGCTATGTCCTTAAGTGACACTTACTTTTATATTTTTCCAGGGATTTTTTCAGTTAATGTGCAGTAAAAATTGCTGTGTTTATTTCCACAAAATTTGCTGGAAAAGGTTCAAGAATTTAAAATATCCAGGTGAAAATGATCAGGTACTATATTCGTTCTTAAAACTACAATCGCATTTCTTCCTCTACCCTTTCCTCTTTTGTTCTCTTCCCCATCGCTTCTTCCTATTCATAACTTCCCTCCTTTTTACTTCTTTTTTCTTTTTCTTTTAATACCTTCTTTGTTCTTTCCCAGTTCTCTCTGATGCTTATCTCCCTACCACTTTTCATTCATCATCATTTATTAAACAGTTCTTTGTAGATGATACACTACTGGTTGGTTTGCTTAGTGGTTTCTGTCAATTTATTTCCTTCCTTTTAGAAATGTATACTCTTAAGAATAGAAATATTGTTGCATATATGCATGTAGGATCATAGAATAGAATTTCTTAATAAACATACAAAGGATAATTATACAATTTTAAGGATTTCTATTTAAGAGGTGAAGAACAAGGACAAATTTCATAGTCTTGAAAAATATATTTGGAACTTTTAATATCTGTAGTTATAATAGGTACATATATATAGTTATAGATAATATAATTATATAACATAACATAGTTATATATTATAATAGTTATGACTATTATATATAACATATAATTGTTATAATTACTATTATATAACATATAATAGAGTTATTTGCCTCTAATATTAAAGTGAAAATACTAAGCCCAGCTCTGTATTAATTTCTCTTTAGTGAGTTGATGACCATAAGTTGGGTCTATAATATTTGATTCTGTAGTGTTTACATTCTGCAAACAATGGAAAACCCCTTTAAAGCAATTGTGCTGTAGTAGAAAGTGCACGGAATATGGAGTTGGGAGATCTGAGTTAAAATCCAGACTGAGCCACTTACTAGTTTTATTATGTTAGACTGGTAATTGCTCAAAGACTAATTTTTTTAAGTTCTAAAGTAAGGATAAGATAAACCTATTTCATAGGGTTTTTGTGAGAATTAACAGATAAAACAGATGAACTCACATTATAAACTGTAAAAACAACTTCATAAATATTTACTTAATCAATTTTAAGTGGTATATAAATACTTTACAATTTCCTTGATTTGGGGACCAATTAATATTACTGAATTTTAGAAAGAGAAGTAAAATAAAAATAAGTGACTTAACCAAAAGAAATCACAGGCCAGAACTAGAAAAAGGATGTAACATTTTTATTCTTTCCTTTTCCCTGATAGAAATTCAGTAATCCTTTTTATACTCACTTAATTAATACATTTTATTTGAAGTTGCTTTCTCTGGAGCAGCAAATGCATTTTAGTCTGTAATGGTGCTACTTGACAATTTTGATGTAGAGTGAAATGCATTTTAAATAGGATATCCATTGATTTATGAAATGGACCATCTTTGAACAGCTACCTCTCAAATATTTATTCACATACTCCAGTTTACTATCTAGCAACATTTGTTTCTAACAACATTTATTTAAATATAATCGGATTTGCACATCAGTGATTTTTTTCTATTAATAACTTTAGAGTTTTATTGCGAAGAAATGTTTGAAGGAAGGATGTACAGGTGACATGGCAAGGATGCTGCAATGTGATGTACCTGGAATTGTTAAAATTTTGGTGAGTATCTTATTTCACCTTTTTTTTTTTTTTTTTTTTGCTTTCCTTCATTGGAAGAGTATTTTTGACTTGAAACAGAGTTGGGGATCATCGTAATTGGATTCTAGCCATATTCCCTTTGATAGTGACTGGGCTTTTTGACATTTTTATTGCTGTGATTTATGCAAAGTAATATTTAAGTGTCCTTAAGAACAAGAAAAATTTAAAAATAAAGAGAAAGACACGCAAAAAGAGAAACAAAGACAAAACATGCCGTAAGTATACCAATAAAGAAAGCATCATGAACTAAGAATGATAATCTAATTCTTTGACACCTACGTTTCAAAATAATTTTAGACTTTCTGAACCTCTTTTGGTCTGTAAATATCCTCCTGTGAAAATATCTGTAGAACATCACATGTAGTACCTGTTACATAAAATGCACTCAGATGATGTCCATTTTATGTTTTAACTAATGAAATATCTTGTTGAATTTTTAGTTTATAACTAAACAGACTAAAATTATGAATAGAAATGTATCTTATTTATTTCTTTATTTTTAAATATGCCGTTTTAGTATTTCAGATTTGGCATTTAAATCCTATAGTGATGTAAAGTCTAAAGTAGAACTGCTTTTTTAAGGTCAACTCTAGTTTGTTTTTTTGATCAGGATTGTTTATTACTTACCTTGTTATTTCTGTTTTGTTTGTTTTATATTCACTTTAGCTTCACTCTCATTGTATTTTTCAAATGTTAAGGCTAAGAAATAACATTAAAAATTTTGAAAATTGAAGTACTTTAAAGCTAATTTTTTCCCCATTACTTGCAGTTTGAAGTTGTGAGAAAGGATGAATATATAACCATTGAAAATTTAGGAGCAAGGTAAGTTTAAAATAAACTACTCTGTTACCTTTTTTGGAATCTGTATATATTTTTTGGTTGCTTAATTCTTCTCTGTTTCTGTCACCTAATGGAACTCCATTAAATTTTAAGGTAGTATTAGGTATATGAAAAAAATCGTATTTAATTCCATTTGTTTCCCTCTCTATTCCCACTTATTTTAGACATTTACATTCTAAAACAGATACGGAGAAATTATGTGGATACTTTCACATTAAGTGTGAAAATAGTCCTTTTCTAAAGATAAAACATATTTTTCTTAAAGCAGTTTGTTATGAAATAAAGACTTTTCTATCTTTCGAAGCTTATCCAAACCACTAAGTTTATCTTACAATTAGAACCTTCCTGTTTCTTTGATGAGAAAACTGTATTGCAGAATAATATATTTGATAATACTGGAATTAATAGAGGTACTATAGAGTCTTGCTACTGAAGTTAGAAGTTTCAATATAAAAGTTCTCCTAATCTATTGATTCTCTTTTTCTTCTGTCTAAAGTGTAAAAGCCATTTTTCAGTCTAGTAGGGACATTTCATTGACATCTAAGGCATCAATTTTCCCTTATTAGTTAATGAAGCCCAAATCTTGATCTCTAGCACGTATCTCTCTCTTAAAAGCTTTACCTTGTATACCTACCTCCATATTGAATATCTCCAGTTTTATTTTTCAAAAATATTTATAATTTAGCATGTTCAAAACTGGACTCATTTTCTTTCTTTCTACCACTGCTTTGTAACTGTTAAAAAAGTACTATCAATTTAGCTTTTAAAATATAAATTTATTCTTAGTTCTGCCCTATCTCTACTACTTCACTAAATGAAATCAGGTTATCATTATTTCTCATTTGGAATTCTCAAACAGCTTCTCAACGTGTCTGTCTTTAGCCTTTCCTTTATTCAGTCTGTTGTTTTCATAACCATCAATAGGACTTTTCTAACATTAAAATTGGAATATATCACTTTGTGCATGAAGATCTTTCAGAAGTTTCTCATTGCTTTTAAAATTAAGTTCAGATTCTTTAGTTTGACTCTTGACTTAACCTTGTACACAGCTGAACTCATTATTGTCATCCCTTGACACTTTAGTCTTAACCATATACGTACCAACTATACGGAGCTTCTTTTGGTTTCTTCAGTGTGCTATGTCAAGAAACCTTCCCAGTTTTTGCACTGAAGTGTATCTGGTTTAGTATTTGACCTCCAAGCTTTGCCTGGAACACTCTGCTCCTTTGACTTTGCCCAGTTAAAACTTTCGAAAAGCCTTACTTAGATTACAGTAGATGTTCTGTGATGTATTTCTTCTATGTCTCCTATCAAAACATTTATTAACTTTTGTTATACTTTCTTGGCTATCTTCTCCATTTGAGTGTAACCTCCATGAGTACAAGAACTTTATCTTGTTTTCTAGGATGTTCCCAGCATGTAGCGTAATACCTGGCACATAGCTAGACCACAATAAATACAAAGTGGTTGTAGAGATTCTGGATTCCATTATTCTCTAGTGGGTAATCTTACTTTTACTTTGACAGGCCACTAACTTGGCTAGATGTGAACTTTGAACTCTTTCTTGGGTGGTGCATCCAGTCTCAGTCCAGATCTTTTGGCTTTAGTTGAGCTGCTTTTAGTCTGTTCTATACATGCGGTTCAGCGTTCAAAGACGTTGTGAGAAAGAATTTGAGGATCTCTTTTCTGACTGCTTTTTCTTCTAGGATTACCCCATTCTCTTACTGGTCATGATTCCATTTCAGTTTTCTGGTTCCTTCAGCCAAAGAGACCTTTTCTCTGTAGCAATGTCACCTTTCTCATTTCTGATGTTGGCAATTTGTGTCTTTGTTTTTTTTTCTTGATCATTCTGGATAGAAGTTTATCAATTTTGTTGATCTGTACAAATAATCTGCTTTTAATTTTGATTTTTCTATAATATTTTTGTTTAAATTTTATTGATGCTTGGTCTTGGTAATTTCCTTGCTTTTGCTGCTTTGGGTTTAATTTGCTTTGTTTTTTAATTTTTTTTTAAGGTGTAAGTTTTGATCATTGATACAAGACCTTTGTTCTTTATGAACTTATTTTACATTAAGCATTGCTTTAGCTGTGTTCCCGTATATTTTGATATGTAGAAATTTATTATTACTATTTTCATTATATTTAAAATGTTTTCTAGTTTCATATGTGTGTGTATGTTTTAACCATGGGCTCTTTAGAAGTATTTGTTTAATTGCAAAATATTTGGGAATATTTCAGCTATCTTTCCAGATACTGACTTTCAGCTTAATTCCCTTGCAGTAATTTATTTTATGATCATATTACTATATATCTTGGTGAATGTTGCACTTGCATTTGTAAAGAATCTGTCTGCTGCTCTTGAATAAAATAGTTATTAGATAAAATTAGTTTACAGCTCTGTTTCAGCATTCTATGTCATTTTTTATTATTTACTTTTTCTATCAATTACTCAGGGAATGTTGACGTCTACTATTTATATTTTTTGTCTACTGTCTAATTGTAACCTAGAAACTTTTTTATTAAATGCTACACACACATCTAGGATTGCTACCTTTTTTCTTGGACAATTTGACCCTTTTATTCTTATTTAACATCTCATTTTAACCCTGATAATATTCTTGCCTTGTGTTTTTTGTCTGATATTAATATAGCTACTCCAGCTTTGTTTTGATTAATGCATTGAAGTATATCTAGTTTAGTATTTTGCATCCATTTACTTCAACCTATATATATCATTTTAGGTGGCATAGGTCTTTCTTGTTTTGTATATCCAAAATGACAATCTCTGCCTTTAAATTGGGTTTTTTATTTCATATGGATTTTCTTTACTAATTTATATGATTGGAAATCTGTCTTCCTTGTTGTTTTCAGTGTTCTTTGTCTGTCTTTATTGTTTATTTCCTGGTTTGGTTTATTAGTTTTACCCTTTTTTGAGGGCATTATGTATTGCTTGAGGACTTATAATACATATTTTTAACTTACCAAAGTCTATTTTTAAATAATACTATACTACAGCATGTATAGTGTAAGAACCTTGCAATAATAGATTTCCATTTCTTCCCTTTTTTGTGCTATTGTTTTCATATGTTTTATTTCTACTTATTTTATAAATTATTGTTACTTATAAGTATAGTTTAATTTTTTTTGTTTTGAACATTATATATGGAAACATTTGTTTTTATGCATTTTTATTTATTTATTTATTTTATTTTATTTTTTTGAGACAGAGTTTCACTCTTGTTACCCAGGCTGGAGTGCAATGGTGCGATCTCGGCTCACCGCAACCTCCGCCTCCTGGGTTCAGGCAA
>NW_016107754.1:1324511-1333831 GCF_001604975.1 Cebus imitator | reverse complement strand
TACAGGCACGCACCACCATGCCCAGCTAATGTTTTGTATTTTTAGTAGAGACGGGGTTTCACCATGTTGACCAGGATGGTCTCGATCTCTTGACCTCGTGATCCACCCGCCTCAGTCTCCCAAAGTGCTGGGATTACAGGCTTGAGCCACTGCGCCCGGATTTTATGCATTTTTAAATCATGTTTGGTATGATTCCATTCTTACTATCATTCTTTAGTGTTTTCATTTTATTGCTCTAACTTTAGATTATTTCTTCACTAATTTAATCATTCTACCATTGACAGATTTATTTCTAGTTCCTGGCTATAACCATAGTTTTGCAGTGAACTCTCTTGTACGTGTCTCTAGGTCTATATGAGCAGAAAAATTTCCAGAATGTATACCTAAAAGTAGAATTTCTAAGTCACCTGTGTGTATCTGTAACTTTACTAGCTTTTGCTGAATTGTTTTCCAGAGTGGTTTTACAAATGTACACTCCCCACAAACTGTATAGGAGATACCTTTTACTCAGTATCTTTGCCAGTAACTTCATATTGTTAAGAGTTTTACGTTTTTTTCAGTGTAATGTGTAACTAACAGTGTTATAGTGGTACTGGAGATAAAATCAGTTAAAAATAACAACCACCACCAAAATCCCTTTCCTCATTAAGCTTACATTGTGGTGTTGTCCAATATTTTTTTGTTTTGTTTTCTGTGGTTCATTTCAAAGTGAAGCTGTCTGTTTAATGGCAACATTTACCTAGTGCTTAGTCTAGTTAATACATTTTGCTACTTCATTTTTCTAATTATTTTTATTGTTTTGGCATCTTTATTGTTTTTAATCACTAGGCGTTGAGTTGGGTTTTCTTGGAATTAGTTATTGCCAAAAAATTTATGTGATGAAGAGAGGGCCAGGGAGGACTTACAAGTTTGCTATTTTTTGTTTGCTTGCTTGCTTTTTTTGTTTTACAATGCAAAGCTTTCTTTCCTTGTTTTCTGCTACCATACAACCTTTTTGCAAGGAAGTTTGTAATGTGATTGTTTTAGTATGAAATCTGGCACTACTGCTTACTTGATAATTCCAATGAAAGTGACAATGTAGGGTTGTCATTGTTGGTGGGCTTTATTTGTTCATTTATTTTTCTCCTTCTTGAATTATTTCTAGGAGTAGAAGATGAAAATACTCAGCTTATACTAGAAATACTCATGCTTATACTAGAAATCTTGACTGACTTTGGCATTATTTTATTTCCACTGTAACTTAATTTTTTTCCATTTTCAGTTATAAAAACTTGGTATCTCTGAAAATAGCTGATACTGATATAAGACCGAAGATCAGTTTAAAATTTAATGCAAAAGGTATTATTTTATTTTTATATGCCTTCCATTGAAAACTGTGTTAAAATTTTTTACTTCTGTTGTCAACTTTCATGCCATTAACTACCACATCTTCACTGCGTTTGTCATTCACTGAACTTGGGTTTATACCAGCAAGCAGCACTTGGTGTAGGCTGGAAATCACAGACAGGAAGATCAGCAGATGTATGGACCTCACATTACCTTGGCATTCTATAGAGAGACATGCTAGTTCTGGTGCATAGCTCTAACTATACTGTGGGATTGTGACCTAGCAGAGGTTCTCTACCAACCCTCCTTCCCTTGCTGCATTCCTTCTTAACAGAGCAAGCATTAGAGTACCCTTACATGAAAGGAATGAACATTTTGAGTTTGAGACCAACTACTCTAAACTTAGCTGCCAGCGGTGTAGGAGCGTGCTAGTACATTTCCTGCCCAGAACCTGAAGACTTTAATTAAGGGACCCTGGGCTCATGAAAGAATAGTTTGGTGGCAGTCCAGCCAACTTCTTATTTGGCAACCCAAAGGAAGCTCCCTGTGTCATTTGCTTTTTAACTTTGCCCCCCCCCCCAGTGTATATCAAATATTTCAAGCAAAAATGTTAATTTAAAAAATCTCTTGAAACATAGAATCTTGAAGGATAAAATAATAAAGTTGTATTATGTGACAGATACATATTTTGATATACATACAAAAGCCAAATGCCATCATATATCAAATTATTAGTACTTTCTAATTCACCTCAGCCTACTTTTCTCCTTTGAAATCACTATTAAAACAGGAAAATACCAAATAGTTCAGTTTCATGCCTTATTCCGTATTATTGATGAAATATCTACTTTATTATCTTTTTTTGAAGGGGTAAGAAGATGACATTTATTAAGTCAGGGTTTCTCAAACATTATACATATATTTGATTTTGTTAAAATGCCGATTTCAGTTCAGTAGGTCTGCAGTGGGGCCTGAGACTGTGCTTTTATAACAGGCTCTCAGGTGGATGCTGATGCTGCTGGTCTCTGGGCTACCTGAGTAGCAAGGAACTAGATTTTTTTGCATTTCTTGATATAGATCTGAGCTATCTAGTATAGTAGTCCCTAGCTATATATGGCTACTTAAATTTAAGTTAATTAAAATTAAATTTAAAATTCAGTTTCTTAGTCACCCAAGCACCCAAGCAGCATTTCCAGTATTCCACGACTATTAGTGCAAATATAAAACATTTTATCACACCACGTTCTGTTGGACAGTGCTGATTAGGATAAAGTATAATTGATTAAGTAAAGCGTAATTAAATGTTGACAATTAGCAGCCTTGGCAAATTTCAGAATTTTTAAAGATCTAATACTTCGATGCTATTTTGTTGCCAAAGATCATTTACTTGAACAAAACCTTGGATGGTTGAAAGACTTCTGTGGTGATTAGTCTTTGATTACTTTTGCTTGGGAACATGTTTCTGTTTAGATTTTTTGACAGAGAGAAAGCAGCATGCTTATTGAGCACTGGTTGTAGCAAAGCAGTGTACTGTGCTTCATTCTTTTGGAACAGTTTTTATCCTACGGGAGCTAAGGATAAAATATGAGAGACCAAATAGAAAAAGAGCATTAATGTGGAATGTCTTGACTTCCCAAAATTTATTTTCAGATGAAATGCCTATCTTCAAGCTTGATTATAATTATTTCTATCATCTGCTTCATATAATTATTATTTCTGGTACTGACATTGTTCGGCAAATATTTGATGAGGCTATGCCACCCCCTCTTTTGAGAAAAGAGCTTCTTATACACAAGAATGTGCTGGAATCTTACTACAACCATCTCTGGACCAATCATCCTTTGGGTGGATCATGGCATCTGCTTTATCCTCCAAACAAGGAGTTACCACAATCCAAACAGTTTGACTTATGCCTCCTACTAGCTCTCATAAAGCATTTGAATGTGTTCCCTGCACCCAAAAAAGGATGGAATATGGAACCGCCATCTTCTGACATCTCTAAATCTGCAGACATCCTGAGACTGTGCAAATACAGGGATATCCTCCTTAGTGAGATTTTGATGAATGGTCTCACTGAGTCACAATTCAATTCAATTTGGAAAAAAGTTTCAGATATTCTTCTGCGCCTTGGGATGAAGCAAGAAGATATTGATAAAGTGAAGGAGAATCCCATTGAGAATATCTCCCTTGATTACCATCAGCTGTCCATCTACCTAGGCATACCCGTACCAGAAATCATACAGAGGATGTTATCCTGCTATCAACAAGGTACTAAATGATTATTTACTTCAGCAAATAAACTTCCACTGAATGTCTGCTCTGGGCCAGGCACAGTGCAAAGGGCAAGAGAGTCAGTGAGCTCACATTTTTGGGAGAATGGACGCATTAGGAAGGTAATAGAAATTATAGTGCTAGAGATGTTTCCAGAATACCATGGGAAATCCTAGGCTAAAGGAGTCCAAAAAAGCTTTCTGGAGAATATAATAGTTAAAGAATTATTAATGGCATGCAGATGTTAGCCAAGTGAAGACGAAGGAGAAGAATGTTTCAGAGAGAAATAAAAATAAAGGTATAGAAACAAAAATATACTGCAGCAAAGTAAAAAAGGTTGGCATTATTAAGATTAAAGTACGAAAGAGCTCATAGAATACATTCAAGAGGATTTTTTTAGTCACATTGAGGAGTTTGCATTTTTCAGAAATAAATCATTGAAGACTTTTAAGTAGAGTTGTATCACTTTAAGTGGTGTTTTATTCTCCAAAATTAGTAAAGTCTAAAACCATCACAGATAGGTACTATGTGGTTTCAAAGATGTCCTTTTAGACACAGTGGATATGTTTTTTCTCCTTTTTAGCAGAACCTTGTTTAGTTTACAATTTTAGCAGCTATTCATTGGCTGTAGGTAATTTTTAAAATCAGATAACATTCATGCAAGTGTCTGTATTCAGCAATGGCCATACCCCAACTTGTCTGTTGATATGGAAAAGACTTCAGACTTCCTCTCCCATATCTCAGGATCCCTTCTCAGCTATTCTCTTGGAAAGCAGAGTTCAAGGCATGTCAACATCACTGAAACCCTTGCTATGCTATTCAGAGAACTTCCTGGTCCCAAGTTATTTACAGCCTAGTGAACAACTGAAGATGCTATGTAAACATACAACTTTACACGTTTCTAGTGATCTGGTCCAGATTTTCTTTAGAGATAATTATTATGTCCAATTTCAGTCCTGGTATTTACCAAGGCTCTGGAATACCTTTGTTTTCTTGCATAATATAAGCATGAAAGAAAAGGACACAGTTTGATATATAAGAAAGTCAGGCAAGAATCTTTGACTTACAAATTTGGGTTTTAAAAAATATATTTATTAGGATTTTAAATAACAAAAATTCATGAGAATAGAGTAATTATTTGAGAAAGAGTTTTGAGTACTCATTCAATGCAAAGCATTTTAAACAGCTTTTACTCAAGTAGTCTGAAGAGCTTATTGGCCTTTAATAAAGGCTTTCTTAGAATCTTATATTTCTTTCCTTAGCTATTATAGTTGCTTTTCATTTGGATATCTGGTAATTTGATTAACATACATCATCCCACTAAATCTCCATGAAGATTGTCTTTTTTCCTTCACCATTCAATCTCTAGATCTTAACACAGCCTGATATAGACTGTAGGTGCTCAATAAATATTAATGGGCAAGGAGAACAAGTGCTAACCTGGATAAATCAGATTGCCAAAAAGGCCCCAACTTTCAGTGGAGGTTTGCTGTATAATTAACTATTATTTCATGGCATAGGACTGTAAACACAAGTATTTGTTGCTTGGTTTAAAGTGTTTGTGTTCTAGGCTTTATCTGTGATACTACATTTTTGTTTGTTTACTCTTTTTTTTCTCTAATCATGAGTTTATAACCTTTATATAATAATCTAAAGATTGTGCCTTGTCTAAACTGGACTGATGAGCAAAACTGGTTATTTTTCCAGCTGCTTACAGGATAAATTGGTGCAATATAAAAATATTCTGCCTTTTCTTAATCCTAGCCAGACATTCATTTGTTGCATTTGTAATTATACATCTAAAATTTTTTTTTATGTATTATAGGAATTGCTCTACAGTCAATAACGGGCAGTCAGTGTAAGTATATTTAAAAATAAAATATGTAAGTGACTTTTTAACAAGGGGTATCTGTGGAATTTTTATTTGATCAGATAAACTATAACTGTTAAGAATTTGGAAAATTATGTGGTCAAGTCACTACTGGTCTGCTGAATGGAGAAAGATCTTTATTCTGCCCTGGCCTTAGTGCATGTGCTCCAGGATTTTCCCAAAAAGGATGTTCTCCTGTTTTACTCACAGAAACTTCAGCAGGAAAAAATACCTTCCCGTTTTCCCTATCTGTTTGACATTTAGCGTGTATAATTTTATTTAGTCTGTCTATTGTTTATAGCTATATACTTTTTTGCCAGGTGGTGAGTTGTAATTTTTTTATTTCCATTTTTGTGCTATTGTTTTTTTAAGTGTAATTAATATCCTTCGATTAAAATTATGCTTAAGAAAAAACACCAAGTATTTGTTTGGGGTAAAATGTTGTTAGACTATCTGAGACCAGTCAGACAAAGTCTACAAGTTTTGAGACTGAGTCTCTGGGGCAATATCAAGGAGCAACGTGTCAAAGAAAAGGTTACGTAATAGGGGGCTCACATCCCTCTTATGAAAAATAAAGAAAAAATAAAAAGTAGATCTTCTAGTTTCTTCTTTATATTTCAGATATATGTGCTAAAATAATACTAGTTGCAGTATCAATAGGACCAAGGTCAGAACATGCAAAAAGTTAGTATTTAGAGTCTACTTAAGTTCTGGAGTATCCCATATCTAGAGTCTACTTAAGATACCAGTAGGTAACATGGCATTTAGGTTCCAGGCTGTTTGGCAATTTGGTAATTGATAAATGAACATCACATTTTCATTGGGTAATTGAAAAGAGTAAGATATCTTTTATTTCTATTTTGGGAATGTTGCTTTTTTGAGCAAACATTATTTATAATATTGATAAGAAACTGAAATTATTTCATCTAGATTTTGAGAATTTTGCCTTTAATGTTTAGGTATTGAAATAGAAGAGTTACAGAACGAGGAAGAAGAACTAAGTCCACCTATCATGGAATACAATATAAATGTGAAATCAAGCCCTGAAATACAGTTTGCAGAAATTAATAAAGATGGGGCCTCAATACCCAGTGAATCTTCAACAGAATCTCTTAAAGATCTCCAGGAAGTATAAGCTTTCATTAATATTTGAATTAGAAGAACTTATTCTGGGCCTTTACTTTGTTGCATGTGCTATATTTAAAGCATCCCAGATAATTTTAGTTTATATTTATCATAGTGTTTATACAGAGCTTAAATTGGAATGGTCCTTTCCTCAGTACTTCCTTCCATAATCTTTCCTGCCATAACCATTTATTTTGCTACCATTTATTAAACACTTACATGACAGGCATTATGCTAGATTATAATATGTTTGTTTTAATCCCGATCCAAGTGGATGTGGGAAGGTATTGGAAAGTAGAAGAAAGTATAGTGTAAAATAGAAAGGAAAGAAAGGAAAAGTGGGATATTTCAACACCATTTGCAGAGGTAGAATGAAAATTATCCAAAATGGAATCTCCATATTTCTTTACAAATAAGTGGTAATGGTTATAATATAGTCACTAAATTCTTCTTAGACCTTTTTTTTTAATCTCATGGGCATGAATATGTTGCTTTTAAAAAGCGCCTTCCTCTTTGTTACTCATATCCATGTGTGTAAGTGAGTATCTGTGAACTTTTATCAGTAACCTACTTACTGACATTGTGTTGTTCCTTTATACATCAGTGATTATGTAAGGACAGAAGAGTAGGATTAAAATAAAAATGATAAAAACAAAAATAATTGTTTCCATAGACTCTAGAAAGAAATATCTATAATATTAGAAAACAAAAGATCTCAGTGGTTAGAGGAAATATATTTTGCAAAATAACCCTTTGTGCAGTTTGAATTATGTATTTAATAAATGATTTCTTACCTACTAGGTTAAGAGTAAACAAAGGAAAAAGAAAAAGACTAAGAATAAAAAGGTAAGAGACTATACTAGCATTATAATACTGATAATGGACACGAGTTAAATACAGGAATACATTGTTAGAACTTAAATTAGTTCAGGTAGACATATAGCTCAAATGATTCAATAGCTTACTTAATAAATGATTATAGAGAAGTCTACATTTGTTATATCCTGAATGATTTTTAAATGATTTTGAAGTATGAAATGGTATTTCGTACTTCGCTTCCCTAAATTGTAATTTATACATTTGCACCATATATAAATATAGACTGAATTAGTCACATGGAAATTTCATTAATTTCTACATACCACTTATTTTTAAAATGCATACTCATTGTTTTAAGAACAGTTTATTTTTGTCATATCTTTATTGATATGTTTAGAAGCCGCTTTCAAAACTTTGAGAAATCTTGATTTTTTTTCTTTTATGTCTGAGACTATGCCAAAATGCAATAATGTGCACAAAAAGGTACAAATACAAACTTCTTGCATTGCTGCTGCTTTGATTTTTGTCAGTTGCAAAATGAACAAGTCAGTATCTAGCACAGTTTTAGCTGTGAGTCTCTTAATTGCTTGGAAAACAATAAGGGAAAGCCACTTGTATTTTTTTAATCAAGCGTATAGCTAACCACCATGTTATGCAACTTTGTGGTGAAAAAATGATTTTCTAGCCTGAAAAATATATTTAAGACCTTGATATATTCTGCGTATTATAAACTGAATGAGAATATTTGCCCAGCTACAATCTTGTGACCCCATGTTGTTAGTCATTTGAAAGTGTAACCAAATTGTAATCATTAATGAAACTTAAGACAATGAAGATGATTTTGTAAAATACTTATGAAGTCAAGATTTTAAAAAAGATAATTTATATTCAAATCTGATAAGTAAAATATCATTATTGTTATATTTAACAATCACTTATAACTTATTTTAAAAGTTATGAAAATTAAATTTTATTTTAAAAATGTGAGTATGGAGATATTTTTCTTACTTTTAGACAGTTCTTATCTGATAAAACAAATGTTTGTTATTTTGATGATATTTTTAATTTTTGCCAAAGTATTGATTAGTAGAGGGTCTAATACTACATAAAACTGGCCAAGTAAATTCACAGCTATCAAATCACCAAACTAAGTTGCAAGGACATATAATGTGTCTTGCTTTTACTGCCATAATAAAATATGATAATGCTCAAATTCTCAAATTTAGTTAAATGAAAATCCTATTTCTTCATCAAATTGAAATTAAAAAGGGAACAAACACAACTGGAAATAATATTATTGTAAATATACTACTCAGAAATTCATGACTAGTAATTTTTTAATTAAATGTCAACAAATATCTAGGAACTTTTGTTTCTTTAATATCCTAAGGTTTTCTTCAATTTATATTATTAAGTCAAAATACTTTTTGAAAGTAAGATAATTTTATCAAGATAAAATTTGGACATTAGAAGAGAGATCTTGTATCTTTTACCCAAGTTTTAAAGTGGGACCTAAAAAAATGTCCTAGGACATAAAAATGCTAAAATTTATGCATGTTATTATTTCATGTGGAATAGTCTTATTTAAATAATTACTGTTATTATAGGCATAAAAAATTGTTTAGTTGTAGCGCAAAGCAACCAGTTATAAAAAGTGAAGTCAACCAGAGGGAGACTCCATTTCAAAAAAATAAAATAGGCCGGGCGCGGTGGCTCAAGCCTGTTATCCCAGCACTTTGGGAGGCCGAGGCGGGTGGATCACGAGGTCAAAAGATGGAGACCATCCTGGTCACCATGGTGAAACCCCGTCTCTACTAAAAATACAAAAAATCAGCTGGGCATGGTGGCGCGTGCCTGTAATCCCAGCTACTCAGGAGGCTGGGGCAGGAGAATTGCCTGAACCCGGGAG
>NW_016107754.1:1308634-1324081 GCF_001604975.1 Cebus imitator | reverse complement strand
AAATTTGCATTTGTTATGCAGTGCTGACAAAGGCTCCATGCATGAAATTGTGTCCTCTGTTACTTATTTTATTATATAACATGTCTATCCGACATCCTAAAAGGACCTATCAGGGACTCTCTGAAAGAAAGTGATATGAAGGAAAAGAGAATATGAAGGAAAAGTAAAATTTATATAGCAAATAGAGGGGACAGTATAGATAACTTCTAACTAGAAGGTATGGGAACTTTGTAGCTACTCTATATGTTCCCTTTCTTCAGTTAAGCATTTAGTATTTGGCTTCTAATGTTCCCAAATTGTAAATAACTCTTTTGGGGGTTAATTAGATCTTCCCATCCACCACTCAGAGTTAAGTAGGGCAAAAGAATAGAACACTTTTGTGATGAAGCTTTGGGAAAAAGGAAACATGACAGGAAATAAATCAAGCCTATCAAACTGGGTGGCCTCGTGTGGCTGTTATATCCATTGGCATAAAGTTGTCATGGGAAGAGCCAAAAGGAATTTGAGAAATAATCCATTATGCTAGATGTGTTTATTGTAAACAAACTAAAGTCTTTTCAAGTCAGGTATTCAAGTACACTAGAGCAAAGACAGGAGTCAATAATTCTAAATCATAGAATCAAATTGGCACTGTATATTAAGCATAAGGTCAGACACTGAAACACAAAAATCTTAGTATACAGACAAGAAAGTAAACAAATTCATACATACAGCATTGTATCTGTGGAGAAGGAGACCCTGAAGTTTCTTGTGTCCAAGAGATGGTAGAAATTAATACTGTAATACTCTTAGTTTAATACCTGTTAAATGTCACTGATATTGCCTTTATTTGGTATGTTGCCTTTATAGTTTTCTTTTAATGAACATAAAGTTTTAGGCTTTTAAGGTTTTTTTTCAAATTTTGTTCTTCTTAACACTTCTTTTTCTGAGATTCTTAATGTATCAGTCTGTTTTCTCCTTATGTGTAGGTTTTCAGGAACACTTGTAGTTAGTGTAGGAATATGCTGGAATTACATACATTGTGTCCAAAGGCATACTAATCAGTACAAACACAGCCGCAATACTCATTTCTATCATCTGAATCAGTGATTTTCAAGTCATGTTTCAAGACTCAGTAATAGATTATAAGACCAATTTAGTAACTCACAACTGCCATTTTAAGAAAAGGAAATAGAATAAATAGAAATAAAAAAATGCTAGAGTTCATCACTACAATATGAGTAAGTTTTATTTCACGGAACTCTTATTTCAGTTTTATACTTATGTGAGAAAATTTATGTGCAAGTACATATGACATGATGAATTATATTTCTTACTTTAGTTATGATCACAAATTTTTTGAGAAAAACTGACCTAAATGCAATCATATTACTATTATGTTGTTTTGATATAGTTGATATAGATTACTGATTCTTATGTTATTTTTCAGAATACAGACTCAAAAGAGCAAGTGTAAGTATTACTTTAATTTTTAAGTTTTTCTTAGTATTTTTAAGGCATACTTTTCTAATATGATACAGTCTTCCTTCTTTGGGGACGTGTTCCTTGAACATAATAAAAACATTTTATTATAAGTTTTCTCAAGGAAAACGTCCCCAAAGAAGGAAGATGTGTCCTATCAGGACTCATTTTCCTTGAGAAAACCTCCCAAGAGAAGAAGAATAGTTTCTTGTCTTAGTAATTAATAAGTTGCTGCTTTTTTATAGAAAGTAACAAAAAGTTAAATTATCATTTAACATTATTATTTGCTTTGGAAGAATAGAACCTCTTATCATTTTTCTGTAAGGCTACTTGAGTCATTTTAAAATATAGTCTACACGGTAGTTAGACTGCATTTTAGTCTAGACATTGCAGTCTAGACCAAACCTAGACTAAGACCTAATTTTAAAGGGTGCATCATTGTTATGTCTCAGTCACCCCTTTTACTAAAAAGTTTGGCTTTGTTGTTTTTAAGATTTAACCTGTTTTTTTTTAATCCAGTAATTCACAGTGAATTTTGAACCTTTAATGGAAACATTTTAATGGCAAAAAAATCACTGTATTTTGCATGTAGCTTGCATGATTAATGACAGTGTAGTATATGAAGGAAGGGGTGGAGACAGCCTAATGAAGAGATCATCATTTCTAGCAAAATGTTTGTTAATTGAATAGTAGTTACTTCAGAGAACTCTGAGGACATAAAGTATCTTCAAAACAGCAGCAAGAGGAACATATTTTGTTAACTTTAAATCTATCACTTGTAGTTGATTTTTTCAATTGATGTGATCCACTTGATATATAAAATAGTTCATCATTTAAGATGTGTTTTCACTTTCTTTGGCAACAGGTTGAGTCACTGGAGCGATAGTTTTTGTTTGTTTTTTAGGCTGTGTCTAATGCCATAAATATAGCTTAGTAAAGATGAAACAATGTCATCAGTCATTTTGCTTACACAGTGGATCCAAATCTGGATGTTGATCAGAACATCCAAGGAGCTTTGTCTTTAAATGGAAATTTTCAAATATACACAAAAGTAAAGAGAATAGTATATATACAATAACATATGTACCTATAACTTTGATTCAACAATTATTCTGTTTTTCACATTTGTTTCATACTTCCTTTGACATTTTGTTCTTTACTGAAGTGTTTTCAATCCCAAACATCCTTTTAATTCCACCCCTTCATTCTTCAGTTTACATCTTAGAAATATGAACATTTTTTATATTATCTCAATGCTGTTATAGTACAGTCTTGTACTGCATAACAGCATTTTGGTCAAGGACAGACCTCAGGTATGATGGTGGTTCCATAAAATTAAAATGAAGCTGAAAAATTCCAATTGCCTAGTAGTGGTGTAGCTGTCATAACATTGTAGTGATATTACTTTATTTTTTAATAAATTTAATGTAACCTAACTTTACCATGTTTATTTTAAAGTCTATAGTAGTGCATGGTACTCACCACTCATTCACTGACTCACCCAGAGCACCATCCAGTCCTGTAAGCTCCATTCATGGTACATGCCCTATACAGGTGTACAGTTTTTTATGTTTTATATTACATTGTGACTGTAATTTTTCTATGTTTAGATATGTTTAAATTCACAAATACTTATCACAATTGCCTATCATATTCAGTAGAGTAAAATGCTGTAACAGGTTTATAGCCTAGGAGCAATAGTTTATGCCATATAGCCTCGGTGTGTAGTAGGCTATACCATCTAGTTTTGTATAATAATACTCTATGATATTATGTTATGACAAAAATGCTTAATGACACATTTTTCAGAAATTGTCCTTGTTGTTAGGCAATGCGTGAGTATACTTTAAAAAATTTAGGAATAACCTTGGTGAACTTTTCAAAAATAGAAATTCATCTGTATTTTTACAGTTGTGGGAATGTTTAGAAACATTTAATTTTTAAAAGCTCTTCAGATAATTTAGAAAAGTAATTAAGTTTGAGAATCAGTGTTCTACACAAGCAATTGATTTCGTCGAACTTTTCAGAATGTTTGGATCACTCTAGAATACCTCAGTAATACCTAATTACTGCTTATATAGTATTTTATGAATTATTCCACAAGCATTAGATTTCATTTTTTCTAGATCTCAGTGTTCCAAAAAGTAATAATGTATCCTGGAGTTTCTATTCACTAGCTAAATCAAGTCATTTATATTACAATCTAAGTAAAAATACTATTCTTGTTGCCATTCAAAGAGATTAGGAAGGAAATTTATAACTAGTAAGTAGCAGGCCAAGTGAAAGGACAGTATCAGGCAATTAAATTTTAGAAAAAAAGTGTAGAAATTGGTTAATTGCTATCATTTGTATATAGTATTTTCATTATTTAAAAGTGGTCTCTGTTAGTAGTTGTTACTGAAATCCATGTTATTACTGTAGTTCTTTTTTAAAAGTCCTGTTACAAAAGAAACCTCCATTTTATTGTCTGTTTTATGTTGTTATTTTCGACCTTCTGTTTAAAAGTACATTGGACCTAATCACTGAAGTTGCTTAAACCAACCTACTTGTCAAGGAAATTATGGGAGAACAAAGGATGTTATAATGGTAAAATAATATATCAGATGCAGAAATGCTTGCCAATATTTCTGAAATACTGTTTTCCAAAGCAACTGATATTACTAGTTATAATTTATAAAGTGAACTCTGTAGTGTCATAATTTTTGAAAACAGTGGCATGAACAGAATTAAATAGGTACCTTGATTGAGTTCTGCTTTAAATATGCTAATGTTCATTGTGAATCTTCAAAAGAAAGACTCAGTATGAGCACTATCCAAACTTTCTTTGACCATGAACCCTTCTAATGCTGAGCATCTCATGAAACCAGTACAATACTAATTTGGGAAGCCATAGCTTAGATGAAAATCACTGTACGATTGTAAAGGCTCACATTGATTATGTTGCCACTATAGCCCATATGTGGTAGAAAAGGAAGAACAGTTGAAGAAAGAACAAGCAAATCCACACTCAGTCAGTAGATTTATAAAAGATGATGCAAGTGATGTTCAAGAGGATTCTGCAACGGAAGATAAGTTTTATAGCCTGGATGAATTGCATATTCTGGACATGATAGAGCAGGTAAGCTTGATTGGAGAGGGTGCCTGCCTTCGCTAAGATTCAGTTGTTACCTGGTTTTTCCTGTGACTCTTTAAACAGCATAACCCTTTGAAAATCCCAGTGGTTTATACTGTTTGTGAGGAGAAAGAGAAAAACAGAAAAGGAGGTAAGGAAGCCTATATGAAGGAAAATAGAATAAAAAATAAAGAACCCCTAGGTGCTGGAAACTTCAGGAAACTTCACCTTAGCCCTCAAACCATTTCCTGGCTTTAAATATAGGGCAAAGTTGATTACAGATGCTTTTCTTACAAAGGTTTTTTGAATACCACAAGGAAAAAAAAAAAAAACCTAGCATAATACCACTAGATTACAGGTCATGAGAAAAATAGTTTTGTAATATAAAGCTGCTTTGATTTTTAAAAATTAAATATGATTTTTACCATGAAATGGCTACAAAAATGACTACGTATAATCATTTGTTTTTTTCTGGCTCCATTCCTGGTAGTAGACACTGCTTGGAATGATGTACCTATATGTGAAAAGGCATGTGAACATGATTTAAGTGCTCAACAGCAAATGAAAGAATTTTTTTAAAAACCAATTTTTTTTTACCTACTAGTGTGAATTCAGTGATAACCTGCTCTGCTGTTTAAATATAGTGGTATATAATATGTAGGAATACTTATTGTCTAAGGGTACAGTTAGTACAGATGATTCCTTGGCTGATGGTACAACATTCATATAATTGTCATACCTTTTTTTCTCCTAATTAGAATATGTACATTTTAGCCAAAATGATACATTCGCCTGCATTTTGTCAAGAGCTATGCTAAGACAGAGTCTCTGTTACAGTGTTTACAATCTAGTGGATAAGTTGAACATTAAACTCAGATGATGCAGTGTAATAATTAAGTGCTTGTGCAATTAAGACTGCCTGAGTTAGAATGCAGGCTCCTCCACTTACTGTCTATGTGATTTGGGGCAAGTTACTCACTATTTTATCATCTCTAAAATGGAAATAATGACTGTCTACATCATATGGTTCTTATGACAATAAAAGCATTACTCTTACAAAGAAAATGCTTAAGAAATGGTAAGCATGCAGTTAGTGGTTTCCAGCAGTAGCAGCAACAGGCAAGTAAGTGGTACTTTTTATTAAATGCTATAATTGAGGGGAGCTGGGTTTATCTAATGGTGAGTTTATCTAAGTTGGGTGTTTTACTTGAGACGAAAAACATGAACAGGAGTTAGATGGCAACTTTAAATCCCTTTCAAATAACTAAAATATTAGTGTTTTTTTTTAGAGGAAAGTAAGGCATGCATATTTCCTTTGCTCAATAGGGCTCAGCTGGCAAAGTAACTACAGACTATGGAGAAACTGAAAAGGAAAGGCTTGCTCGTCAAAGGCAGCTTTATAAATTGCACTATCAGTGTGAAGTAAGTATTTTTGCCATTAGATCTGAGGGAAGTGAGAAGTATTTCAAATATTAGACTTACAGGTGCTTTCTGTTTGAAAATAACTTTGTTTGCATTTTTCTCTCAATTTCTGGTGATTTGAACAGAATTATCTGAAATAATATTTTTATTGATCAGGATTTCAAAAGACAGTTGAGAACAGTGACTTTTCGGTGGCAAGAAAGCCAAATGCAGATTAAAAAGAAAGACAAAATTATTTCATCTCTTAATCAACAAGTGGCTTTTGGAATCAATAAGGTTTCCAAGTAAGTGTAAATCTTTTGATAAAAGGAAATTCTGGGTTTGCCCCGTAATAAACAGTATCCTTAATACTTAATCCCTGCATAACCACTAGGTGGCACTGTGACTACACATTAGGAACTCCAACCATAAGGCTGCGCTTGTTTAAAAACCAACCATATTTTTGGCCGGGCGCGGTGGCTCAAGCCTGTAATCCCAGCACTTTGGGAGGCCGAGGCGGGTGGATCACAAGGTCAAGAGATCGAGACCATCCTGGTCAACATGGTGAAACCCCGTCTCTACTAAAGCTACAAAAAATTAGCTGGGCATGGTGGCGCGTGCCTGTAATCCCAGCTACTCAGGAGGCTGAGGCAGGAGAATTGCCTGAACCCAGGAGGCGGAGGTTGCGGTGAGCCGAGATCGCGCCATTGCACTCCAGCCTGGGTAACAAGAGCGAAACTCCGTCTCAAAAAAAAAAAAAAAAAAAAAAAAAACCAACCATATTTTTGTCTTGCCAACTGGATTGAGAAATAAGCAGCTGCTCACACTATATATCAAGCTTTTCATGTATTGGCGAACAAGTGTGAATGTAATAGAATTACATGAGAAAGATAATTAACTTTCAGATCATGACTCTAATTTGTAAAAATGTGACCAATGATTGGCTGTTTCTTTATAGTATATGAATACATTCCTCAAAGACACCAGGGAATCAGTTGAGTGCATTTTTATGTTGGTCTTTCAGAGCATTTGTGTTCTAAGCCTGTGAGATTGAAAATAAATCTCTTTTTTTGTTTGTTTGATTGACTCTTTCCCACTTTACCCCAATCTCTTTTCTCCTAAACCTAAAGTTTAGGATATACTTTATGTATCCTGACCAAAAATTCTGACTGACTTAGGGAAAAATTAGTAACCTTGTTTGTTCTTTCTGTACTAATTACTGCTTCCAACCTGTATTGATTTGAATAGTAGCATAGTTTCAACCAAATTATTTTAACAAACTAATACCATAAGACACCAGCCATCCAAAAAGTCTAGTTTAAAATACATTGCAGTTCCTAGAATGCTGATAGGGAGAATAGACAAGTACTGGGAATGTCTTAGAGTGGGGAGTCCAAGCTGTTTCTTATAAAATTGGGGAAATATTTGCCAGAGATTTAGGTCTAAGTTTTCTCTCACATATTGTATCTGCCACATGAAGGGGTTATTAGCAAGAACTAGATGCCATCGTTCTGACAACATAATTTCATTCACAAGCATTGTCAGACTGATCCTTACTAGAGTTAGAGAGATCATTCAAGTTTAGAAGACTGTGGGACTTAAGAAAGCTTAGACAAACGAAGGTGGCTGCAATCATTTAAGAAACTGTACTTCAGGCCGGGCGCGGTGGCTCAAGCCTGTAATCCCAGCACTTTGGGAGGCCGAGGCGGGTGGATCACGAGGTCAAGAGATCGAGACCATCCTGGTCAACACGGTGAAACCCCGTCTCTACTAAAAATACAAAAAATTAGCTGGGCATGGTGGCGCGTGCCTGTAATCCCAGCTACTCAGGAGGCTGAGGCAGGAGAATTGCCTGAACCCAGGAGGCGGAGGTTGCGGTGAGCCGAGATCGCGCCATTGCACTCCAGCCTGGGTAACAAGAGCGAAACTCCGTCTCAAAAAAAAAAAAAAAAAAAAAAGAAACTGTACTTCAGCATTCAAAACTTCATTGTTTAGCCTAAAGAGGATGACTAATCTAGAAATATGTCATATAATATCAGAGACTAGAAAAGCAATGCTATCAGTGCAGATGAGCTGACTTCCTTCCATCTGAAGATATTCCTCCTCAACTCCTGACAGGTGGCCCATGTACCCTTACATGCTTGAGGCTATAAGCAGTCCACTGTAGGGGATGCATATGCCTTCACAAAATGAGCATTTAATGTTGGGCATTCACCAAATATTTATCAAGGGCCTACTATGTTAGAAAACTTACAGAAGGCACATGTAGAAGATACCAAGATGTGTGAGACATTCATTATGATCCAATGGAGAGTGTAGATTAACACGTAAGGATAAAATTACATAAAACAGAGACTTCCAGGTCCACTAAGATGTATAGCCCCATTTCTCACAGCTGTTTCTTAAAAACTAAAACACCCTGGATATAACACAACAGAAAAGCATAGTAACACTCTAGAAGGTGGAATAAGAAAGCATGCTGTCTAAAGACATTGAGACTTAAGGAATGATCTGGCAATAAATTTTCTAATTGCCTCCCATATATCTCGGGCACTGCTGAAGCCTTTAACCTGGAATTGCTAAAAAGCAGAGGGGAAAAAAAACTCTAAAAAAGCCTGTTTCTTCTAGCCAAAGGATCAGTAAAAGGAAATTATAATAATAGAAGGGCTTTTTGACAATACCCACCCTACTGCAGCCACACACAAGTGGTCCCATGCCACCCCTTGGAAGTAAGCAGTACACACCGATTCTCCCATCTAACAGAAGTAGGTAGCAGGAATCCTGTTTTTCTTGTAGGATAGTGTTGGCAGTATTAACCAGGCAGCCGACTTCCCTGTTCCACTGGGGAGAAGGAGATGGTACTTTAATTCCTCTGCAGGATGTGTCAGTCAGCTGAAAGCTGAACTTTACCGCTACCCAGCACCAATATTACTTAACAAGCCAGTCTGAGACAAAACTAATCAATACTAGGCTTCATCCTTACTCCCTCTCACTGATAATTAAGTCTTCACCCATGGGGCTAGTTGGCATTCCCTTTCCCCCCTTCCCTCAGCTGGTGCTAGAAGGGCACAACAGGGAGCTGAACTTCTGCCTCTACCCTGCAGCAACAAAGTATTGCGAGTCAGTCCTTTGCTTTCTTCTTTCCTAATGTCAGCAGGGTCCAGCAAAGAGCTGATCTTATATTCCACTTGGCGGCAAGAAGGCAATGTGACTTGGTGCTCCACTTTCATGGGAAGGTATCAGTGGGACTGGGAGGGGAGCTGAACTTGTACACCTCTCATTTGCATTGAGGCAGTGCGAGTCAGTGCCCACTTTTCCTGGGGTGCTTTTTGTAGAGCACAGTGCAAAGCCGTGCATACCCACCTTCCTTGGCTTTTACATTATACCTTAACAGGAGACTATCTGTTAAAAATAGGAAGATTAAATAGAACCCAGAGTCTCATAATATTCAAAATATCTAGGGTAGAGTAGAAAACATAGACCATACCAAGAACCAGGAAATTCAGACAAGAAAGATAAAAGACCAGCAAATCACAATATTAATATTATTCAGATATTGGAATTATCTGACAAGGATTTTAAAGCCACCATCATAAAAATGCTTCAACAAAACAGAATAATCTTGATACAAATGAAAACATAGAAAATCCCTGTAAGGAAATAATAAGTTATAATAAAGAGTGGGAAATATATAACTAGAAAATACAGTGATTAAATTTAAAAGTTGCTGGATATACTCACTAGTAGAGTGGAGATGACAAAAGGATTCAGTCAGTGAACACGGGGACAGCTGAATAGAATGAACTCAATCTGAAGAACAAAGAGAAAATAGACTGAGAGAAAAATATGAAAAAGACAGAATGTAAGGGACCTGTGGGACAGTAACAAAAGAGCTAAAGTACTTGTCACTGGAATTTCAGAAGGAGAGCAGAATGAGAGAGAGACTGAAAAAGTATTCAAAGAAATACTGAAAATTTCCCAAATTTGATTAAATGTATAAATTTACAAATTCAGAGACTAAGTGAACCCCAAATAGCAAAAACTCCAAGAGATCCATGCTAAGATACATCATAACTTCTGAAAATAAAAGACAAAGTCTTGAAAAAGGGCAGAGAAAAAAATTACTTATGAAACAGTAATTCGAATGACAACAGATTTTGTTCATTTGAAACCATGAAGACCAGAATGAAATGGCAGTTTATTCAGTTACTGAAAGAAAAAAGCAGAACCATGAATCCCATATTTAGCACAAATATTCTTTAGGAATAGAGGAAAATAAAGACAGTCTCAGACAAGGGAAAATTATTAGAATTTTTTGCTAGTAAATTCATATAGCCTACCTTTAAAGAATGGCTATAGAAAGGTGTCTAAACATTAAAAATAGATATATAATAGAAGCTTGAAACTTCAGAAAGGAAAGAAGACCATCAGAGGGAGTAAAGAGTACGATAAATAATAAGAGATTGTTCTACTGTTTATTAATTTCTTAAATCATATTTGATGGTTGAAGCAAAAATTTTAACGCCATCTCATGGAATTCAATGTACGTAGAAGAAACGCAATATATTCAAAAAGTGAGGAGGGTAAAGGGACCAAAATAATAAAGTTAAGGATATACCATGCGGAGGTTTATTAAAAAAAGTAAGAGTGGCTATATTAAAATTAGATTAAGTGGACTTCAGAGGAAAGAAGACTGCTGGACACAAAGAGGGATATTACATAATGATAAAAGGCTCAATCCACAGGAATCTTAAGGTATATGTCCAAAAACATCCTCAAAACACACAAAGTAAAACCTGATAGAACTGAAAGGAGAAATAGAGAAGTTTACCATTATAATTGAATACTTCAAACCCCACTCTTAATTTATAATACTACTAAACAGAAAATCAGCAAGGATGTAGAAGACCTCAATAACCACCATCAACCAACAGGACTTAATTGATATTTATAGAATACCCCATCAGACCACAGTAGAATACACATGCTTTCAGGTGACCACAGGATGTGTCTACCAAGAAAGACAATATCCTGGGCCATAAAACCTCAACAACAAATTTAAGAGTTTAAATCATACAAAGCATGTTCTCAGGTCACGATGGAGTCAAATTAGACATCAGTAACAGGGAGATACCAAGAAACCTCCAAAGGCTTGGAAACTATGCAACCCATGTCTAAATAATCCATAGGTCAAAGAGAAACAAAATACGTTGAATTTACGTGAAAATACATTATGTCAAAATTTGTGCCACACAGCTGAGGCAGTGCTGAGAAGATTATAACACGAAACAGACAGACACATTAGAAAAAGAGAAAAGTCTTCAGTGGATAATCCAAGCTGTTACTTCAAGATCCGAGAAAAAGAAAACCAAAATAGACTTAAGCAGAAGGAAAGAAATTATAAAGATTAGAAATAATGGAGGCAGGATGCAGCGGTGTACACCTGTAGTCCCAGCTACTTGAGTGGCTGAGATGGGAGGATTGCTTGAACCCAGGAGTTACAGTTCAGCATGGGCAACATAGTGAGGCCCATCTCAAAAACAAGAAACTAAAAAAGAATGAGTTGGAAAAAGAAAAATAGTAGAGAAAATCCGTGAAACAAAAGGTTGTATCTTTGAAAAGGTCAATAAAATTGACAGACCTCCAGCAAGACTGACAACATAAGAGAAAAGACATAAATTACTACCATCCAGAATGAAATAGTGATATCACTGCAAATACTACAAACACTACAAACATCAGAGAATTATGCTGAAAGAAAAAAAAGTTCCAAAAGCTTATATACTATATGTTTCCATTTCTTGAACATTCTTGAAATGACAAAATTATAAAAATGGAAAACAGATTAGTGGTTCCAATGTTATAAGAAGGGAATGGGAGTGGAAGGGAAGTGTGTGTGGCTTTAAAAGGGCAAAATGAAGGATCCCTGTGATGATAGAACTGTGCAGTATCTTGACTATCACCATCAATATTCTGGTTATGGTATTATACTATAATTTTGCAAGATGTTACCATTGGGAGAAATTGGGAAAAGGATACATGGGGTCTTTGTATATTATGTCTTATACCTGCATATGAATTTACAATTCTCTCAAAATAAACAGTTTGACTATTTTTAAAAGTATGTAATAAAAAACTGTCAAGCAAGGATATACTTCATGGAAATTTTGTAGGGTAGATAGAATACTTTTGATTGTTGTGATAAGGAGCTTCCTGCAATGAAGAACTTTGTTAAAGACATAGTACTGATCCTCGGCATTGAAGGTTAGGTGGGATGAGATGGAAGAAAAGACAGGGCATCAAGGCAGAATGGACATAATGACTCCTCTGTGTTCTCATATAAGCTTTTGAATGTTTTCTTTGTTTAATTCATCCGATCATTGCCCAAGAGTATGTGATAAAATATAAATATTCTTTAATTGTAAATGCTGGCTTCTTCCATCCTAGAATATGGAGATTAGAAAGCAAAAAATCATTTTGTTTTTGTTTTTGTTTTTGTTTTTGTTTTTTTGCCTAATTCAGTTTGATGTGTGCAGTAAATGTTTGGCAAATATTTGTTGATGATAAAGTGTTAAAAAGAAAATTTTATGCAAGTGACTTACTTTGCATAAACTACAGTAAGCACTTAATAAATGTCAAGAAACTGCTGTTAATAAAGTCTGTAATAAAACTCGATAGCCAGAGTTAACTTGAGAACTTTAGATTTTTTAGAAAAGAAAATATAATAATTTCATCCTGTCATATTAAACATGAGAAAAAGACTGCTTGAACATACGTAGCTGGCTCTTATCTGAGCTGGATAATAAGAACTATGCCTACCTTATCCTCTATTATTTAAGAATCTAGGTGTTCTGAATTCCCACTAGTTATGTCTACTCTTATTGCCTACTCTAAACTAGAGCTAGGTACAATATTGAAGTAATGGAAGTATACAAAGGAAAACAAGATGTCAGTCTTACAAATTACTGCTTTTTCAACTCTGTCAACATATTCCTATGTATTACTGTAATGAAACTTATATTTCTTAATATTTCACTTTAGAATGTGACCTCTTGTAAAGAAAGAGACCTGGTTTCTTTTCACTGCATTCTCAGACCAACAGAACATTATCTGTAAATCTCTAAATCTAAGAAGTTTACAGTAAAGGTGAATGGGTAGTCTCTGACATCTAGTAGTGAGCAATCCATCCAACATTAAAGTTGTCATTTCAAGGACTTATTATTCCAATACTTTATATTAACCAAACTCTTCTATGTATTCCAAGAGCTTAAACATATTAGAGACTTAAAGGACAATGTGCTTTTATTATAAATCTCTTCATATTTAAGTTAATTACTAGGTTTATGTAAAAGCTTGGTTGTGAAAAGAAATACAGCAGCATAAGGGAGGAACATGAAAAATGGCATGTGAATATATGTCAAGCAAAAACATGTATTTCTCTTAGTTTCTTACATATTAATTTTGAAGCTGATAACAGGCTATATAGATTCTGATTTATACAAAATTTTTACCCATTCTTTCCATGATAAGATCATATGAGTGACCCACAGGTGCTAAGTCATAGTTTTAATTAAAATTAGCATTTGCACACACCCTCGTCACTTCAGTATTTAAGGTCTGATTTCCTTTAGATCAGTCTTTCTAATTTGCATGACTTGATATAATACCACTTTAAGGAACTTAAAGTTCTCAATCTCACAACAGTCTTATAAAATCAGAAGATACCATCTCTGTTTTCTAGTAAGTAAGCTGAAGCATGAAGAGCCAAAGACATTTTTCCATGTCGTTGAGCTGAGGATACAAGATATGCTGTGTAATTTACTGAATTAGAACTTAGTTCACCTTTCTTTAGGAAATAAGTAAATCAGACATCAGAAACAAGATACATTTCAAAAGGATCAGGTATAGGAGTTCAGTTGTATTCAGGCTGAAGATTTGTGGCCCCAAATGGACATACTTGGTCTCCTGCACAGTTGTAGCTAGAGCTGTTCTGATTGTGTTAATGAGACATATTTTCTAACATTTTTTGACTTTCTTGTTTGCTTGCTTAGATTACAGCGTCAAATCCATACTAAAGATAATGAAATCAAGAACCTTAAAGAGCAACTTTCCATGAAAAGGTAACAAACTTAGCTTTTTCTTTGGGTGCACTCTCTCTGTGTATTTCACTCAACGCTTTCTGGCTGGCATATGAATGTAATTTATCATTCCAACTGGGGTACTTTTGAGGCTGCTATTGAACAGTATTAATAATGCATTGAGACAAAAGGCGTAAACTGGGAGTATCTTAGGCAAATAGGAAGGTATGGCCACTTTAGCTCTGACTCTAGAAAACTGCCAGAAGAATCTGTATCAGCAATGTTATAGTCCCACAACAAACTACTAGAGCTTAAGAGTTACCCAAATCAGTACTGTTAGGTGTGACTGCTTTATGAAATTGGGCAAGTTTTATTCTTACTCATCTGTTTTGCCTGTGGGTAATTTTTTTAATAACACCTTTTTGAAATCTATTTCATATAGCATAAAGTTCTCTCTGTTAAAATACATAATGTATTGATTTGTTTTTAGTGTATTCACAGAGGTTTATAGTCATCACCACCATCTATTTCCAGAACATTTTTATCACCTCAGAAAAGGAACTCATTAGATATCATTTTCTATTCTCCCCTCCTCCCACTTCTGGCAACCACTAATGTACTTCTATGGATTTGCCTATTCTGGACATTTTATATAAATGCAATTATATAATATGTAGCCTCTTATAACATTTTTTACTTAACATATTTTCAAAATTCATCCATGTTGTAGGATGTATCATTATGCATTCCTTTTTATGGATAAATAATATTTCATTCCTTGGATATACCTTATTTTATTTTTCATCCGTTGATGGACACTTGGCTTGTTTCCATTTTTTGGTTATTATGAATACTGTTATTGTTATTTATATACAGATTTGTGAACATGTTTTTGTATTTCTTGGTTTGTAGCAAGGAGTAGAATTGCTGGGTGATCAGTAAACTTTAGGTGTAACTTTTCGAGGAATTGCCAAACTGTTTTCCAAGTAGCTGCACCATTTTATAATCCCACTAACAGTGTAAGAGAGTTTCAGTTTCTCCATATTCTGATCAACATTTGATACACTTGTTAAATTCCATCTTTATATTACCCATTATATTATGCGTGAAGTAGTATATCACTGTGATTTTGATTTACATTTTCCCACTGATTAGTTATGTTGAGCATCTTTTCATATGCTTATTGGCCAATTATGTATCTTCTTGGAGAAATGTCTATTCAAATCCTTTGCCCATTTAAAAAATTAGATTGTCTTTTTATTGTTGAGTTTTTTGTTTTTTGTTTTTTGAGATGGAGTTTCGCTCTTGTTACCCAGGCGGGAGCGCAATGGCGCGATCTCGGCTCACCGCAACCTCCATCTCCTGTGTTCAAGCAATTCTCCTGCCTCAGCCTCC
>NW_016107754.1:1291313-1302836 GCF_001604975.1 Cebus imitator | reverse complement strand
CACTCCAGGCCCTGCTTGCCTGGGGTTCACCTGCAGCAGCTGCTGAACAGTAAGGGTTGTTACCAGTTTTCTTCTTCTGCTATCTTTGTCCCAGAAGGATACCCGCCTAGTGTCACTCTGATCTCTCCTTTATGAGGTGTCTCTTTGGATATATAGGGGTGAGGGAGCTGCTTGAGGAGACAATCTCTTCTTTATAGGAGCTCAAATGGTGAGCTGTGAGCTCTGTTGTTGTTCATTCAGAGCTGCTGGTCAGGTACGTTTAGGTCTGCTGCAGCAGAACTCATAAACTGCTTTTTGTTCCCAGGTGCTCTGTCCCAGGGATTTAGGGCTTTATTTATCAGTTTCTGTTATGCTGCCGCCTTCTTTTTTTTTTTTCCTTCAGCCCTGCCCTGCCCAGCAAGGGGGCAGCCTAGTCACTGTCGGCCTATAGAGGCTTTGCTGAGCTGCTATGGGCTCCGCCCCATTGCCGAGTGAACTTCCCTGCAGTCCTGTTTATATGGGTGTAGTCAGAACTGCTTTGGCGATGGTGGCCCGCCTCTGTTGAGGCGGAATCTCTCTGCTGTGGCAGGTTGCCTTGGCAACGGCAGGCTGCCTCAGCAATGGCGGGTTGCCTTGGCAACGGCGGGCTGCCTCAGCAATGGCGGATTGCCTTGGCAACGGCGGGCTGCCTCAGCATTGGCCGACTACTTCCGTCCTGGCGGGCTGCCTCAGTAATGGCGGACGCCCCTCCCCCACAGAGCTGGACCGTCCCGGGTTCAGCTGCTCTTGCTGTGAAAGTCTCAATCCAGAGTTTCTGGTTGCTGTTCTTTTGCGGGGGTGGGACCAGCCAAGCCTGATCGCCTGGCACCCTGCCTCAACTCCTTTTTTAAGTTTGTGTTCCAGTCGCCTGTTTAAGAGGTGCCGAGGTCTGTTTGTTTTCCCCTGCGGCCACTCACTGCGCTGGCTTAAACAGCGGCACTGGGGTTTGTGGCGCTTTTTTTTTGCCCTGGAATCTACTGTCCTGGTTCTCTGCTCAGTCCCCTTTTTAAACAGACGAATGGGCGACTTCCCGTGACTCCAATCACCAGCCAAAAGGGCACCCGGACCGGTGTATTTTGTATGGAGAACCGCTGCTCCGGGGCGCCGACAAAGCAGCCGCGCGGGGCAAAGCAGCGGCGCTGGCTGGCACAGCCGCGCTGGCCGAAACAGCCGCGCTGGCGACCGTGGAGCACCTCTGCCTGGGAATTTCCTAGTCTGTGGGCAATAAAAATGCTGCGTCCACTCACCCTCTGTGCTTTCACTGGGAGCTGCAATCCTGAGCTGTTCCTAAACGGCCATCTTGGATCCTCTAAATATAGTTCTAAGAAGCTGCTAGCAGTCATCTTAAGAGCAGACACTCTTAGGAAGGTATACAAATTATGGAAGGGAGAGAGAAGAGAGAGAATATTGGGACTGCAGCAATAGCATTAAAAAATAATAATTCCTCTTATGTTAATATATCTGCTTTAAGAGCTTTATTTTTTTCTCCTCAAGAAAGTCTAGCTTTAATGATACTTATTGTAGTGATGATATTGTTACCAAGTTTCTCATCAATGTTTGTTAGGTCCTCAAGTATCCAAGTGTTTCTAATAATAAATCATTGAGGATGGCCTTTGACTGTCTCTATTATAATGCTATATTTTCAATTAATTGTTTTCATTAAATTTAGAATTTGATTTGTATATAAAATTCTTGGAGTCAAGTGTAGGAAACTGAGATGAGAATAAAAAAAGAAACCTTAAAGGTAACCACTTCCCTAATGTCCTTGGGATGATGGTAAACAATGTCTTTACCATCATCTCCCTCCTTCCCTTTCAAACTATAGGGTGTGCTTTCTGTCAAAAACATTGACTATGAACACTGAAATAACCAATCAAATATTTTAATGCAGTGACTTCACTTAATGACAGGAATAATAAAAACCTATGTGGTTGTTATTGTTGGAATACAAAAAAGCTTATAGAAATTTCATGTAGAACATATTAATCATGATACTAGCTAACATTTATTTAGTGCTTATTATGTGCCAAACACAAAGTGCCTTGTATTATCTGAATTAATTTTCACAATAGCTCTTTAAGGTAGGTAGTACTATTTTTTCCTCTAAACTGAGGTATAGAGAAATTAAGTAGCTTGTGGTCTTAGGTTGAACTGGTATATCAAAATACCACTGAGTGGGTGACTTATAAAAATAGAATTGTATCTCTCACAGTTCTGAAAGCTGGGAAGTCCAAGATCAAAGTGGCAGCCTATTTGGTATCTGGTGAGGATCTATTTCCTCATAGACAGTCGTCTTCCGCTGTAACTTCACATAGCAGAAGGCATCCAAGGGAGCTCTCTCAGGCCTCTTTTAAAAGGGCATTAATTCCATTCATTAGAGTTGCGCCCTCATGACTGATCATCTACCAAAGGTACCACCTCCTTATACTGTCACCTTGGGGGTTAAGATTTCAACATACGAATTTTGGGGGGACACAAACATTCAGTTCATTGTACTTGCTGAGGGGTTTTAACATTTAATAAGCTGTGGAGCTGAGATTCATCCTCAGACAACTTGATTTCAGAGCCACGTTTTGAATCATAACCTATACCCTGATAGCTTTAAAACTTCTATATTATTGATAGTAAAGGATAACAGCAGGGATTGAACAATATCTTCTCTTGTTTCTATGTGCTATACACTTTTCCAAGAAATAACTTCCTACTGATTGTATAACTTTTTTCCTCCTGAATAAGATGAAAAAGGCTGTGCTTGATGTAATATTGCTGAGTCTTTAATGATCATATATTTCAGATCTCAGTGGGAAATGGAAAAGCATAATCTGGAAAGCACAATGAAAACATACGTGAGCAAACTGAATGCAGAAACTAGCAGAGCTTTAACAGCCGAGGTAAAAACAAAACAAACAAATGAGGGCCGGGGTATGGGGTGTTGGGGGAAAGTTTTACTTGTATACCATATACTAAAGAATTTTTAAAAGACTATTTTTTGTATAAACAGAAATAAGACATCTTAGGATCAGCCAGGAAAATACAGCTCAAAGTCTTGTGCTTTTTTGACTCATTGGCCTATCATGTATGAATACTTCAGTTTTGATGATCTTATGTTGTTCTCCCCCAGTGACTCGAAGAAATCAGTCTGTTGCAGTGTATATAGCAAATACAGACATCTTGGGAAATTCTCATGAAACCAAGTCACTAAGCCAAACTTCTAATAATAACATTTTACTACTGTCACAATATCTTATTTGTCTGCCACTTCCTATATAGATCTTACAAAAATACAGACACATCATACACCTGAATGTAAAAAGCCAACTTGCTTTTCAGACTGCCATAAAATTACCCAAACTTTTCTAAGTTAGCTTAAAACACCACAGCTAGGGTCTCTCCAAATAAATATGATTGTATGTGTGTATGTAATTTTCATTTGTACATAACCAAACTTGATATACAATAAGACTCACATTTTTAGAGAGCTTCCTGACATTGAAAACATTACAAACCCTCCACCTCTGTCATGGGTAAACTCTGTTCTCCAGCAGAGAACTTGGAATCCTGAAAGTCAGCAACCAAGAAGTAGTATCTGAACCAAAAATTCATGAAGAATATTGTTGGGATACTAGCTTTAACAAAAGAACAAGTTCAGATTCTTTTAAAAGCTCAAGTGTATACAGTGTTTTGTTATTGTTTTTAATCAGTAAATTTCTTTGTGCTTGTATTGTTAATTTTGAAAAGGAAGAACTTTCTAATACTTAATGCTGCCCAACAGTGTATTTTAGTGAATACTGAGTGATTAGTAGTGAAAAACAGAGGCTAAATGACTGTGCAAGTAGTGATACAGAAAGGTTTCCTGCTACAGGAGAGATACTGGACCATGTAGTCTCCAAACCCATATCTTTCTGTATGGTCTGATGATTTTCTTGCCTCTTCATCAATGAGAAAAAATAGATAGCAGGAGTGTTCTCAGACTTTAATGCATGTTAGAATTACCAGAGAGTTTTTAAAAATGCCAATGCCCAAGCTATAACTAGTATCAATCAAATTAGAATATCTGCGACCAAGGCACTATTTTTGAAAGTTTCTGAGATGATTCCAGTATGAGTACAAATTTGAAAAGATATATTCTAGAATGTTTACCAACCTATTAACCATTAAATAAGGAAATTAGAATTGCAGAGGTGGCATTGATTTAAAAGCTTTTGTAATGTATCTTGAATGGTCAAGGAACCCAGATGCTATTGGAAGAAATTGAGAAATAGCTTTAAATTTACTTGAGATGATTGAGAAGAAAATGTTCTTTTACAAGCACACCTTCAACTTCTTTCTCTTTCTCTCAAAAACCTGTAGGTGTATTTCTTACAGTGTCGTAGGGATTTTGGTTTGCTTCATCTGGAGCAGACTGAAAAGGAATGTCTCAATCAACTTGCCAGGGTGACTCACATGGCAGCAAGGTAACCTTTCCCTCTTCCTTAATGCATCTTAATCTTAGAGATGTTAGCAACTGTCTCCACAGTTGAATGTAATCTGTGATGTGTTTTACATATGTGACATCAGAGTTCTTAAAGAAGCTCTTATGGGTTTTGTGGGTTTTCATTTTTTTTCCTGTGAAATTCCTTTTACCAGAAGCTCTTGTTGTTTTCATTTTTAAACCTCAAAAGTCATTTAGTTACTTTGATGCTTGTACTTGGCTGCTTCTGCTGAAACACTGAGAAGTCTACTGAGTACTGTGTACAATAATACCTGCTGAAAGATTTTTCCCTTCCTCCGTCGTGAAGTAGATCAAAAGTCTCTCAGTCAGAGATATACATGGATACCAGATACTTATGAAACAAGGTGGATTCTAATTGGAAGACTTTTTTTTCTAATGGTTTTCCTATGCAATGCCTGATTTTAAATACCTAGGGAATATGTTGAGGGAAACGTCAATATTAACACCTAAATCATATGTTAAAGGTAGTTTTCTGCTATGCTTTTATAGTAATTATAGAGTAATTTTCAAATATTGAACAGGTTGCATGAAATTCTCCTTAAATTTATAATCTTATGGGATATACCTTCAAACTTAAAGAATTAATTAAATTAGAATCTCTGGGACCCAGGCATCATTATTTTTAAATGATTATCATTTTAATAATCAGCATTGTTCTTTAATTCTAAATAATCAGAGTCTGATGAGCAAGATTATCAGGATATACTGATGTGCGTTCAAGTCAGGGAAGTACTGTTGTAAATGGTCAGTCTATCTTTGCTTGCTAGAAGGAAAGAATGCTGTATACATTAGGATATTATGAAGCTTCTTTATATGAGATGATCCTAGTGATAACTTGGTCACCTCTTATAAAATTGTTGGGCTGGGTGATACTGGCGTGGGATGTTATAATGGATAGAACCTTTTAAAAAACCATATGAAATTTGTTTTCTAGAGATCATAGACCCTAACAACTTCAAAGTTGTTTCTACTTTTGTTAAGTCATTTGATAGGCATGAGTTGATATAACTATTGTTTGTGCAATTTATATACTGTATAAAGGCAGCAACCTCATTCATCCTGAGAGAGAGGGTATTTCTAATTTATCCTTTCCATAGACAGTATTTTTTTCTAATTTGAAAGGAGCCATGTAGGCCAACCATTGCTTTTGGATTTCATAGTTAATATGAAGATAGTCCAAAACTTGCTTCCAACATGAGTTAACATTTTTGAGAACACTGCTGTATTAGATGACTAAGGTTTTCCTGCTTCATTGGAAAGATTCCTTATAAAGGTTTTATAATATGTACTAAAAATACATCATCAAGATAGAAGAAAACTTGTTCTGGAAGCATAAATTATATTTGCTCTTGAAAAATTAATTTTTTTGTTACTGGTTTTTGTACTTATTTTTAGTAACAAACCTGTCTATACATCTTTATGTGCATTTGAGGTAATTGTTGTTGTGATGGGGGTAATTTTGTTTTTTGTTGACATATATGCTAGAAAGCATGATAGAAATGTTTGGAAAACTTAAGTGTTATTAAAAAAAAGAGCTTTCTTTTGTGTCTCGTTTTCTACAACAGCAACCTAGAATCACTTCAATTAAAAGCTGCGGTAGACAGTTGGAATGCCATAGTGGCAGATGTTAGAAACAAGATTGCATTCCTCAGGGTAAGTCCTGAAATATATTTAGAGTAAATTGGCTTAATGTTATAGGTGGTGTAAAGCTAGAAGACATATTAGTAGAAAAATTTAAGGAAGAATATATTTTTCCATTTTAGTTATAAAAGTTTATGCCTTCAGTTTGATATTACTTCCATGTGGTTAGTTGTAGGTAACATCCTTGACTCACACATGTAGTCTTTTATATCCTTAGTCAAGAAAATAATAAATTAAAAAATTGTGCCCTCACACCTAGCTTTCCTTGAATTTTAAACCTGACAATGCCCCAATCAAACCTAAATGTTTTGGGTGGGCACAGTGGCTCATGCATATAATCCCAGAATTTTGGGAGCTGAGGTGAGAGGATCACTTGAGCCAGGTGCTCAGGTTATGGTGAGCTATGATCATCTCACTGTACTACAGCTTGAACAGCAGAGTGAGACTGTCTCTAAAACAGAAATTGGAATAAAAACTAAATGTTTTCATGTATTCTGAGTAATAATGTGTTTATAGCATTAAAAGGAAAATCAAGTAGGTCTGTATTAGTTTTCATTCTAACTTTTTATGTAATTATTCTATAATGCAAAATAGTAAATTCCTAAGTACTGGTGGAACGATGCTACAGAAGATAATCCACTGAATGTTTATTAATTAATTTTGTTTTAGAACACACACACACACACACACACACACACACACACACACAGGTTGATATGTAATGTTGATTGTTTTGTGATTTCACAACACTATCAGAAAAAAAAGCATTGTCATTAAATTGTGAAATGCCAAGTACTGTATATTTGTCCTGCTCCTTTGGGGGTTTTCACTGTTTCTAAACTCTTTCTTACTCAATCTTTAGTGATGCTTAGCACTTCTGTTGGATTTATTCAAAATTTTGGCCTCACAAGACCTGCCCTTCAGAGCACATGTCCTCTGTGCAGAAGTTTCTAAACATTTTGTTTTGTAAGACTTTCTTTTGCAGCTCTTTACAAAATAATATGGTAAGCAAAAGTGAGGATAATGCCAAAAAATGTTGAAAGTGTGTTGTTAAACTTCCAGGTTGGAGTCTCACTTTTGGCAAAATCCAAGAGAATAAAATATATATGGACCTGGAGCAAGCTAGAGTTAGAGATGTTGAGATAAACACAATGTAGAATTTAATAAGTAATCTCTATAGTGTTTCCTTCAGTTTTTAAAATGAACATTTGCAAGTAGTTTAACTCTTTGTCACAATACGTTTTTTTCCTGTTTTTTTGCCAGTATAATATTTATAGCTTCTTGAATCTTTAATCTCTTTTTGTACTTTATATCAGTGTTTCCTATTTTAGAGCTGAAAATTATGGAAACACTAAGGAATTATCACAAGGATCTCTGAATTATCTGTGTCTCTGTTTCTTATTAACCAATAACCACTCCTAAAAATACAACTGTTTACATGTGGGGATGGCCTGTAAAATTTTCCTTTTCAGTCAGAACCTGTTTTTATATTATTTCTGACAAGTTGGGAACCCATCTTCTATGTTGTATTATTCAAAAGTACATCAAGTATTCCCATATTCTGTTTCTTTAAAGTTGGTTGCACTCTAAAGTGTTTTTGCTCTTTTCCTACCAGATACAGTACAATGAACAAATAAACAAAGTAAAGCAAGGATTTGCCTTGAGTACCTTGCCTCCAGTCCAGCTTCCTCCTCCACCACCCAGTCCGGAGATACTGGTAAGAAATAGAACATTTTGAGTAATTGCCCTTTTCATTGTGACAAACTGGTAAGGGCTGTGAAATACTGAATATACAGTATGTTTAACGTGTGTTCAAAATGGAATAGTCACATATTGTGAGTATCAATTGTAATTATGACCATACCTTCTAGTCACCAGATGATATAATTAGATGGCTGAGGCCTATTCAATAGGTTGTATCACTGGATTTCAGTGAAGCATTTTATATATGTAGAGTAATATTTTCTCATTCATTCTATTTCACCTACCTTGTGGGAGCTAAATGATGAATACTCGGAATTCCCAGTGCCCTCATATTTCCAACTAGATCAGAGGTCCCCAACCCCTGGGCCATGGAGGAGTGCACAGCAGGAGGTGAGCAGTGGGTGAGCAAGTGAAACTTTATCTGTATACAGCTGGTCTCCATTGCTCATATTACCACCTGAGCTGCGCCTCCTGTCAGATCAGCTGTGGCACTAGATTCTCACAGGAGTGCAAACCATATTGTGAACTGTGCGTGTGAAGGATCTAGATTTTGTGCTCCCTGTGAGAATCTAATGCCTGATGATCTGTCATGTCTGCCATCACCTTCAGATGGGACCATCTAGTTGCAGAAAAACAAGCTTGGGGCTACCACTAATTCTATGTTACAGTAAATGTAATGGGCTTTAATTCTCCTGAAACTATCTCTGCTCCCAAGTTCATGAAAAAATTGTCTTCCAGGAAACCAGTCCCTGGTGCCAAAAAGGTTGGGGACCACTGCACTAGATGACTGAAATCTCAGTGTAATACACTAGATGGCTGGACCTCACCTCTGCATATCTACTTTAGACTTTCTTTTTGTGAAGTTTTATATTCTATTCTACCTTCAACAGCAAGGACAGCTTCCACTTTTGCCCCTTCTCTCCTTGTTGTTAGGGGTCAGTGGATCTTGATCAGATAAACTAATCCCTGTGCTGTATTTCTGGGAAACATAGTACCCGAACCCAGTAAATGCACACAGCTTTCCAAAAGACATTTTAAAAGGGTGTCATTAGATGATAATTTTTATTATCCTTAGGAATCTGGAGGTAGGAAGAGAGGAAAAGTGTAAGATATCTGGGGACAGATGACTTTGATATCACCACTCCTGCTTATAATAGAAATCTGAAATGTTATTTCTCTTCATGGTTGAGTATAACAAAGAACTTAAAAATTATACACCATGGCATACTATGCAGCCATAAAAAACGATGAGTTCCTGTCCTTTTTGAGACATGGATGAACCTAGAAACCATCATTCTCAGCAAACTGACAAAAGAACAGAAAACCAAACACCACATGTTTTCACTCATAGGTGGATGATGAACAATGAGAACACTTGGGCACAGGGAAGGGAACAACACTCACAGGGCTAGGTGAGGGGGTGGAGGGGAGAGGAGGGGGGGACAGCGCAGAGTGGGTGGAGAAGAGGGGGAGGGAGAACACTGGGAGAAATGCCTGATGTAGGCAACAGGGGGTGGGGGATGGACATAGCAAACCACCATGACATATATGTACCTATGCAACAATCCTGCAGGATGCAGGACGTGCCATATACCCCAGGGCACAAATACAATAAAAAATAAAAATAAAAAAAGAAATGCAGAGTTTAGCTTTGCTAATCTACTTTTTCTTATTGAAAGATATCTTTATTCATGTAAACACACCTCCGATTACTTTTTACTGGATAACTCTGACTTCTCTCCTGATTACTTCGTCTCTGTTCTGTGTGAGTGACATATAGTGAGTAATTAATTCATTTTGTTAATTGGTGACTTTGATGGGAATTCTGTAGCGTAGTACATATGCCAGCTTGCATGTAAACAGTGAAACATTATAACTGTTCTCTGTATCTACCTGTGTCAGATTCTCTAGGCTGTGGATCTCAACAGTAGATCTGCCTTGCCAGAACAAAATGCATGGAATAAATACATTGTTTCCCTAAAAAAAAAATTACATCATTTGTATGGAGTTACACTGTTTCAAAAGCAGGATCCATAGCTAAAAGAATTATGTGACATACACCATGGGCTTTAGTTTGGAATGATAGTATTGCCTTTTATATTTTTGGTCAATTCACTTTCTTTAGGAACACTGGATTATGAACATTATTATTCTAGGCTTAGATCGTCATCATACCCAACTACTCTGATAAGGAATGTGTTCCAAAGAAATTCCAAAGATTCCCTGCAGTAACACATATTTTTTGTAGGATATCTAAAAACACTGTTCTCTTTGCCCATATTCAAAATACTGCCCTTAGATTGTAGTTCCATGGTTCTTCCATGGAACTCTTCCATGCCTCTAACTATAAAATGGCTCCAGAGACTATTAAGCTAGATACAGAGTTGTTGTTTGGTGTTTCCTGGAACCAGACCAGTATAAGCCTTGGCTGTCTGATACAAGTGATACTCTATCGCTGAAAAACATACTCAAACCTTGACCTCCATACCCTCTAGATCTTTTTTTATCCCTTTGGAGACTCTCTTAGGTCTGACATGTGATGTGTCTTACCCAGATTTAGTTAATTATAAAAACCCACTAGCAGTTAGGCTGTGTGGTAATTCATAGGCATCCTTTGCTAACATTTTGAGGGGTTCACATGTATCTTTTATGCTTCCTAATTAGGGTCACTACTGTGCTTGATTAAGCTAACAGTTGTATTAATGTACAAGCATTGTTGACCACTGAGCTTCAGAGGAGAGAGTTTGGGAGAACAGCAGCTAGAAACGTTACAGTGTTATTTGCTATAAATTGAGATGGTATATACAATTGCAGTACGCTAATGATGTCTGGGTTCAGATCCTAACTTTGTGAAGAGCTATGTAGATCCTGGGAAAATCAGCTGTTCTAGACTTTTGCTTTCCCATCAATGAATTAGGAAATGGTACTGGATGATCTGACCACTCTGTTCCATCTATCTCTGGGATTCTAGTGCTATAAGGAGTGGTTACCAGGCTTACATAGTAGTCTAACTAAAGAATTCTTTGAAAGTGTGGATTGTTCCCAGTTTTACCCAGTAATTCCATGTGTTTCATTCTCCTTGTTTGTTTGTTTGTTTGTTTAGAGACGGAGTCTCACTCTGTCACCCAGGCTGGAGTGTAGTGGCACAATCTCTGCTCACTACAACCTCCGCCCCCTGGGTTCAAGGGATTCTCCTGCCTCAGCCTCCTGAGTAGCTGGGACTACAGGCGCATGCCACCACGGCAGCTAATTTTTTGTATTTTTAGTAGAGATGGGATTTTACCGTGTTAGCCAGAATGGGGTCTTGATCTCCTGACCTCAAGATCTGCCCGCCTCAGCCTCCCAAAGTGCTGGGATCACAGTCCTCAAAGAAGTGTACCATTAAAAAGATCATGGAGAGACCTGACCTGGCATCTCTGGAGTCGCGGTGAAGCGTCTCTATTCCTGCTCTCTCGATATGGCGTCTCCATCAGTCTTTGCCGAGGTTCCGCAGGCACAGCCTGTCTTGGTCTTCAAGCTCACTGCCGATTTCCGGGAGGATCCGGACCCCCGCAAGGTCAACCTGGGAGTAGGAGCGTATCGCACAGAAGAATGCCAGCCCTGGGTTTTGCCAGTAGTGAGGAAAGTGGAGCAGAAGCTTGCTAATGACAATAGCCTAAATCATGAGT
>NW_016107754.1:1286295-1289571 GCF_001604975.1 Cebus imitator | reverse complement strand
AAAAAAAAAAAAAAGATCATGGAATGGTTATTTAAAATACACAAATCAGTAAATAGGATATATCATATCAAGAGAAAGAAGGACAAAAACCACATGACCATTTCAATAGATGCAGAAAAAGCATTTGATAAAATTCAACATACTTGATGATAAAAACTCTCAAAAAACTAGGTATAGGAGGTACATACCTCAACACAATAAAGGCCATATATGACACACCCACAGCTACCATTATACTAAATGGGAAGAGGTTTAAAAGTATTTCTTCTGAGATCTGAAACAAGGCAAGACACTTTCACTATTTCTATTAAAAATAGTACTAGAAGTCCTCGCTAGAGCAGTTAGGCAAGAGAAAGGAATAAAAGACATCCAAATTGGAAAGAAGGGAGTCAGACTGTCCCTTTTTGTAGACAAATGATCTTATATATAGAAAATCCCAAACTCCACTTAAAAACACCTAGAACTAACAAACGAATTTGGTAAAAATTTAGGATACAAAATCAACATGCAAGAATCAAAACATTTCTGTATACTAATAGTGAACAATCTGAAAAAGAAATCAAGAAAATCCCATTTACAATAGCTATAAAAAACAAAGATACCTAGAAATAAATTTAACCAAAGAGGAGAAAGATCACTGGAAACTATAAAACATTGTTGAAAACAGCATGGTACTGGTACCAAACCAGAGATATAGACCAGTGCAACAGAACAGGGGCCTTGGAGGCAATGCCACACATCTGCAACCATCTGATCTTTGACAAACCTGACAAAAACAAGCAATGGGGAAAGGATTACGTGTTTAATAAATGGTGTTGGGAAAACTGGCTAGCAGTGTGCGGAAAGCAGAAACTGGACCCCTTCCTGACACCTTATACTAAAATTAACTCCAGATGGATTAAAGACTTAAACATAAGACCTAATACCATAAAAACCCTAGAAGAAAATCTAGTCAAAACCGTTCAGGACATAGGCATAGGCAAGGATTTCATGACTAAAACACCAAAAGCATTGGCAACAAAAGCCAAAATAGACAAATGGGACCTAATTAAACTCCAGAGCTTCTGTACAGCAAAAGAAACAATCATTTGTGAACTGGCAACCAACAGAATGGGGAAAAAATTTTACAATCTACCCACTTTAAGGGCTAATATCCAGAATCTACAAAGGACTAAAACAGATTTACAAGAGAAAAGCAAACAAGCCCATCAAAAAGTGGGCATAGGATATGAACAGATACTTCAAAAGAAGACATATATGAGGCCAACAAACATAAAAAATGCTCATCATCACTGGTCACTAGAGAAATGCAAATCAAAACTGCATTGAGATATCATCTCACTCCAGTTAGAATGGTGATCATTAAAAAATCTGGAGACAACAGATGCTGGAGAGTATGAAGAGAAATAGGAACACTTTTACACTGTTGGTGGGAGTGTAAACTAGTTCAACCATTGTGGAAGACAGTGTTTCGCTTCCTCAAGGACCTAGAAATAGAAATTCCATATGACCCAGCAATCCCATTACTGGGTATATACCCAAAGGATTATAAATCACTCTATTATAAAGACACATACACACGTATGTTCATAGCAGCACTGTTTACAATAGCAAAGACCTGGAACCAACCCAAATGCCCTTCGACGATAGACTGGACAAGGAAAATTTGGCACATATACACCATGGAATATTATGCAGCCATAAAAATGATGAGTTCGTGTCCTTTGTGGGGACATGGATAAATCTGGAAACCATCATTCTCAGCAAACTGACACAAGAACAGAAAATCAAACACTGCATGTTCTCACTCATAGGTGGGTGTTGAAGAATGAGAACACATGGACACAGGGAGGGGAGCATCACATACTGGGGTCTATTGCTGGGGGCAAGGGAGGGACAGTGGGGGGTTGATGAGGTTGGGGAGGGATATCATGGGGAGAAATGCCAGATGTAGGTGATGGGGGCATGGAGGCAGCAAACCACATTGCCATGTGTGTACCTATGTAACAGTCCTGCATGGTCTGCACATGTACCCCAGAACCTAAAGTACAATTAAGGAAACATTGATGAAAGAAATTGAGGACACAAATGAATGGAAAGATACGTCATATTGATAGATAAGAAGAATTCTGGGAAATGCAAATCAAAATTACAAGATATCACCTTGCTTCAGTTAGAATAGCTATTACCAAAAGGACAAAAGATATCAAATGTTGGCCAGGATGTGGAGAAAAGATAACCCTTACACACTGTTGGTAGTAATGTAAATTAGCACAGCTATTATGGAAAACAGTGTCAAGGTTCCTTAAAAAAATAAAAACAGAACTACCATATGTTCCAACAATCCTTCTACTGGCTATAGTGGGAAAGGAAATGAAGTCAAGTATCCTGAAGAGACATTTGCACTCCCATGTTCATTGCAGCAGCAGTATTTACAATTGCTAAGATATGGCATCAATTTAAGTGTCCATAAAGATTGAATGGATAAAGAAAATGTATATATAAACAATGAAATATTATTTAGTCATAAAAAAGAATGATACCCTGTCATTTGTGACAATATGGATGACCCTGGAGGACATTATGTTAATTAAGCCAGACACAGAAAGACAAATACTGCCTGATCACACACATGTGGAATCTAAAAGTTGGTTTGATAGAATTAATGAATAAAACAGTGGTTGTCAGAGACTATAGAGGGTAGATGGAAAGGGAGCATAGTGAGAGTTTGGTTGGTCAATGAGTACAATTAGAAAGGAAGGATAAGTTCTGATGTTTTATTAGTAAGATGATTATAGTTAACAGCAAGGCATTGTATATCTCAAAATGGCCAGAAGAGAGTATTTTGAATATTACAATAACAAAGAAATGATGAATGAGATAATGGATATGCCAATTACCCTTTGATTATTACGCAGTATATACATGTATTAGAACATCACATTGTACCCCACAAATATGTACAATTATATGTCAATTGAAAATAAAATAAAGTGTTAGGTAATAGTGGCTGTCAAACAGAGCAGGACTGTTGACTCAGTACCCACCATTAATTCATTTTTTTAAGACTTCACATGTAAAAAAATTGATACATCTTTGGGAGGCCAAGGTGGGCGGATCACGAGGTCAAGAGATCAAGACCATCCTGACCAACATAGTGAAACCCCATATCTACTAAAAAATACAAAAATTAGCTGGGGCCGGGCGCGGTGGCTCAAGCCTGTAATCCCAGCACTTTGGGAGGCCGAGGCGGGTGGATCACGAGGTCAAGAGATC
>NW_016107754.1:1249909-1285920 GCF_001604975.1 Cebus imitator | reverse complement strand
AAAAAAAAAAAAAAAAAAAAATTGATACATATGTAAAAAATAGTATAATGAACCTCTTCAAACCCAGGAGCCAGCTTCAACATTATCAACATATTTTCAGCCTTGTTTTATGTCATTCTCTTTTTTCTCTCCACTGGAATATTTTAAAGCAAACCTCAGATATCATACAATTTATTTATACTTTAGGATACATCTTAGATGAGGAACTCCTACTGGATGTAATCATAACACCATTGTCTTACCTAAGAAAATTATAATTTTTAATACTCAGAATTTAGATTTCCTCAGTTGTTTCAAAAATCTCCTTTTCTTACCTAGCAGGCATATAATGGTCTTTCTTTTCAGACATTAAGAATCAAATGCCAATCCAGCCTATCCATTGTAAAGTTTTCCATTAATTTTTCAAATGCTAGTTTTAGGATCATTAGTTAGAGCTATGTTGCTGTTGCTCATTTTTTAACTTCAATAACAAATTGTTAGTGAACTCCTATTTTATGCTTTATGCCAGTACTAGGCCTGGAATATAGTACATATTCAATAAATCTACCCCTTACTCTACTCCAGCCAACAAGCTACCTATTTTCCACAGATAGCTGCTAAGAAAGTCTAGATTTCCACAATCCCCTGGGAAGTATGGTAATACCCACAAGCATATCTCCAAGTCACTATAGCAGAGTTTATCTCCCAGGCTCATCTTACACTTCCTCTTCCAACTCTCCTTGGAGCTAAACATTAAGTCAGAATTTCATCAAGTATTACCTCCAATAAACGAAGAAAGAAATATTGTCTGTGGATAACTTTGGGTTGTTTTGTGAAATTTCTCATTATCATTATTGTCCACCACCATGGATAATACTTCTTGAGAATCTTCTTTGCATAGTCTTATGTGATTACAGTTGGGAAGGAACCTTAAACATTACCTTATCAGACCCTCTCATTTTATAGATTAGAAAATTGATTTCCAAGGTTATTCAGCTAGATAGAGAGAAATATGACTAGACTCTATTTCTTTTCTCTCTTTCTTAATGCTGTTTTCAGTATATCTCATTGCCCTTTGTTTTTTGGATATTCATATATTTAATTTTCTGACATACATTGTTTCTAATGTGCTTTGCATCTTGAGTTCAAATGAGTGTCCCCCCTCATTATTGCTGTATGAATTTAGATGGTTGCATATATAAATACATAAATATGTGTGGGGTTTTTTGTTTGTCATTATTGTTTATGTTTTCTGTTTTAGATGCAGCAGTTCTTAGGAAGACCCCTTGTGAAAGAATCTTTCTTTAGACCCATACTTACTGTTCCTCAAATGCCTGCAGTTTGCCCAGGAGTCATCTCTGCAACTGGCCAACCTAGAGCTCCCCTGGTAAAAGCTTTCTTGGTGGAATAGATGTTAATTAGTGTTTTTATTACTATAGTGGGCTTCCTGAATGAGTATATTCACTTTGTTCCTTTATCTGAGATGATAATGGTGGCGGTGGTGGTGGTGGTGATAACTGAATGAATACTTCCTGTGAAGCACTGTGCTCAGGGTGTTACGTATATTATTTAACTGATAATAGCTTAATTTGGGGATACAAAAATAAATGTTTTTATACTAGAGAGTCCCTAAAATTATAGCATTGCTTCTGAACAGGCAACAATGCAGGGTAAATTGATATTTTTAATAGAATTTTGGGGCATGGTTGTTGGGAAGATAGAAAAGCAAAGAAGCCAAGTCACAACAAACTAAATTATAGCATAAAACTAAAAAAAATTTTATTTCCACACACGTACACACACATAGTACGACAGTGTATCAACTATATCTATAAACAGATGATATGAATAGCATCCTCTTGGAACATATACTGTAAAGTTATAAATCTTCCCAGCTACAAATAGCCAGATAAACTTTATCCAAACTTGAAGAAGGAACAAATACATTTAAAATTACCAGAATTATCAATTGTAATCTTGGCAAAGGTAAGCTTCTTTTATTAAAGAAAAATGTTCCAAAAGAATGATGTTAGATATAATTAATGAAAATTCTCTAATCTTGAATTTCTTTTAAGTATATTTAGGTGCATTTAATTGTTTCTTTTCTTTTCTGGTCCCCATATATTGTTAACAGTTTCCTTTTGAAATATATAGTCAGATGGACTCTGCTTATTGTCGAGACTACCTGTCTACAAACAAATATGTATATAGTCTTTAACAAGTAACATATCTTTTTATTATTATGATATTACAGTGTTAACTCTTGCAGTTTGGTTTCCCACCATTCTATAAGGAACTCTGATAAATTGTTATTGAAAACATTAAAATACGTTAACCCCCTAATAAGATTACTTTCTGATTCCTGGGGTAAAGCTTGACATTGAAACAAATTCAGATTTCTGAGAAGCAATATTCTGTTTCTCACTTACTAGGCTTTGTACAAATTATTCCAATGACTGCTACTAGTTACTAGTTTTTCACTAATAATAACCTAATATTTGAAAATAACTCATTAGAGCCTTACATAGAAGGTGCGTCATTCATAATTATCTGAGTAATCAAATAGACACTCCAAAAATATTCACTTATTGTATTATTTAATTAGAATCTTAAGAAGGAACTACAATAAAATGTGGGGAAAACTGATAGTTTCACAGCTAAGTGTCACTACAACTTCTACACCATCATTGTCTACATTGATGAGACATTGGGAGAGCAATTCTAGTGGTATTCCCATCTTTATTTGGTGGTTTGAAAATTTAACTTTACCTTCTTTTTTTTTCTTTGAGATGGAGTTTCACTCTTGTTACCCAGGCTGGAGTGCAATGGCGCGATCTCAGCTCACCGCAACCTCCGCCTCCTGGATTCAGGCAATTCTCCTGCCTCAGCCTCCTGAGTAGCTGGGATTACAGGCACGCGCCACCATGCCCAGCTAATGTTTTGTATTTTTAGTAGAGACGGGGTTTCACCATGTTGACCGGGATGGTCTCGATCTCTTGACCTCGTGATCCACCCGCCTCGGCCTCCCAAAGTGCTGGGATTACAGGCTTGAGCCACTGCGCCCAGCCCTTAACTTTACCTTCTTGTCATAAAGGTATATATGCTAATCACAAAATGCAAATAATATAGAAATGTAAGCACATTAGGAAACAAAGTTACTGTGCAGTTGAATCCCTAAGAAATAATCACTTCTTACACACTGTAATTTACACATCTTTCTCTGTGTATACATATGCATTTAAAAAATTTTAATGTAGGCCGGGTGCGGTGGCTCAAGCCTGTAATCCCAGCACTTTGGGAGGCCGAGGCGGGTGGATCACGAGGTCAAGAGATCGAGACCATCCCGGTCAACATGGTGAAACCCCGTCTCTACTAAAAATACAAAAAATTAGCTGGGCATGGTGGCACGTGCCTGTAATCCCAGCTACTCAGGAGGCTGAGGCAGGAGAATTGCCTGAACCCAGGAGGTGGAGGCTGCAGTGAGCCGAGATCGTGCCATTCCACTCCAGCCTGGGTAACAAGAGCGAAACTCCGTCTCAAAATAAATAAATAAATAAATAAATAATAATAAAACATTTTAATGTAAAAGGAAGTCATTTCATAAATCATATGCCACAGACTTTTTAAAAAATCATAATTCATGGCCATCTCTTATGCCCAGACATATGAATCTATTTTTAAAAACTTGATTAGATGTGTCATAATTTATTTACTCATTCCTCTATTTATAGACCTCAGGTTGTTTTCAGTTTTCGCTGTTAAAAAAAATGGCAGTAAACAGCCTTCATGTTTTTCTGTACGTGTGTGTAATTACTGAAGCAAGCATGTCTATTTTAAAGATTAGTTTAAATATTTATAAACAATTAGAAATATTGTTTGTATTAGTTAAAAGGAAAACCCTAAAAGGGAATGTGTATGCTAGTATTCTTCATTCTACCCATTTTCTTTGTCCTATTTTTAAACTAAGTTTAAAACAGTTATGAACAATTAGAAATATTAGTTAAGAGAAAAACTCTAAAAAGAGAATGTGTATACCAGTACTCTTCTTCATTCTACCCATTTTCTGAAATACAGAAATGTCACTTCTTAATAATTAAACCTGATGGGCTATAACTCTCTGCCCCTTATAGATGACTGGCATAGCCTGGACTCTGCCAGTGCCTGTAGGAGACGCTGTGCCCCCCAGTGCAGGTCTGGGGAGTGATCCCTCCATGATGAATTGGGAGAGAATTACAGACAGGCTGAAAACTGCCTTTCCACAACAGACCAGGTACGTTAGTTTTTATTTACTGGTGGGTACAGATCATGTTCTCCAACTTTCATAGCCTTAATTGTGGCAATGAAACGTTTTAGAGAAACCTAAAAAACACAAAAAATATACAGATGTTTCCTTACTTTGACCTTGGTAGGGAAAAAAGAAATTTACCAAGAATGGGCAGTGTTCAATGCTGAACTTCTTCATTAAAAAGTTACTAGTCTCAAATCATGAGAGAATAACTTTAAATTTAGGTTTGCTCATTTACTGAAAGTACAACTAGATATAAACCTACCCAATTTTAATGGTATTAACTGCCATAATTATCTTAACCTATCTCCAAACGTGAATTTTAAGTTGATTGTATGCTACATAAGCCCAAACATCTTCAGGGTTTAGTTTCCTAATGTTCTTTATTTTGAGGATCCTTATAGTTTCTTTGTTATAGAACATAGTAAAATGCAAGAAATCATGACTTCACTGTGTTTTTCACAGTCTATCTTTAGTAGAAAGATATATAATTCTACTCCTACACAAATGAAGTTTGTTTTATCTCAACCTATGTCTAAGGAAATAATTCTAGTTTTCACAAGTATTTTTATTTGAATACATTTAATACACATCCTGGCATACTTCATTATTAAATTATAGTTTTATAAATTTCATAATAGTGAATAGATACTAAAAATAGAACTCTAGTATAGTTGTTATAAATATGTTTACAAAGAATATGGTATGAATCAAAGGTAGTTGCATAAGGCTGATGACATGACACTTCATTTGGGAATGAAAAATATTTTATTCTACTTTGTCCCATCAAAAATGTAGATGCAGGCTTTGGGTCAATTGAAAAGGAACATATCAATTAAAATAATTGTGGGTTCTTTCATTATATAATTAATGTGATTTTTAACTTTTGCTTTCCTGTTCTGTTTGTTGTTGTTGTCATTGTTTTGTTGTTGTTTTTTGAGACAGTTTTGCTCTTGTTGCCCATGCTGGAGTGCAGTGGCATGATCTCAGCTCACGACAACCTCTGCCTCCTGGGTTCAAGCAATTCTCCTGCCTCAGCTTCCCAAGTAGCTGGGATTACATGCGCCACCATGCCCGGCTAATTTTTTGTATTTTTAATAGAGACAAGGTTTCTTTATGTTGGTCAGGCTGGTATTGAACTCCCAACCTCAGGTGATCTACCTCCCTCAGCCTCCCAAAGTGCTGGGATTACAGGCATGAGCCACTGTGCCTGGCCTCCTGTTCTGTTTAGTCTTTGTTTTCTGAGTTTTACAAAAGTACAACTATTAACACTGATAAAGAAGAGAGAACCCAACAGCAACATAGCTAAAAATGAGTATGTTATCCTGAGGAAGAGACCACTTGAGAGAGATGGTATAAAGAGCCCAGTGCATAAATAGGTGAATAAACTTAATTTTCACCTAGTGAGGTCTCAAAAACAAAATCTCTTTTTGGAAAGAAAGATAGTACTCAACTTTATCACTCATGAAAATGTTAAGTATCATTAATGAACACAATTAGGAGTTTTCATTTTGGTTTAAGATAAATGCAGGTGGACCTGTGATCACTTTTTAGATCAAAGACCTAAAGAGTCCTTTCTGTATGCTACATATGAATCATATGCTAGGATTTTGTATCTCTTTTAGTGGGCACATCCTCAAGGTATTAAGGAAAATCATTACTGCTCTTTCCTTCCCTTGATCTCTTCCAGAAAGGAACTTACAGATTTTTTACGAAAACTGAAGGATGCTCATGGGAAGTCCTTGTCTGGACTGACATTTGATGAAATTGTTTGCAAGATTTCCCAGTTTATTGACCCCAAAAAATCTCAGGTAAAATGCAAAAACAAACAAACAAAAAACCCTGTATCTCTCTGCCCTTATCTCTGATAGTTAGCTGTTTTAAATATCTCCATAATCTGTTCATAAAATCAGCAACTTGTAATCATATTAAATCATCTATTAGCAGTAAATAACAAGTTCAACTTAACAAATGATATCAGAAGTCTTTTTGAAATACCTATCACCTAATCATTTTGGAATAAAACTGACCTCCTTGAAATTTGCTCTAGTTACTTTGAATGAGTCTAAAGAGGGAGATTTTTCTAATTTTCTTGAAAGATTTATTTTAATTAAAATATAATTATTTTTGTTTTTACCTAGCTCTGAGTATATAAGTATTGCCTTACTTTTGTTCAGGATTTCTCATGATTCTGATTGTTTAGCCTTTTGCTAGTTCTCGCTATGCCCCATTCTGTGCTACAATGTGTCAGTTCTTACTATTTTGGGACAATTCTGAAAAAATTAACATTATATTCTTATTTTCAGAGTCAAGGAAAATCAGTGTCAAATGGTAATTGTGTTTCACCTAGTCATTCTCCATCACAGCCTAATGCTGCCCAGCCCCCAAAACCAGCCTGGCGGCCCCTCACTTCACAAAGTTCTGCCACATGGGAAGGAGCCAATAAGCCAGTGAGACTGAAATTGTTGATTCTATACACATTTAGATTTGGGAGGAAAAAATGAGCTAAATTTAACATATTCTGTATTTTCCCCAGGATGAGGAAGAGGAGGAAGAAGAGCCTTGCGTGATCTGTCATGAGAATCTGTCTCCAGAAAACCTTTCAGTTTTGCCTTGTGCTCACAAATTCCATGCTCAGGTAACCCTTTAAATTTTCCCATTGATCAGCTAAGTGAGATTTATATGCCTTACTTACTATCATATACATGCATCACTATTTATTGTTGTCTCAGGAGTTCCACTGAGTATAACTGAGCTTTTGGGTGCCACACAGAAACATGCCTTTCCCATACATAGCCATGGATTGCACTGTGCTTTCTTAGATCTCCATCCACCCTACAGAATAAGGGGACAATGTGGATATTCAGATAGTACACAGTAGGCAGTTTCTTTGAATAGAACTGGGACAAATGTCAATTGACGTGGTAGTTTAGTGGCAGAACTAGCAACAGCACCACTTGAAATTGACATGTTATAAATACCATATAGTGTCCTTTGTCCATAATTAATGACAGCCTCCTATCATAAAGCATAAGACTTAGCAGTCTGTTCAGGCTCCTATATTTGCTTTTGAAAGATGCTCAGGCTTGAGGTTTGATGTTAGAAAAATGTGGGGTTGGCATGTCTTTTGTTGATTCTTGGCATTTATATAGATTAACTTCTGGTGTTACTGCCACGCAGTTACTATTGATGTATAATTTATGATCCAAGTCCTCTGCTGCAGATATGCAATTTGACACAGGAAAAGAAAATCATACAAAAGAAAGGCTTTTCAGGGAAGTTAATAATAGCCAGTTCAGTCAACCCATGTTTTTAAGACATCATTTCAAAGATATAATATGTGGTACCTGGTACAGAATTATATTTTGCATTTGCTTTGATATGAAGAGAAATCCACAAAATGCCTAATCCCAAAAGTTCTCCAGGAAAGATCCTTAGCCGTTGACTTTCCCCTTTGAAGTTTATAAGCTCCTATAATTTAGAAAATACATGTTCAACAAAACTTAATTTACTCTTTGCCATTGCCCATGAGTAGAAAGCACATAATTCATCTATGTTATTTTTTATGACTATAGTTAGTGGGCCTATTATATATAGTGCTTAATATTAATCCTCTCTCATCTGACCTGCTTCTCCATTATTTATATGGGTAAAAATGATTTGTTTTTGAAGAGTCAGTATTCAAGCAAATGACTTAACAGATAGTTCATGGTCAAAAATTACTGTCGTTATCACCAAAAAAAACATCTGAGAAGTATATTTGTCATTTAGGGATTTTAACTGCAAACACCATAAGCATTTCATACCATGTACTAGAGTGACTTTTATAGATTAGTTATGACTTTTTCTGGATTATAAATGAGAACAGTATATAATAAACCAAAGAAAGAATATAGCAAGTTTCTCTAATTTCCTTGTCAGGAGGAATTGCTTGTCATCTTGAAAATGGGGGTTGGAGAAATAATTTCTAATAGAATAAACTGGCTAAAAGGTATTGTGCATTTACCACTTATTTTGCTCAGCAAACCATAGGAAGGGCCATGTTTGCAGTAACTGGCTTGACAATCCATAGGGTAAGGCTTTAAAGATCCACCAGAAGAAGTGACAACTGCCTTTGCTAGCCTAAATTTGAGAGACTGACATAAATCTTTTTGCTCCTTAGTGCATTAGACCATGGTTGATGCAACAGGGGACATGTCCAACCTGCAGACTCCACGTTTTGCTACCAGAAGAATTCCCTGGTCATCCTAGCCGGCAGTTGCCCAAGATCTGATATAAGGTGGGGGGTGCCTATGCAGGGGAAGCTCAGTTTTCAGACTCCAAAATTTAGGTCTGCCTTTTATTATGAGCTGCTTGTGTAAGTGGTGTAAAGCTGTGTGCTCTTCAATATAGTGTTAAAGAAGCCAGCTAATCTTACCAAAACAGCAGCCAAAGAAGTCAGGACAAATCTTCAGGACTTGTGAACTGAACTGAAGGGGCTTGAAGCAGATGGGATTTTAATAGTTACACTATATTTGCTCTTATCTTAGTAGGTTTTTTCTTATAATGGAAACATGATAACTGTTAGTATATTTCTTAGGATGTTTCGATGTTTTTTCTTGTCTTTTTAAAATTCTTATTTTACTCATCCTTTATTCTCCACTCAAGTATTCTACACTATAATTTCCTGAAATAAATTTAAGCAAGAGGAAAAGGGAAATAGTAAAGAAGTAGGAAAATCACACAAATTTGCATTCCTTCTAACTTTTTTTTTTTTTTTTTTGAGACAGAGTTTTGCTCTTGTTGCCCAGGCTGGAGTACAATGGCAGGATCTTGGCTCACTGCAACCTCCACCGCCCAGGCTCAAGCAGTTCTCTCATCTCAGCCTCCCAAGTAGCTGGGATTACAGGTGCATGCCACCATGCCCTGTATTTTTAGTAGAAACACGACTTCATCATATTGTTCAGGCTGGTCTTGAATTTCTGACCTCAGGTGATCCGCCCGCCTCAGCCTCCCAAAGTGCTGGAATTACAGGCATGAGTCACCGTGCCCAGCCCCTTCTAACTTTTAAAACCTTCTTAAAAATGTAATTGACTTAAGTTTTATCTCAATATTCCCCATTCTTTTATATCCTGTTAAATAGGTACCCACGAAGAGATTATGAGCTACTTGAAGGTAGAGAGCATACGGTGGTATGTCAGAGCTGCCTTATAATGGTTTATGAGCAGCAATCATTAGTTTGAGGAGTTTTATGAGACAGTTGACAAATTGTTGGTAGCTTGAAATCTGCCACAGTTGGAGTATTTATACCGTAGAAATTGGTAAATGCTGTAAGTGAAGACCTACCTTTCCGTCAAGAGCTAGTTGTTAAACCTTTACCAGCACACCAGTAGACCTTTTCTAAAACTTCTTTGTGTGCCCAGTGTCTTGCCCAGTAGATACAGGATAAATTTTACCAGAATCAGAAATCAGGAAGTGGTAAGAAAAGGAGTTAATATGCAAACTGAATTATTCACTCAATTGAATAATTGAGATCTTCTCTTCATTTGTTCCTTGTACTTTAATCATTTGCATTTTGGAGAAAATTTTTTTCTGCTTTAAAAGTCTGTAATTTCACTTTCTATGTCAGAAGAGGGGAAAACTATTTGTCTGTAGTTGCTTTTTGTGACAAAGTTAATACGCACTGGGATAAGTTGCATATCTAAAGCTTGTCACTAAGAATTTTCATTTTTAGGGGTAAAAAATCTATTTTGAAAATAGTGTTGTGTGAATTCTGTAAGTGTTGTACATATCTCTGGTTTCAGATTTAAAAGAATTCAGAGTTACCTTGTGAGATCAATGTTCTTTGGTTTGTATTCACAGTTTAATTCATGGGGAAGAATAAATATTTCCTGACTCAAAAACAATTGTACCTGTATATTTCAGTCCAAATATATTTTGAAGGTACTTTAAATCTCTATTTGAAACCTCTGCTTCTGTAATTGTATGTTAAACGTATTCTTCTGTAATAAGAATAGACCTGAACATGTGAGGGAAAAATACCAGAAAATGATGGCAGTCATCTAGAGATTTCAAATACCAAGAATGTCTTAGAATTACAGAATTTAGAATTTATAGAGCCCCACCTTGTCTAGCACCTTGTATTAGTCTATTTTCATGCTGCTGATAAAAACATACCTGAGACTGGGCAATTTACAAAAGAGGTTTGATGGACTTAACAGTTCCACATGATTGGAAAGGCCTCACAATCGTGGTGGAAAGCAAAGAGGAGCAAGTCACATCTTACATGGATGGCAGCAGACAAGGAAAGAGAGCTTGTGCAGGGAAGCTCCCATTTTTAAAACCGTCAGATCAGGCCAGGTGCGGTGGCTCATCCCTGTAATCCCAGCACTTTGGGAGGCCGAGGCAGGTGGATCATGAGTTCAGGAGTTCAAGACCAGCCTGACCAATATGGTGAAACCCCATCTCTATTAACAATACAAAAATTAGTTGGGCATGGTGGCACACACCTGTAGTCCCAGCTACTTGGGAGGCTGAGGCAGGAGAATTGCCTGAACCTAGGAGGAGGCAGAGGTTGCAGTGAGCCGAGATTGTGCTGCTGCACTCCAGCCTGGGTGACAGAGGGAGACTGTCCAAAAAAGGAAAAAAAAAAAAAAAAATCAGATCTTGTGAGACTCACTCACTATCATGAGAACAGCATGGGAAAGACCCACTCCCATGATTCAGTTATTTCCCACCAGGTCCCTCCCACAACACAGAATTATGGTAGCTACAAGATGACATTTGGGTGGATACACAGAGCAAGCCATATCACACTTCAAGATCATGGTCATATAGCTAGTTACGTTATAAAACCAACATTTCTTAGTTCATATTTACAACTCCAATTTTACTTTTATTTAGAAAAGAATAAATGTTTCTTAATTGAACAACTATTTTATCTGCATATTCCATTGTAAGCATATTCTGAAATCTCTACTTCAAATGTATCTTTCTGTTTAATTGGGCTTAAACTTTTTCTTCTGAGAAAGTTTAGGAAAATGGAAAGGAAAATATCCAAGAAAACAGTCATATAGACTTATAAACTTTCTCCCAAGGAAGTTCATTAGTAAATGAAATGTATTTTCAGTGGGAACATATTCTGGTGTATGGGTCCCCAATGCTGACTGGAGACTACAATCTGCAGTGGGAGTAGAGCATGAAGGTTTCATTAACACACAGCTCAGAACCTAGCTGTGTAGCAACCTGTGTGATGAATGGGGTCTTGGTTTCTACTTGAAGCATTATCACATAATATATCAGTTTTATGTCAAATGAACTGATGGTTTTATGACCTTTCCATTCAATTTGATAGGGCCCTTGTCACAGTCTCTTTTTAATAATGCTAGAGGACATTTTTTGGTAGCGGTGACATAGTGATATATAAAACCCACTTCATGCATCAGCCACATATATGTAAATCAGAAAAATTTCCTTCTAGGAAAAGGTGTCATTGCCATTCTGTGATAAATAGGCACATAATGAATGAGCAGGCATTCATCAAGACACAGATTTGAGTTCACGTTTTTATGTACCATGTGACCAAGTAATTAGCATCGTGTCTAGGAAGTAGTCTTATAGGGCAGGACCCTCCCAAATGGAAGACTTGCAGCATGTGAGTTGAGTTTGCTGCCGACTTGACCTTCAAGGTGCTGGAGCAAGATGGCTGGAAACTCAGCTGGAGGTATGAGAGCATCAGCCTTGAGGGTGAAGGAGGGGAAGGGGTTCTTAAAGGAAGCAGCACAGACAGAAGAAGAAAGGACACACTTTCAATGTCTGTGTTCCAGGATTGCTATAGAACTTACTATTATCTTCCTTGTTTAGTCCTCAAATCATGCTGCAAAGTGGGAGTTACCTACAACTTAAAGAAAACTGAAGCGAGAACTCATCTCAGACTTGAATCTTGGTCAGTGTGACTCCAAAGCCCATGCTCTTGCTGCTACACTACAATGTATACTGATGATCAATGTTGTCACAAAAGCACCTGCAGGTCAGTGTAAGTGAATTATGTCCTGTGATACCACTTTTGCTGAGACCAGATTGCAGCTCTCAGCAAATGTACCTGTCGTCTGCTTCCTGTGCCCAGCCTTGAATCGGTAAAGATATGACATCAGAAGTGCTAACGGCTAATGTTATATAGAGCTTAAAAGGCTTTAAAAATTTAAAGAACAATTTTCTTTAATTGATGAAATCAAAGGGTCAAATATTCCCCATTCTTAGCTACCTGTATGAAATAAAATCATGAGTGTTAAAATGTAGAATAATTGACCACAGGAAAAAAAAATCTTATTTTCCCTCCAACTCACTTCACAAATGTTTAGGTAATAAAAATATTTCTTTTTTTATTACCTAAACATTTGTGAAGTGAGTTGGAGGGAAATTCATGACATTTTTTTCATGGACTAATTAACATATTATACTTAAGAAAGAGCAATAACATTTGAAAAAAAGGAACAATTAACTTTACAAGCTTTCAACATTTGCTTGTTTAACAACATTTTAACTAATACCGTGTGATCCTCACATCTCTTCTGTGATGTTGGTAGGTATGATTTGATCCATTATTAGTTAAGGAAATGAAGGCTCAGAGACTCTGAAATTAGGATTCCACTCTCAGAAATGCTCACACTGCCAGTGATCAGAAGATGGGACTTCACACTCTAAATCCCACGTTTCTCACTGCTCAAGAAAATATATTCTTTAAAAAGTACTACTTTTCTGCTTTTCCAAGTCTCCATATAGAAGCAAGAATATATTTACTCTAAGAATTACAGTAGCAGAGTATATTCTTTTTGTAGAGAGAGATCTGTTGACTCAGATATTTGATTGGGGACACCCTATATAATTTGGGGCCTAGAATGTTATCCTGAATTGGATATTACTTATTTCTGTTTTTCTTATTCTATTCTTTCTCTCTAAATACAAAATTAGAGATGAACATGTGGTACACAGGAAAAAAAAAAAATCTCAGGGGCATCTGACTTCTAAATTTAGTCAGAGAAAATAAAGTCCCCAAAAAATAAAGCAAAACAAAAATGAGAAAGAGAGATTATGGGTTTCTCTTCAGTGGGCAGAAGAGAGAGGGAGCAAAGAGGAGGTATAGCTCAAAGGACTTGGTTTTTGGAAGGAATTCTGAGGCTTCCTTAATGTCAAGAGTATTTGCTGCTTTTATCCCGAAGTATCTGGCTGGGGTGGAATACAAGTGTCTCTAATCAGGGTATTTATTGAAAAGACTGAGTTCAAACCTTGTAGAGAGAAGAGGCAGTAGTCTGAAGCATGGTTTATCCAGAGCAGAGCAGAAAGCTGGGAAGCCTTTCAGGCAGTAGAGTGGTCTGCAGCCTGGCTGGGTAGATGCCCTGTGGCCTATGTAGATGGTGGCAGAGGCACCCATGTTCCAGAGCTGCTCCAAACAATCTGGAAGCCATCTTGGTGATAGAAATCACTGGTCACTTAGGAATGTAGAGAAGTTTCTGCCACTATTTTCAGCTAAATGGATGACTAATGTTAGTAATAATAATGCTAAGTTTAAGCCAGTCATTATATGTATTTTCTCCCCCCCCATTATTTATTTCTTATTTTTATCTATTGAGATAGGGTCTCACTCTGTCACCCAGGCTGGAGTGCAGTGGTGTGATCATGGTTTACTGAAGCCTCAACCTCCCAGGTTCAGTCCATCCTCCTGTCTCAGCCTCCTACATGCTGGGACTGTCAGGCACATGCTGCCACCACATCTGGGCTAAAATGATTATTATGATTATTTTCACAGAGATAGGTTTTCACTGTGTTACCCAGGCTGGTCTCAAACTCCTGGGCTCAAGCAGTCCTCCGCCTCAGCATCCCAAAGTGTTGGGATTAACAGATATGAGCCACTGCGCCTGGCCTTCTGCATGCATTTTTAAATTTGATCCTTATATTCATGAAGTGGGATGATTGGTTTCATTTTACAGATGAGGAAAGGAGCTTAGAGAGGTAAAGATATTTTCCCCAGTGTGTCTTTAAAACTGGAGTTTGAATCCAGGGGCAATGTACCTGCAGTGTATCACGCAGGCAGTTCTGAAGTAGGGTCCAGACCGGAGAAAATTCAGTTACCGGTTTTCTATACATTTCATCTTTATCACAGAACACCTAGTAGACCTATCTAGGTGAGGAGACCTCACCTAGGAGCAGATGTCTATAGATGCATCTATACACTGAAATGCCTGCCTTCTTATCACTGGGTAAAGTCACTTCCTTAGGAGGCCTTCCCAGCTTCTGGTCAATGTTTAATATCCTAAGTATTTGTTTCTACAACTCCCTTACTGCCCCTTTCTTACAATCACTTGACTTGTACTTACTTGTTTCATGTTTGTGAACAGAGCTGTCCTTGTCTGATTCTCTCTGGTCCCTGTTATCTAATTAACATAGGGCTGAGTGTTGTGGCTCTAAGAAATGTTTCTTAAATTGAAATGAAAAGAAAGTCATAAAATTTTGAATGACATGAGAAAATTTAAATAATGATTAAGTAAAAAGGCAAGAGGTTACAAAACTGTATGTACATTATGATTCAAAATTTTTAATTTTTGTTTAAAAGTTTTTTTAATATGCATAGCAACACATTGGAAATAAATATTCTAAAGTACAATTGTGGTTTTCTAAGTAGTAGATTCCACATACTTCATTTTTATTCTTTTTCTTGGCTGTATTTCTTTTTTCTAAAAAATTATTTACATGTTTTATGTAGAAAGAAAATAATAATAGACATTTTTAGGCTCTCTAGAGAAGGACTGAGACTAAAGTTTTTTTGTTTGGTTGGTTTTGTTTTTTGTTTGTTTGTTTGTTTTTGGTGGTGGGGATGGAGTCTCACTCTATTGCCAGGCTGGAGCAGTGGCACAATCTTGGCTCACTGCAACCTTTGCCTCCTGGGTTCAAGCAATTATTCTGCCTCAGCTTCCCATGTAGCTGAGACTATAGGCATGCAACACCACACCCAGCTAATTTTTGTATTTTTAGTATAGATGGGTTTTCACTGTGTTGGCCAGGATAGTATCAATCTCTTGACCTTGTGATCCACCCGCTTTGGCCTCTCAAAGTGCTGGGATTACAGGCATGAGCCACCACGCCTGGCCTCTGCTTCAAGTTTAAAGAATAACTGATGGTTTACTGTAGTACTTATCTGACCCCTGTTCATTTGAGCCTCAGAGAAAGAAGGGCAAGATTCAAGTGTAAGCCAAGTTAGCAGAAGCCTAGAAAGAAGCTAGAATAAAAAAGAGTGAATTGGCAACCAATAGAATTGGAAAAAATTTTTGCAATCTACCCATCTGACAAAGGGCTAATATCCAAAATCTACAAAGAACTAAAACAGATTTATGAGAAAAAACAAACAAGCCCTTTCAATAGTGGGCAAAGGATATGAACAGACACTTTGAAAAGAAGACATATATGATGCCAACAAACATGAAAAAATGCTCATCATCACTGGTCATTAGAGAAATGCAAATCAAAACTACATTGAGATACCATCTCATGCCAGTTAGAATGGTGATCATTAAAAAATCTGGAGACAACAGATGCTGGAGAGGATGTGGAGAAATAGGAACACTTTCACACTGTTGTTGAGAGTGTAAATTAGTTCAACTATTGTGGAAGACAGTGTGGCGATTCCTCAAGGATCTAGAAATGGAAATTCCATTTGACCCAGCAATCTCATTACTGGGTATATATCCCAAGGATTATAAATCATTCTACTATAAGGACACATGCACACGAATGTTCATTGTGGCACTGTTTACAATAGCAAAGACTTGGAACCAACCCAAATGCCCATCGATGATAGATTGGACAGGGAAAATGTGGCACATATACACCATGGAATACTATGTAGCCATAAAAAACGATGAGTTCGTGTCCTTTGTAGAGACATGGATGAACCTGGAAACCATCATTCTCTGCAAACTGACACAAGAACAGAAAATGAAACACCACATGTTCTCACTCATAGGTGTGCCACTATGCCAGGCTAAGTTTTGTATTTTTGATAGAAATGGAGTTTCACCATGTTGACCAGACTGTTCTCAGATCCCTGACCTCAGGTAATCCACCGGTGTTGGCCTCCCAAAGTACTGGAATTACACACGGGAGCCCACCCCACCCCTATCCAAGTAAATTTCTTGAGGCACAGAGTGTATGGTGATATTGGTAGACTTAAGGACATCCTCTCCAGCATTGAGTGTTGTCAGTGTCTTGGGTGTGCTGTGCTTTTTGTCTGTTTGTTGTTTTTGAGACAGAGACTTACTCTGTTGCCAGGCTGGAGTGCAGTGGCATGATCTTGTCTAACTGCAACCTCTGCCTCCCAAGTTCAAGCGATTCTCCTGCCTCAACATCCGAAGTAGCTGGACTACAGGCACATGCCACCACAGACAGCTAATTTTTTAAAAAAGTATTTTTAGTAGAGAGAGACTTTCACCATGTTGGCCAGGATGGCCTCAATCTCCTGACCTCGTGATCTGACTGCCTTGGCCTCCCAAAGTGCTTGGATTACAGGCATGAGCCACTGTGCCTGGCATGTGCTGTGCTTTGCTTTTAAACTCTTTTCTTTTTAATGTGGGGCAGATTGGAAAGTGTGCCTTGTTTTCATGGCCCTCATGAAGCTTGTTTTGAACTGTTTTATGTTCACAGTTTGGGATATTTGAGGCAATATTGCTGAGCTGTCCTGTCAACCTGAATTTGAGACCTTTATCTGCCATTAACCTTGCCATGTGACTATGAGCAAGGTACCTAGCATCTCTGTTCTTCAGTTTCTTCATCTGTAAAATGCAGATTATGACCAGCTCATGGCACTGGTGTGAGGAATAAATGAAGATATGTGCAGATCACTTTTACATGGTATGTGACACTTGGTAGGCACCAAATCATTATTGCTGGGAGTATCAGTACATTCTTGCTTGTCTACGCGTGCGTGTGCACACACACACACACACACACACACACACACACACATACACAGAGAGAGAGAGAGAGAGGAGAGAGAGAAAGAGAGAGAGAGAGAAATTGCAGAGATCATGCAGAGAGTTCTCATGTACCTGTACCCAGCTTCCCTATTAACATCTTACATTAGTATGGTACATTTGTTAAAATTAATGAACAAATATTGAGATGCTTTTATTCACCCAAGTCTCTACTTCATTCAGATTTCTTGGGGTTATTCCTAATGCCCTTTCCTGTTCCATTGTCCCATCCGGGGCACTGCATTCCATTTCATCATCATTTCTCCTTAGGCACATTCCCTGGCTGGGTCACTCGATGAGTTTCTTTTGATTACATTGAAATTAAGTTTTGGTGCAGACAATGAGATCTCTGTTACAGAATTCTTAGGTTAAAATTTAGTTGCAATGGCTGGGTGCAGTGGCTCATGTCTGTAATCCCAACACTTTGGGAGGTCAGGCAGACTGATCACTGGAGGCCAGGAGTTTGAGACCAGCTTGGGCAACATAGTGAGACCCCTGTCTCTACTAAAAATAGAAAAAAGTTCACCAGGCATGGTGGCACACATCTGTAATCTCAGCTACTCTGGAGGCTGAGGCATGAGAATTTCTTCAACTCAGGAGGTGGAGGTTTCAGTGAGCTGAGATCGTGCGACTGTACCCCAGCCTGGAAGATGAAGCCAGATTCTGTCTCAAAATAAATAATAATAATAAAAGGCAAACCTCATTCACAAAATTATTATAGGACACCTGGCAGTATATGAGCTGGATGTGTAGTAGACTCCCGAGATCTTAACCTAAAGTCTGCCCTACTGTGGTGAAGCCTGTTTGTATGCCAGAAAGCAGACCCAAGCTGCCAAAAACCACCTGTACCCTATCCTGCCCCTTTTGTCCTCCCCCACCTTCTGGTAAATAATGTCCATTGAAAAATGCTGGTTGGGCTGACATGGTGGCCTGAGTGATAACACATCTCAGGAATGTGGGAGGAGGTGTGTGGTAGGAAAAGGAGGCTACTGTGTTTTTTCTGACAGTCACCTCAAAACTGCTGGTGGCTTGGTGATGGAAGGGTGTCACCCAGCATGTTAGCTGAACTGTGTGGTTTCTCTGAATGTTAATAACTTTCACTGCTTTGGCTTGTGTTTCCTCCTTGGTATCACCAACTGAAAACATAAGTCAGAAGTTTTTGGTTTCTGGTGGCAAATCCAAGGTGGTTTATCAGCAAACACCCCCTGCCAGACAATGGAGTCTGTGTGCTGGGGCAGAGCTGCTTTCCCTTTGACACTGGCTCTTTTCTAACAACTGAAAATAAGCTGCAGAATCTGTGACTTCACTTTTCTTGGAATTCCTTTACATTACCCCCCAAAATGCAGAAAACCCTCATTTACCAGCTTTTGGATTACTGAGTTCTCTAATTCTTTCTGTCGCATATTCTTGTAATGCTCAAGTTTGACTGACAAATTCTTCTGCATCAGGCGAAGCAAGAGGGGGAAGGAATGACCATGTGAAGGAACTGGGTGCTTTGTCACTTGGCCTGTTTGTGGTTTAATGGTTGATGAGAAAAAGCACCTAGAAGAGACACTGTGTGTAGAATGGCTTCCAATTTTAAGGGTCACAACTCTGTGATCTGTTTGCCAGCAGTTGGCTAGGGCTGGGGTAGATGAACATCAGGTCACAGCCCAAACTTACAGAGCAGCTGCAAGGACAAGGGGAAAAATGCATTTTCAACCATAATGACTCACATTTAGTAGATACTTTGGAGCTTGTGCAAAAGGACATCTTCAAGTGGCCTCTGCCTCCTGCGATAAGGGAGATAGTGATGTCAGCCAAAGCTGGGGTCCGGTCCTGGTCCTGCTGGTTCCTGTTTGACTTTGGCCTTCAAAGTCAGTCTGTGAAGTGGAGAGCACTCTTACTTTGAAGGGTGGTACCTGGTAGGTTCTTGGAAACTGAATTAATATTCCCCTCCTGAGAGTGGGTCTCTGTAGTCAGGCACATATGCTGTTCTGAAATCCTCTGTTGCTATCTCTGTCTCTGTTGGATGGAGGTGCTTCCAGTGATGTGTGATTGTGCCTTCCTTATCTCAGTATCCCTGCCCAGCATGGGGTCTTACGTAACATACACGGGCAGTCAGTGTTAGGACTGGCTGGATTTTAGGCTGGAAGACAGTGGAAATATACAAGCAAAGGCAGTGTCTTGAATTTACACGTGGCCTGCAGCAGTTTTCAAATGAAAGGAGCCCCCTGCTTAGGAGGGCCTTTTGAATTGGGCCCCCTGTATAGTTTATAGTGAACCTGAGGGTGACAGCTAGACTGTTGGGGAGTGCTCTTCAAGTACAGAGGGGGCCGGGCGCGGTGGCTCACGCCTATAATCCCAGCACTTTGGGAGGCTGAGGCGGGTGGATCACGAGGTCAAGAGATCAAGACCATCCTGGTCAACATGGTGAAACCCCGTCTCTACTAAAGATACAAAAAATTAGCTGGGCATGGTGGTGCGTGCCTGTAATCCCAGCTACTCAGGAGGCTGAGGCAGGAGAATTGCCTGAACCCAGGAGGCGGAGGTTGCAGTGAGCCGAGATCGCGCCATTGCACTCCAGCCTGGGTAACAAGAGCGAAACTCCGTCTCAAAAAAAAAAAAAAAAAAAAGTACAGAGGGAAGACTCCCCCTCTTGCTTACTATAAAAGCGTGGAGGAAAAGGAGATAGCCAGCTGAGTCCAAAAAATGATTCATGTGGTTAGGGCAGAATCTGAAATGAGATTGTCTCTTGATAAAGAATGCAAATTCAGCTGGGCTCAATAGTTCACACCTGTAACCCCAGCGCTTTGGGAGGCTGAGGCGGGCAGATCACCTGGAGTCAGAAGTTCAAGACCAGCCTGGCCAACATGGTGAAACCCTGTCTCTACTAAAAATGCAAAAATTAGCCAAACGTGGTGTGTGGGGGCGGGCATGCCTGTAATCCCAGCTACTCGGGAGGCTGACACAGAAGAATCATTTGAACTCAGGAGGCGGAGGTTTCAATGAGCTGAGACTATGCCACTGCACTCCAGCCTGTGCAACAGAGCAAAGCTCTGTCTCAAAAAACAAAACAAAACAAAAAGAATGGAAGCTCAACAAAGAATTAAGTGCCAGGGATTGTGCTAGAAGCCGTCTCATGAGTTGCTTCATTTTACTGTCCCAGGACCCCTGGGAGTTGCGTTTCCCCTGTCCCCTTTCACAGCTGTGAAAACTGCAGCCATGTAGATGAAGTCCTTTGTCCATGGGTTCTCTCCAGCCACAGAGCCAGGTTATGAACCAGTAGGTGCCACTCATCATTAGGGACACTTGTGGGTGGTCAGGAGCAAGCACTTCCCTACAGCAGCTCTTCCCCAGGGCAGCTCTGGGAGCTGAAGTTCTCTGCATAGGCACTGGCACCCTCTGCTGGTCTGTGCTCGGGAAATGGGATGACAACCAGTCACCAGAAAACAAAGGCACAGAATGAAGCAAAGGAACAAAATGGGGCCATGAGAAACTTCACTCCTGTTTACCCAGGAGTTCTGCTCATTTTGGCCAGGCCAAGGTGGGGGTGGGGGGCTGCTGGGTTTGTCAACCCGAAGGGTTCTGAAGGGCTTGCAGTGGGGCCAGCCCCACTGTTCATTCATTGGATAACATTGGGTGGGTTATTTCACTGCCCTTACTTTTGATATCCATAGAAATGGGATGGCATGGGGTCAGAGAGATTAAATAATTCACCCACATGCCTGCTAGCTGGAATCCGGTGCTTAAAAGTTCACTTTAGTAGCTCACACCTGTAATCCCAGCACTTTGGGAGGTGAGGTGAGCGGATCAGCTGAGGTGAAACTCCATTTCTATTAAAAATACAAAAAATTATCTGGGCGTGGTGGCACATGCTACTGGAGAGGCTCAGACAGGAGAATTGCCTGAACCCGGGAGGCAGAGGTTGCAGTGAGCCAAGACTGCACCATTGCACTACAGCTTGGGCAACAAGAGCAAAACACCGCGTCAAAAAAAAAAAAAGAAACCACAAAAGTTCACTTTATTGGCCTTTCTGTGGCCAAACACCTGCTGGGTTCCAGGCTCTGGGGATACGCGAGGTGAGCAAGACTCATGGTTGCTCCATGTGTGGCGTGGTGACTTCTCGGACCTCCCGTTCCTCCTTATCATTCCTGTTTAAGCCCAAGAAAGTCCTGTGCTTTTAAGAACATGTGTGGTTAGATTGGGCTTACCTGGGTATCCAGGCCAATCTCCCTGTCTCAAATCCCTTGCTAATCCCACCTGCAAAGTCCCTTTGGCTACATAAGGTGACATATTCAGAGGTTCTTGGGGATTAGGGCACGGACATCATTGTGTGGGGAGAGAGAGTCTGCCTACCTAGTCAGCCCTCTAGACCCCAAAGATGTATGTTCAGTCCAAATACAAAATACATTCACCCTGCCCCAAGGCCTCATCCCATTATAACATCAACTCGGGAGTCCAATATCTGCTCTAAATCTTGTCACCTGAATCCCCTCAATCTGGCATGGGGGAGGCTCTGGGGATGACCTATCCTGAGCAGTTCCTCTCCCTCTGTGAACCTGGAACTCACTAAAACAGTTACCTGGCCCTAAAGTGTAGTGAGCGGCCACCCACAGGGGTACAATCTAGTTCTGTCCCTGATCCAAGGGACCTGATATGTGATATGGGCAAGAAAGATAAGGAAGAAACGAAGAGGCTGTACACCCAGAAATACCAGACCACTAAGCCTCCTTTCCTCCTGGTCACAGAGGACAAGGAAAGGAGTTTCTCCAAAGGGTCTGTTGGTGCCTCATTCCGTGTCCTGTGAGCTTGGAAGAAGGCTGAGCTAGACACTTTTCCCTGGCCCACCCTGGCTGCTAGGGACCCCCTGGCCAGAGGGCTCGTAGCAGGCCCCTGGCCCACCCTGGCTGCTAGAGATGACTGGCTATTTTGAAAATGTGGTGTAATATGATACTCGGAACCATATCATAGGGAGATGATAATGTTAATCTGTTCTGTTTTTATATTAGGCACAATAACACTAGTTCTAGTTACACCTCTGCGATATTGACAAAAATGTCATTCTCACCCCCCTTGACATTAGGATTGAAAGCACAAGGGGGTTTCACCCCTTTCAATGTTTAATTCAATATAACTGGTTTTTTTTGTGGACATTAGTGACCATATCAGAGCTTGGTGTACACCTCTTGCCATATTGAGAGTATTTTCATATGGGAAGTAACATCATCCTCTCCTTCCCTGGATATTAGGAACAATATCACAGGACCGGTGTACAGCCCCAGTCACATCATGAGTCATATCATCTGTAATCCCCTAGTTATTAGGATAATATCACTGGGGGTTTGTGTGCTTCCTGAAATATTTGGAGTAATATCCTCTCCATTTTTGGATATTAGAAACAATATTACAGTGGTGGTGTACACTTCCTGCGATATTCAGGGTATAATCATCCTCTCTCCCCAGGACATTAGAGAACTACATCACAGAAGCGTTGTACTCCACCTGTGATATTGGAAAAATCACAGTGTACACTTGCTTTCACAATGAGAGTAATACCTACTTAGGATATGATGGATAATATCACAAAATGTACATACATGGGTGTATACCCACTTTGATATTAGAAGTAATTTTTATCTAATATACTAAAAATAATATCCCAGAATATACTCATAATGTGTACATTTATTGGGATATTACAATAAATGTATATAATATGTACCATATGTACATTTTCTGTGATGTACATATGTGTATACAGTACACATGTACAATAAATGTACATAATCTGTACAATATGTACATTTATATGTACATACACAATACGTATGTACATGTGTATAATATGTACATTTATTGTAATATGATATATATATAAGCACAATAACATATAATCACAATATATATGTAATACATATCACAATAAATGTACATATTATACACATTATGGGCATATACATTTATTGTGATATTACAATATGTACACATGTACATAATGTACACATGTAGATGTGTACAATATACATGTGTACATGTGTGTGCACATTATATACATTATGTACACGTGTACATAATGAGCTCATTACAGATGTACAATATACATATATGTGCACAGTATGTAGATATGCACAATAAGGACACGTGTACATATATGTACACATGTAGATATGTACCATCTATACATGTGTACATAATATGTACAATATGTACACGTGTACAATATGTACACACATGGGTGTATACCCACTTTGATAATAATTTTTATCTAATATACTAAAAATAATATCCCAGAATGTACTCATAATGTGTACATTTATTGGTATATTGCAATAAATGTATACAATATGTACATTTATTGTGATGTACATATGTGCACACAATACATACGTAGAGGAAACGTACATAGTCTGTAAAATATGTACCTTTATATTTATATGTGTACATAATATGTAGGTACATATGTGTACAATATGTACATTTATTGAAATATCAGTGATATATATAATCACAATAACATATATAATCACAATAATATATAATACAAATCACAAGAAATGTGCATACTGTACACGTACATATGTATTGTGTACATATGTACATATACGTTTATTGTAATACCATATGTACATGTGTACATAATGTACACACTATGTACATGTGTACTATATGTACAAGTGTACATATATGTGCACATTATGTAAATTATGTACACATGTAGAAATAGGTGAAAAGTATGTACATATGCACAGCCCCGTAGCCCACAGCCCCCTGGCCCATCCTGGCTATTAGAGAAACCCTGGATAGGGGGTTGTGCCCACAGCCCCCACCAGAGGGCCCATAGGAGCCCCCCGGCCCACCCTGGCTGCTAGGTACTCCCTTGCTAATAGATAGCATAAAAGGGCAGTATGATACTACAAACTTTGGCAAATAAAACAAACTGACACAATTAAATGATTATTGAAAATAAACATTGTGGTTTCAAAGATTTATTGATGATTTAGGGTGAAGTTTTTATATTATGCACTGTCTTAATGTGGGACAATTCCCTTTCTTTTTGTTAATGTAATAAATATTTGTTAAGCACCTGTATCCACTAGGCACTATTTTAGGTGCTGGTGCTTCAGTGGTAGACAGAGCCCCTGCACTCACACAGTTCTCACATTGTGGGTCAGGAGGCAGACAGCAAATCAGTAAACACACACAAATACATGACACAATTTCAAATGCCAGGTGTTTTTTTTGTTTGTTTGTTTGTTTTGAGACTGAGTTTCGCTCTTGTTGCCCAGGCTGGCGTGCAATGGCGCGATCTCGGCTCACCGCAACCTCCGCCTCCTGGGTTCAGCCAATTCTCCTGCCTCAGCCTCCTGAGTAGCTGGGATTACAGGCACGCGCCACCATGCCCAACTGATTTTTTGTATTTTTAGTAGAGACGGGGTTTCACTATGTTGACCAGGATCGTCTCGATCTCTCGACCTCGTGATCCACCCACCTCGGCCTCCCAAAGTGCTGGGATTACAGGCGTGAGCCACCGCACCCGGCGCCAGGTGTTTAAAGCGTTCCACCTGATTTTTCTGAAGGAGGGAGCAAATAACTTTCTGCTGGCTTAGATTTGTGCTGACTAGGACACAGATCTACACAGATCTTACAAACTGTGATGTGTAAGAAACTATGGTTACTCACAAAGATACAGGAGTATTTATATCTTTATGACACATATACAATCAATAAGGGCCCTGGGCATTTGACTTATTTTATTTCAATGATAAAATAGGTCTAGTAACGTTAGTTGTCATAGTTACTAGTGCTGATTTAATGTTAGTGAATTTACTTCACATTTAGCATAGGAAAAGTTTAGATTTATTATTTGTAAATTAGAAACACAGAATAAAACCTGATTAAATTACTTGTTCTGGTATAAGTATCGCATATGTGAATTATTTTTGCATTGGCTGAATTATAATGAAGTTCTTAACAAAATGAGAGGTATTAAAGGCCCACTGCAGCAGTTCCCACTGGAACACTTCCCCAGGTTGACTGAAGTTCCAGGTTTTTTTCTTATTCTTCCTTCTACCCTCTATTCAGTTTCAGTTGGGAATCTACCAAACTAAGATTACATTGACCACGCAATTTTAGGCAGAAAGGGACTGCACTGATTAGTTCAACTGCCTCGTTTTCAAAGAAACTAAAGCCCACGGACCGATTTACCAAAGTGGGTGTATTCTTTTTGTCTGTGCTGTCCTATTATTCAAGATCCCAGACTAGTCATAAAGCAAATGGTATAACTGCTAGCTGATGGGAATTTCTGGAATGGGTTTAGGTGTGAGGAAGACAAAGCTCTAGTGGCAAGGTCAGCTTTGGAGGTAGGTTACTTGGATTCAAATCTACTTAGTTGCATATTCTTGGGCAAATTACATAACTTTTCTGTGCCTCAATTTATTTGAAAGAGGGTGTATAATAGCATCTATCTCACAGCGTAATCGTGAGGATTATTGAGCTATTCTACCAAAAGTATTAAAACATGTGGTTAGACATGTTAGACACTATTTTTACCCGAATTACAAACTGCCAAACCCTTAAGTCTTGAGCTCCCAAGGGGAGTTAGGAACCCTCCTGTGGCATTCCTCTTCTAAAAGTCTGCTGAACAAAAGTTGATGTTGCATTTGCAAAGAGCTCAAATGGATTACTTTTATGAAGTTTGGGGCAAATGAATTACACATATATATGACCCTCCCTCAACACCCAGAAGGTATGTGGACACGAAGAATTCAAAAGTCTGAGGGTGACTGTGCTCCGGGGGTAAAGGGATGCTCTTTGAGTAAGGCAGGACGTTCAATAAGAGCGGCTGGCGACCAAAGAACTAAACTTTAAGGCAACAAAGGTGAGTCGGTCTCCCTGCGACCACCGGCATTCAACCCAGGAACACCTCGCTCCACCTGGAAGGCCCAGGTGCGGCTGGATGGGGACTGAAAGGGTCAGACCACGGGATTGTTCTCAACTTTGGGCTTTTACACAGCAATTTCAAAGACAAAGAGGTTTTTCAGCCAGGTTTGGTTCACCGTCCCCCTCCTCCCAGGCTCAAGTTTGGTCCCCAATGTCCCCAGCAATGCTTGGGATGTCCCTCACTTCGCTCCTTTTTCTTGGGGCCACTGCCCACCCCTAGGTTGCCTGCTGTCCCTCCTAGAGAGAGGTGGATGGCTGTGACACTCCAGGGAGGACAAAGGGAGGGGTGAAGGGAGGGGTGACAAAGACGCCCTTCTAAAGTCCCGCCCCGGAAAGGCATCCCACTACGCCGGCCCGCGAGGCGCCCTCAGGCTACAGCCTTTGCCCGAGCCTCCTCCCTCCGCCCCGCCCCTTGGCACGGGGGACGTGCGCTGTGCGGCCGGCGCTCTCTGATTGGCTGCCGCGTCAGGGTTCCACGCCGCCATTGTGCCGTGGGCGGCCCTCGGCGCCTGCGTGCACAAGGTGGGGAGCCTGCGTTGGGAGTTGCTGAAGTCGGAGGTGGGGGAGCGGTCACTTGCAGCTAGCGGAGGCAGCGGCGGGGCGCAAAGTTGAGAGCAGTCCCTAGTCTGAGCCTTTCCGCCGCCCTCCGGCACCGCCAGCACCATGGACTCCACCCCGCCGCCGCCCCTCGGCGACGCGGTGCAGCTGCCACTTGACGAGGTGGGTTCAGGTACCGCGAGGCACCCAGGCGTCGGGCACGCGCCCTCGCCGCCCTTTGCTGCCGCGGTGCTGCCAGACCGGGGGCCTGGGAGAGGGGTGGGGACTGGGACCCGCTGCCCCTGGAAGGGAGGGGAAGACAAGCCTGTCCCGGTGAACTCTCGCTCCCGCCGGCCTCCTCCCTGCCTCCCCGGCCGGCCCCCCAGAACCCCATCCGCCACCCAGGGCCGTGGTGGTCCCGGCGTTGGTGCCGGCGACAGCCCCGGGGAGGGTCTTCATGTAGACTTGAGGGTGTGCGTGCTGGTCCCTGCCCTCCGCCGCAGCGGGGCGGGGACCCAGCTGTTGGGTCCCCTCGGGTGCACAGGCTGGGATGTAGCCTGAGCGGAAGGCTGTGTTCTGGAGAGGCTGGCGTGGTGGTGCCTGCCCGGCGGGTGGCTCTGAACGACCCCCGGAAAGGCTGATGCGTAGGTCTAGGTCTGAACGGTGCGTTAGAGATGGCGCTGATGGGTGCGAGGGGCACAGAGAAGCTTAAGTGCCACTGCACTTTGGGGACAGTTTGCATTGGAGTGTGGTTTAAGGGAGACAAAGGCAGTAGTTTCGGGGAAGGCAGAGGTTATGAAGAAAAGTGAGAGAGAGTTATCCCTAGGATCCTAGCTGAGAAAGTTGCAGCCTTGTAGATAGAAGCAGCCACCCTTACCTCCTGGCCCAACCCTCAAAAAAGCACTTGGCAGTGTTCAGAGAAGGGTGGTATTTAAATGAGGCAAATTGAGTTTGATGGTTAAAGGGCCTAAGGATTACTGAGAAATCAACAATATTGTGGTGGAAAAAGCAGCGCCATTTTTATTCAGCAAAGAAAGCTTGGAAGTATTTTGTTGGGATAATTCAGCCTAAGATTTAAGGAAGTTGTTGATGCCGGGTGTGGGAGGTCGAGTTAGGTGATTGCTCTAGCCCCAGGCTAAAAGGTGGTTGACTTTGGAAAATTTGCTTGCAGTTGTTTGTAGCATACTTAACCTAGAAGTAAGTGTTTGCACTTTACAAGGGATACTAGTTCACTGTCCTTAGCTGGAATGTGCGCATGTTGTTTGGTTTTAGGGGATTTCATTTATAATGCAGATTCTCTCTTACCCAGACTGCTTTTCCTAGCAGCAAGTTGGAAACCTGACATTAGGGTACAGGCTGCCTTGCACTTTACTCTTTTAAATAACCTTATGTGGAACGAGTGTCAAATAAAAAATAATTAAATAGAAAAAAGTAAATAATTCTGCCTTCTCTTAAAATCTCTTACTGCGGTCATCTCCACCTATCTTTAACAGCAGTTATAATGTGTATCCTGTGAATAAAGTATTGGTAGTGAAATTCATCGTGTATTTGAAGAAAATACTATTCTCTGTTTACTAATAAATTGATCAGAATTTAGTGTTTTTCGTCTGCTCAGCCCTGTGAAAGATCATCGCTGTTTTCCACCCTGGCATGCAGTGTAGCATGTCACACTCCTGATTTAAACAGGCTGCTGCCAGTGTATCAGCAAATGCAGGGCAGGTGTCTGTAAAGAAAACATACTGCTGATGAGGAGCAAGGGAGATACCCATGTACATTTACATTTCTTTTAGGGAGACAGGCATGTGTTCACATTCTCTCTTTCTCTTCTCTCCGAACCCCGTGTCTGCTATAGGCTTACCCCTCCCTCCCATGCCGAAATATTTTCTTTGTTATGCTAATAATACCTTTAAATTTATATAATGCTTATAACTTTTTAAAAGTGATTTCATAGTAATGAACCCATTTAAACATCTCAGCAACCAGAGAAAGTTCTTTTCAGTACTGAAATAATCAGGAGAACCATGGGAAGGAGACAGGTTAAAACTTTTTGACATGTCTTTCTTTGTTTAGCTGAAGGTCTTGAGTTTGTAGCTTGGGACTACTATAAATTTGTACAGACACGTATAGCCCTAATTTGTGTGGTACAGTTATGTACTGCATGGTGCCAGTGAGGTCATCAGAGCTCATATATGATTTTGGTCCTATGGATTATAAAGGAGCTGAAACATTCCCATTGCCTAGTGAAGCTGTAGTATTCGTAATTTCTTAGTTACTCTTGTTTTTGTGGTGATGCTGGTGTAAACAAACTTACTGTGCAGCCAGTCCCTGTAAAAGTGTAGCATATGCAATTATGTACAGTACATAATACTTGATAAGGTTACATTATTGGTTTGTGTGTTTTCTACCCATTTTATTGTTTTACTACGTACTTCTGTTGATTAAAAAGAAAAATTAACTATAGAACAGCCTGAGGCGGGTCTTTCAGGAAATATTCCAGAAGAAGCCACTGTCATAATAGCAGGTGACAGCTACATACGTGTTGTTGCCCCTGAAAACCTTTCAGTGGGACGAGATTGGAGGTGGGAGACAGTGATGTGCATGATCTGGATCCTGTGTAGGCCTAGGTTAGTAGGTGTTTGTGTCTTAGTTTTTAACAAAAAGTTTTAAAATTAAAAGAACAAAGCTTATAGAATATAAGGAAAGAATATTTTGTACAGATGTACAATGTGCGTTTTAAGCTAAGTGCAATTATAGAAGAATTTAAAAGTTTGTAAATAAAAAGTTACAGTAAGCCAAGGTTAACAGAAGAAAGAAGAACTTTTCAGTGTAGCCTCAGTGTAAAGTCTTTATAAAGTCATCAGTGGTGTACAGCAATGTCTCAGACCTTAACATTCGTTCACCACCCACTTACCCACAACAACTTTTAGTCCTGCAGTCTCCATTCATGGTTAGTGCCCTATATAGGTATACCATTTTTTATCTTTTATGCTGTATTTTTACAGTACCTTTTCTATGTCTAGATACACACGTACTACAGTATTCATTACAGTAAGCTGCTATATAGGTCTGTAACCTAGGAGTAATAGACTGTACCATCTAGGTGCATGTGTAGGAGGCTAGACTGTCTAGGTTTGTGTAAGTCCACTGTGATGTCCACAGTGAATTGCCTAATGATGCATTTTTAAGAATGTACCCCCATTATTAAGCAACACATGAGTGTATTTACAGTTGTTTTCTGTTTGAGCAAGTCTTGAGAATATTTAATTAATACCACATAAGTCTTAACTTTTCATACTGATAATTGTTTCTTTGAAGCACCTAAGAATTGACTTGCTTGTTGATGAAGTTCTTGAAGTAACTAAAAACTCATGTTGTAAAATTGGATGAGTAAAATCATTTAGCTATCATTTTAAAGTTGAGCATTTTAGAGAACTTGGGACATTTTTATAATGTAAATAGTCCAGGTTGAGAAAAAGCTTAGGAATTTGTTGTAATCAAATAGTGTGAGTCAGCAGGAAAAAGGCAAATCGGGAAATGAAAAGTGCAAAAATAACTTATAAGCATGTTAATTTGGTACGTGCAAATTAACAGTGTTTTGAAAAATTAGAAAATTATAGAAGTAGTTGTTTAATGTCAGATGAAGAAAAGGACTTTAGTGTAACAAGAACAGTTAACTTTTTACTAAAGTATAGAATTTATGAGATAATAGAAATTATTGATCCGCATTGAATGTAAGAACGTGCCTTGAGGGGCCAGGTAGCAGAAGGGAGGGTGTGTTTTGCAATAAGGCTAAGGCCAGGGAAGGAAAAGGAGCAAAAGATCTTGCCGTTGACTCCTGTATTGTTTAATCATTACTGATAATTCCAGAGTGACCTTGAGGTAGCCATAGTGTTTGTTCAGTAGGCCTTAAATCTTAGTAAAGGATCTATTATCAAGTGAGGTTACACCATGCTGTAAGATAGGAAGTATCTAGCATCTGAGGTTTGCCTGTGTAGGCCTTGCTTTCCAGATAATTTTATTTCTAGGGTAATGTTTAGTAGGTGATTTTGATTAAAGGAAAATATGGAGAGAAGGTTTTGAGGAAGAAATTGGACTAAGGGAGAGCTGTGCCATGAAAAGGGCCAGATGTGTTATTTAGAAGACATCAGATATCATTGAGCATATTTGTGTTCTTTGTTATTTTCTGATGTGCTGATGTTCAGTTCATCTGTAACTTGAAAAGCAAGGTGGGCTGGGCCAGGTGGCTCATGCCTGTAATCCCAGCACTTTGGGGAGGCTGGGGGAGATGAGTCACCTGAGGTCGGGAGTTCAAGACCAGCCTGACCAAAATGGTGAAACCCCGTCTTTACTAGAAATACAAAAATTAGCCGGGCATGGTGGTGCATGCCTGTAATCCGAGCATTCAGGAGGCTGAGGCAGGAGAATCATCTGAACCTGGGAGGCGGAGGCTGCAGTGAGTGGATTGCATTCCAGCCTGGGCAGCAGGAGTGAAACTCTGTCTCGTGATGGGGAGGGTGGGGAAGTAAGGCAGAATGAATCAAGTATTTTGTAACGTTTTTGCTGTTCATGAGTGGATTCTTTTTTTTTTTAATAATGTAAATATGTTTGACATTTTTGCATTTTCAATTTCATTTGTGTTTACTCTAGTGTAGTATGTATGCTAATAGGGAACTGAATTTTTTCATCTGATTTAGAAAGTAATACATGTTTATGGTATAAAATTTATAAAATAAAAATGTATAACTATGAAAGTTTAAAAATCACTCATTTTCCTTCACTCCAGGGAAAACTTCTGTTAATTTTTTTAGGATGTGTGTGTATATTGAAACAGAATTAGAGTCACACTGAATACAAAGTTTTTGTAACACAGCCACCATATGAGGAATCTCGGGGCACATAAAGATGCCTTGTGTCTGTGCTTGAATCTACAGGCCCAGCTAAAGTCGCAGGTGACAGCCAGCATTCACCATCTGACATGTGAGTGAGTGAACCTTTAGGTAATACTAGTCACTGGCTACTGGCAAATAGAGAAGTAATGAAGTGTCCATGCTGATCCATGTCCAAATTGCAGATTCCAGAGCAAATGAAATGTTAGTGTTTTCAGCCACCAAATTCAAGGGTACTTTTTAGGTCATTAGAGTATTCATTTGGCAATCATATATTTTAAAACAATTCTAATTGAAGTATAACATATATAGAGAAATGCATAGATCTTAAGTGTGCAGTTTGATCAATTTTGACAAACGTGTACATGTGTGTAACTCATACTGTGTAACCCTTGTAAAGGTGAACATGGTACACCAGAGTAAACAAGGTGTGAGTATTAGATGATGAGTAAAAGNAAAGAGATTGGGAGGCCTTTGGTTTAAAAAAAAAAAAATACGATGGGAAGCCATCAGATTTTTAGAAATACGCTTTGTATTTTAGAAGAGTTTTAAATTTACGGAAAGTTGTGAAAATAGTACAGAGAGTTTCCAAGTAACTTACATCCAGTTTTCCTATTGTTACCCTGTTACATTAGTGTGGTCTTTTGTCACACTAAGTAATATTGATACATTAGTATTGACTAAATTCTATACATGATTGATTTCTTTAGTTTTTACTTAAGGTCTGTATCAATTAGCTGCCAGAACAAAATTCCATGGACTGAGTGGGTTAAACAAAAGAAATTTGTTTTCACAGATCTGGAGGCAGAAAATATGAGATCGGGTACGAGGACGGTTGGGCCCCAGTGAGGAGTCTCTTCCTCACGTGCACACGGCACAGTCCCCTTTCCTAGGTGTGTGCTCACCAGAATAGAGAAAGAACAAGCTCTCTGTGTCTCTTTATAAGAGCACTAATCCCATCAGACCAGGGCCCTGCCCTCATGACTTCTTCTAATGCTGATTACCTCCCAAACGCCCTAGCTCCAGATACCATTACGTTCGAGGTTAAAGCTTCAACATATGAGGATTCTGGGGAGGCCACAAACATTCAGTTTATAACAAGGTCCTTTTTGTGTTCTGGATCTTATTTAGGTTACCATATTACATTTAGTCTTTGTGTCTCCTTAGCTTCCTTTAGACCGTGGCAGTTTCTCAGACTTTCCTTTCTTTTTTGGTGACCTTGTCAGGTTTGAGGACTACTGGTCACATATTTTGTAGAATGTCCCTCAAGTGGGATTTATCAAATGTGTTTCTCATAATACGTCTGGGTTTATGGATGCCTGGGAGGAAGACTGAAAAGATGAAGTGTCCTTTTCATCACATCATACAAAGGAAAGGGTGTGTACTTTTAATGTGACTGATCACTGTTGATGTGGATTTGGTCACCTGACTGAGATAGTGCAGCAGGATAATTTCCCTGAACGCTTTGCTGGTGGGAACTGGGATGTGGGTGCTGGAAGTAGCTGGCCACTTAGGCGCTGGCAGGGGCAGACTCCACTCACTAGAACCCCCCTGTGCTCAACCCGTCATGGGAGGAAACATGCAGGTAACCGTGTGCAGGAGCTGGGGTGAGTGCTTTTGGGTGCAGGGAGGAGCAAAACTCTGTGCAGGCCCTGAGGCCCCAGAAGGAGTGTTACAATCGGTGCTCTTTTAGCTTCGCCCCCCCATGGATAGTTTAAGTGTTAACAGCTCAGTGGAAGGCAATTGTGACAGCCTTTTACACCAGCCTGGAAGAGAAAGGGCTGTTGGAATATGAGAAAGGGTGGATATGAAAGATAATCCCTTCGACTGCGTTAAGTTTCAGTTGCTGGCTAGACTTTGAAGTAGAAATGTGAAGAACATTGAAGATGTGAATCCGAAATTCAGGCAATAGGGCAGGACTCAAGATTCTACTTGGAGGTTGCACATTTTATCTTTAAAGAATTCCATTGGCCGGGTGCTGTGGCTCACGCCTGTAATCCTAGCACTTTGGGAGGCTGAGGTGGGTGGATGACCTGAGGTCAGGAGTTCAAGACCCGCCTGGCCATCATGGTGAAACCTCATCTTAAAGAAAAAAAACAAAAACGTTTCCATTGTATTTTTCAGAGTAAGAATTTCATTTGATAGAATAAAGAGCCTGTGGTACTTTGAGTAGAATGATGAGAAAAATTTTAATCAAATTTTTTTTTTTCCTGAAAGCATTGCGAATAAAAATAAGAGTAAAATATAGGTGATTTTCAGTCAGCATCAGTCTGTATCTGACCTGAGTCCCAGCTGATATAGCCAGTTGATGGTAGAAAATTTAGGATTTTATTTGCATGTTTTAAAGCTATTGAGAAGAATTAGACATTTTAATTCCCGCCCCCCATAAGGAACCATGTGGGTATATTTTTGAGACTTACCTTTTTTTTTTCTTCTTAGCGGGAAACCAGTCAGAAGTGGGAGGCCTCTGAGCAAACTGTATACTGTGTAGCCGCCAGCTTCTTCTTTCTCGAGGCAGAACGCTAGCCCTCAGTGCCTCTTTCTGCTCCCCCTTGTTCAGACCACTGAGGACTGCCACTGTCCTGTCTGACTCCTCCTGTTGTGGTGAGCAATATAGGGAGGCTGAGGGATTGATATTATTTGGCTCCGTATTTTAGAAAGCTACTTGGTAGTTACATAAAGTACATCTAGTTTGACCAGTACCACTTATAACTTTAAATTGTCATACAGAAATTGATCCTTTATTATTTAGAAAATATACTTTAAAGTTAATAATGCTGAGAGAATTCATGACTTAACTTTTGCCTTCCCTGTCCTTTAGTTCTTTATTTATTTTTAGAGCTTTTGTACTTGCTCATCTTCCCTTTCCTGGGGAGTTGATTTTAAAAATTAGATTTGCAAGAGCTTATCCTTTTAAAGGATGACGAAAACCACTTGTACTTGAACTTAAGGAATTTTTTTTTTAAGTTCCGTGTGCCCTTTTCAGATCACATCCCAGAGAAGAGAGACTTCTGCAATATTGTGTTAACCATTTCCTTTCTTTCTTCAAATGTTATCCACAAATGTATGTATGTATGTATGTGGTAATAAGCATGAAATTTGCCATCTTAACCATCTTGAAGTGGGTAGTTCTGTAGTAATGAGTGTATTCACAACATTGAGCACTAGATCTCCACTTTTTCATCTTACAGAACTGAAACTGTATATTAATTAATCAACTCTCTATTTCCCCCAGGCCCAGCAGCTGGCCTTTTGTTTCTATGAATTTGACTATTCTAGGTACTTCATGTAAGTGGAAACTTACAGCGTTTGTCTTTTTGTGAGTGGCATATCTGAATTAGCACGTCTTCAGGGTTCATCCATGTTGTCACATATGATATATGTTATATGACTCATAAAAGCCAGAATTTCTTTTCTGTTGAAAAGCTGAATAATGTTTCATTTATAAAGTTCTGAATCTTCATGTGACTGAATTTATAACATTCATATTTGCAGTGTTTTTATACCTAGTTTAGGAAATTCTTCTATATCCTGAGATCATAAAGATAGCCTTCTATATTTTTAAGAAATATTTTTTCTTTGTTTTAAGACAAGATTAAATTTGCAGGAAGGTTATCAGTACAATTCAGATAACATTCGCTTTTCCCAGAACCATTTGATAATAAGTTGCTGACCTGATGACCCATTGCTTCCAAATATTTTAGTAGCATTTCCTAAGGACATTCTTCTGTGTAATATCAAAATGACCATCAAAATTAGAAAACTAATATGTTTCTATCATCACATCTTCAACTTTATTCAAGCTTTACTGGTTATCTCATCAAATTCTGTTTAACAACAGGATCTAGTTTGGAATTACAGGTTGCATTTGGTTCTAAACTCTCCTTAGTCTCCTTACGTCTAGACCACTCCCTTTATTGAATTGAGATGTATTCCTTCCTCTTCTATTTTCTGGGACGGATTGTATAAGACCAGTGTTAATTCTTTCTAAAAATTTTGATAGAATTCTTCAGTAAAACAATCCGGGCCAAGTTTTGTTTTGTTTTGTTTTGTTTTTTCTTTTGGTGGGGGAGGTGAGGAATGGAGTTTTGCTCTTGTTGCCCAGGCTGGAGTGCAATGGCATGACCTTGGCTCATTGCAGCCTTCACCTCCTGGGTTCAAGGACTCTCCTGCCTCAGCCTCCTGAGTAGCTGGGATTACAGGCACCCACTACCATGCCCAGCTAATATTTTGTATTTTGAGTAGAGAAGGGTTTCACCATGTTCGCCAGAGTGGCCTTGAATTCCTGACCTCAGGTGATCCACCCGCCTCGGCCTCCCAAACTGCTGGAATTACAGGTGTGAGCGACCGCACTCACTGGCCTAGAGATGTTTATGGGATTTTAAATTACAATGCCAGTTT
>NW_016107754.1:1246485-1249749 GCF_001604975.1 Cebus imitator | reverse complement strand
CGGGGTTTCACCGTGTTGACCAGGATGGTCTCGATCTCTTTGACCTCGTGATCCACCCGCCTCGGCCTCCCAAAGTACTGGGATTACAGGCTTGAGCCACCGCGCCCGGCCCCTATAGGGCTATTTAAATTCATATTGGATGAGCTGTTGTAGTTTGGTTTTTTTCTGGAATTGGTGGATTTCATCTAAAAAATTGCATTTTAGCTAATCTATGTGCAGTTTTCTTCTTCTTTACCTTGTATAGACATATTTTCAATGAAAAGGTAATCTAATACATATATTTATAAAAATAAATGCATATTTCATATTTGTATCATGTAATTGTATTTCTGTTTTATGTACTTTGGATCAAGCTCTAGATGTAGCCAAGATCTCAGGGGCAGGCTATATTCAGCACTGATGGGAGACTCAGTGACCTGTAAAGTCTGTGTCTCTATACACTTCAAGTTTGCTCTGACTGAGTCTCTGACCATACAAGTAGCTATACTGTGGCTATATTGTGCTGACACCTCATTGTATTTCAATTTTTTTCATGACGTATTATTCAAAATAATGTGATACAGTGCAAATCAGATTTGCTGTGGTCCCTGACCTCAGGTTGCTTAGAGTCTCTGTAGGGGTTGCAGAGAAGTAATTAGGAAATCAGTAATCAGTGTGGTCAGTGTTGTGATGAGGAGGCAACAGGTCCTCATGAGAACACAGAGAAGAGGTGTCTCTTTTATTCTCTTCATCTCTGGTACCTAGTACAGTACCTTGAACATAGTAGCTTCTCATTAAGTCTTTGTTGAATGAATGAATAAACTCAGAACTGGGCGATCACAAGGTCATTTTTGGATAGGACTTGTGTCTGAGCCAACTTAGTGATATCTATGGGCAGTAGATGAGTGGTGGGAATTCTTTCATGTGGACGCAATAATATGCAGTGTTGTAGAAGGACAGAAAGCTTAGCAATCTAAATAGTTGTCTAAAGCTGTCTATTTGCAAGTGGGGAGTGGTTTCCAAAAGTGATTGCGGACTGAAGGCTAAGAAGAAATAACTGACCAAAGTATGTATTGGGCAAGGTTAGCTAAGAACCAGAATTGATTTTTATGAATTAGCATTTTTGGTTCTGGCTATTATGTTTACCATTAGTAGGTTTAGTTTCTAACATGTCTTAAAAATAATGCTCTCCAAATGAATAAGAAGTATTTTTTTTGTGAAGCATGGTACAGTTTTCTCTGGCACTAAGTCTTATTCGTACTGTCTTTGCTTTAAAACAATACTTTTTTATGCTCTAAATATATCTGTGATAAATCATGCGTTTATCAGGAATAATGGTGGGTCATATTGTTGTGTTTTCATATGCCAAGTACTGTATTGAGACCCTGCCATGAGTTATTTCATTTAATGTGGACAGTGGCCTGTCTGTGAGAAAACCAAACCTAGGGCTCCCATTTTACAGAAGTGGCAACTAAAGTTTGGGGAAGTTAAATTGTGTGTACCCAAGGTCACTTAGGTAAGCCTGGGACTCACATTTGAATCTAAGTCTGTCTGAGTTCATTTAACTACTGAGCTATGTGTGCTCTTTCCAGTGTTTCATATGTCTTTTTATTAAACAAAAAAGGCCCAGGATTTAGTTTTACTTGTGTATATATCCTTAGAAAGTTTATCAGTTAAGTAGGGAAAGAGCTTGTAGTGAAGTAACACATTAAGACTCTCCTAAAAGCAAATTACAGAAACTCACTTTAAACTAGCCAGCCTGGCTAGATGCAGATGCTCCAACAATAATTACTGTGCTTTTCCTCTCTGCGTCTCCTCCTTTCCCACCTTTCTCTTTCCCCCTCCTTCTTTATCCCACTGCCTCTCTCATCCTGCTTTTCTTAGAGTGTTGGCCCATTCTCTCTTGTCACAGAAGCAGCTCCAGTGAAACCAGCTCCACCTGTGATCCTAGGAAGAGAAAGCATCTTCTCTGGGAGCTCTGGCAGAAATGCCCTGGGGAACACTCTTGGTCATGGGGACTGGGGGCTGTGAGAGGACTTTGTGAACTATATGGAATGTAGCTATTGGGGTGACAACATGTCCATACTTGATCTTGATAAGACATGTCATTTGATGGTTGAAAGCTATAATTATTTAAAGATAATGCACAATATATTTTAATAGCTTTATCAAGATATAGTTCACATACCATAGGACTCACCCATTGAAAGTGTACTGTTCGATGGTTTGAAAATATTCACAGTTGTACAGCTATCACCACTGTCTAATCTGTAACACTTTCATCACAAAAAGAAACCTTGTACCCATTCACAGTCACTCCCTGTTTTTCCCAAATCTCTCAGCCTTAAGCAAGCACTCATCTACTTTCTGTCTCTATAGATTTGCCTATTCTAGACATTTTGTGTAAGTGCAATCAGACGACTTGTGGTCTTTTGTGTGTGACTTCTTTCATTAGCATGTTTTCAAGGTTTATCTATCTTTGTATATCATCATGCATTTTTTATTAATTCCCAAATATTCTGTTATATGGATATATCACATTTTATTTGTCTGTCTGTTGTTGATGGACATTTGGGTTGTTTTCATGTTTTTGCAATTATGAAGAATGCTGCTGTGAACATTTGTGTAGAAGCTTTTGTGTAGATTTGTTTTTACTACTTCTGTGTGTATACCTAGGAGTGGAATTGCTGGCCCATATGATAACTATACTAACGTTTTGAGGAACTGTCTTCCAAAGTGACTGTATCATTTTACATTCTCAGCAGCAATGTGTGAGGGTTCCAGTATCTTTACATTCTTGTCAACCGTTACTATCTTTTTGATTATAGGCATCTTGGTGGGTGTGACATGGTATAATGCATATTTTATAAAAGTGGTATAATGCATATTTGTTTGTTAAATAATGGCCTGTTTACTTGTCATCTTACCTTGTATTGGAGCTCTCCCAGTGGCTTCTGAACCTGCTCCTCCTCAGTCCAGCCAGCCAGGTAGGCAGATCATGCTGATCAAAGGATCAGAAGTATATGTTTACTTTTCTTTTTCTTTGCAAATTTTATTATTTACAAATCTAGACAGGGATTCTTCTTATTTTCATATTAAGAAACAAGTTATAAATGCCAGTGGTTACTTGGTTGAAGATGGAACAGGGACTCGTATTTAGGATTTATTAGGTGGTAGAGAGCTGCTTGCTTCAGATCTGCAGTGTCAGCCTACTTTGACATGATAGGTGGCATTCATATGACACACATTCCCACTCGTGTTCACTGTGTTATATGTAGTTCCCAG
>NW_016107754.1:1239915-1246120 GCF_001604975.1 Cebus imitator | reverse complement strand
CTGGGATTACAGGCACGCGCCACCATACCCAGCTAATTTTTTGTATTTTTAGTAGAGACACGGTTTCACCATGTTGACCAGGATGGTCTCGATCTCTTGACCTTGTGATCCACCCTCCTCGGCCTCCCAAAGTGCTGGGATTACAGGCTTGAGCCACCGCGCCCGGCCGCTTTTTTATGATTCACAATGGTTGCTTCTAACTACTTTATTATGGCAACGTTCTTTGTCAGCCCTGTAGCGCTATTTAACATTCACCTTGGCATCAGTCTAAAATTTGATACTCTCATGCACAGACAGATGGTCTTCTATCAGTGGCTTTCTCCCTAGCCCTAGAGCAGTCTGTGTATCCAGACTCCATATTGAGTCTTGCCTCCTCAGCATAATGTAAGAGAATCTATGTTGATCACACCTTATGCGAAAATCTATGTTGATCTCTTGCCACCCATTTGCCACATATCACTGTATAACTTGAAAGTCAAGAACTTGTGATTTAGAATTTCTGTTCAGATCATGCCTAATATTTTCATGTCTTCAAGCAATAACAAGAAGATATTACACATATCAGCACTATGCTCTAAATGTGGAAGTAGCATGCTGATCTCCATGAGATAAAAGAGGAGCTTGCAGGTATTTAACAACACATATTATTTTAAGCTGATAATATGCCAGGAGTAGGTGCTGGGGGATACAATGAGCAAACTGGATAAATATCTCTGTCCTTTTAAAATGTACATCCCAGTGATTAATGATTTTCTATAGATCATTTATAATGTGCAACAACCAGGTAAAAAATCAATTGTGATTTTTTTGGTAGCAATGTCTGAAAGCTTTGAAATTCTAAAAAAGAAAATAAAGGAATTAAAAATGTTTAAATTGGTGCATTTAGATAGTATATTATGTAACTGACTATTTGCTAAGTATCCCAAAGGTAAGATATTAGAGATCCCAATTTAATCATTAAAAGTAAATAGTTTTTATATTGACCTTATTCTTATCAAAAAATGTACTATTATAGTGAAAGGCCATGCAATCTCAAAATTAACAACATTCATGTAAATTGATAAGTTGATATTATATCAAATAGAAATATCATGATAATGAGGCAGGCCAGTAGTTGAATTTTTCAGTTGTTTAGAAGCATAATTTGAAGACTTGAAAAATTAATAGGACAGTTGAAATTGAAATTTATTTTTAAACATCAGACAGGTAATGTACTGATGTAAAAAGTTTTAAGAAAAGAGATTTGGAATCTTGTAAAATTAATAGGACAGTTGAAATTGACCTTTATTTTTAAACCTGAGACTGGTAATGTGCTGATGTTGTAAAAAGGTTCACATGCAGGTTTGAGTGTGAAAACCCAATTGTCACACTTAGGAATTAAAAAAGAACTAAAATAGACTTTAAAAAAAAATGCACATGGGTACTTTTCAACCAGTAGTACCAGGCACCTGGAAATGAATGCTTTCAAGTGAAATAAGAAACGATCATAGTTCTTATTTGGGCTAATGCTTCTGATAGGCATAGCAGGAATGAATGAATGAATAAATGAATGAATGAATTTTATTAGCATATATAATAAATAAGTAAAGAACTTTATAAGATAATTTTAGATAGTAATAAGTACCCTAACATCAGCAAAATGCAGTCTATGATAAGTTAATTAAATATTCACTTGAATACCTAATACATTTCTAAACTTATTGTGGCCAAAGGGCTCCTGATTCATTCCCCTAACCACCAGCTTCTCACCAGGGGATGCTTCTGTAGATTGTGAGGTCTGGGAAGCTTTTGAAGCTGTGATTTGAGTTGGGATATGAATGGTGAAGTATCTGTGTGCATTCCAGCTATGGAGGTGGGAACGCGTTGGCTTTGGGGTGGAAATGAGTTTAGTGTGTTGGAGACAGTCAGTATGAAATGTTGGAATGTATCCAGAGAAGAAATAGTGGTAGATTAGGCTAGAGAGGTGGAAAGGGCCTTGATCTTTTAGGGCAGAATAAGAAGTTAGTATGTCACTTTAATGATGGCAGCAAGTCTATAGAGTGTTCTAGGTCTGGGGATTGATGGCCTCATGACTATGGCTACTGTGTAGTGACTGACTGGTAGAGGCAGAAGAGGAAATGGGGATCTTCCAGAGCTGTTGTCTGGCTAAGAAGCCATAGTAGCTGTGTAGATGGAGCCTGGGCCAGCTTTGGCAATATACTTTGCAGACAGAGCTGAGAACTTAAGTGTGGATTCTGTGTGGAAGGCAGGAGATGAGTAGTCAAGAGTTGATTTCTAGGTTTTAGTTGAGCAACTGAATATGTGAGGGTTCAACTACTAAGATGGGGAAAATTGGAGGAGAAGTTGGTGATGAGGGGAATCAGAAGATACCTTTTGGCCACAATTGGTTTTAGATACTTATTAGATAGTCAAATGAGGTGGTTTAGTGGGCAGTGGAATAAATGTCTGTAGTTCAGTGGAGAGGTCAAGATTAAAATGACAAAGGTAGGTGTCAGCAACATAGAGCGGACTTCAAAGCCATTAGACTGGATGAACTCCCTATAAGGGGAGGGGCTAAGTTTACTTCCTTAAATTGAGAAAGTTGAACAGGATGATGTTTAAGTCCCGTCTTTTCCAAAAAGTTAAATGTTTATTGAATTTCAGAGAGTCTCTGTAAGAAACTTGAAGTGATGGAATTTTTTTTGTAAAATGCTTTAGCTTCTTTTAAATCATGAAAAGGATGAATGGGAAGAAATACAGACATTTAAATATTTGACATCTGTATTTATTCTGAAATTGCTTGTCCACAAAGCATGATATTTAACTGCAATCAGATATCCTTCTGAAAGTGAAAATAATCTTCATTTTGTAAGGTTTCAGTTAAACCCGATTGGTGGTCAATGTGAACTTATTTTTATCAAGAAATTTTAAACAGCTTTATTGAGGAGTCAAGTGACACCCAAGCTGCACATATTAGAAGTGTAAAGTTAGATGTTTTCACACAGGTATTCAGCCATAGAGCTGTCACCACTAGAGATAATAGACGTACTTGGCATCCCAACAGTTTCCTTGTACCCTTCAGTACTGTCTCCCTCCTGCCTCTGATCCATAGGCAACCATTGATAAGCTTTTTGTAACTGTAGATTAGTTTTCATTTTCTAACTTATATATTATATAAATAGAATCATACAGTAGGTATTCTTTTTTTCTGGCTTTTTTCATTCAACGTGATTATTTTGAGATTCATCCATGGTGTTTTTTGTGTCAGTAGTTCTTTTCCTTTATTTGCTAAGTAATATCCTATTGTATGGATATACCAGATTCATTTTTGTAGTCGTAATGAAGTTAGACTACCTTCTTTTTCCCTTCAGAGGGTCTCCTGATTTGCTGGTATTATTTGTAACCCTGAAAATTTGAGACAAGTCTCAGTTAATTTAGAAAGTTTATTTTGCCAAGTTTGAGGATGCATGCTCCTGAGACAGCCTCAGGAAGTCCTGATGACATGTGCCCAGGGTGGTCGGGACACAACTTAGTTTTATACATTTTAGGGAGACATGAGACATCATCCAACGTATGTAAGAAGTACAATGGTTGTGTCCGGAAAGGCAGGACAACTTGAAGCTGGAAGGAGCTTCTGGGTCACAGGTGAGAGAGAAGAATGCTTGCATTCTTTGAGTTTTTGATTAGCCTTTCCAAAGGAGGCAGTCAGCTATGCATCTATCTCAGTGACAGGCAGGTTGTCCCTAAGCAGTTCCCAGTTTGGCTTTTCCCTTTAGCTTAGTGATTTAGGGGCCCCAAGATTTATTTTCCTTTCACACACCTAACGGACTAAAAATGTGAGTACATATACACACAGAGACACACTCCAAACTCTCTTTATAGAAGGGCTTCCTTGTTCTTGTATTCATCCCTCTTCATCCTGTTCAGGGATGAGCTTCCTGGCTTTCATTTACCAGAGCAAGCTTGACAGTGTTGTAGGTAGGAAGCAGGCCCACCCTTTCTATGTGTTGGTGTTCTGTGTGATTTTCTGGGGATGTGTGTATGTTGTTGAGCTTTATTTTTTATCTAGATTGTGTTTATGTCAGGAGGTTGCCTGAAATAAAACTGAAGCTTCATAGTTTAGCCTTTAGTTGTGTTTCATAGTTTAGCAGTTATGGATTCAGTTAATTTAGTACCTCTGATTTCACAAGGAAGTATAATAAATCTTTTCTCAGTTCATAGGAATTTTGTATAGTTGGTTAAGACAGAGATCAAAATGAGACAAACACTCATTCACGTGGTAAGTAGATGCTTACCTTTAATCTCTGTGGTGTCTTGATTATATCACTTGCTTTCTGCTTCTGTTCCTGTGCATTTGGAAAAGTTCACTGCTTTTTGGTTCCTGTGGATGATCTGAGAACACACTTGGGGATTCATGAGTTAATCACCCTCTGGCTGTTTTTAACATCATGAGCTTACATGGAGTTTAAGGATGTCTGAGCTCTCTGGGGTTGTCTGAGGAGGAAAAGAAGCAGATTTGGTAGGATGATGAGACAGGTTAGTGTGCAAGTATAGTAAAGAATTCCATTTTGGATGTTTTTAGTTTGAGTTTTCTGCAGGATGTTCTGTTTTCTAGGTAATTTGTAGATTTTTATGCTGCTTTATAAAAAGCTCTTTCCCCAATTGGTAGCTTTGAATTCTTCTTCAGACCCATATTCTTGAATTAGATGTTCTGCGTTACCTTACCAAAGATGACTCTACCAGTAGTGAAGCCCAAGAAGGAAAAAGATCTGCTGCTCTGGATATCTAAAAGATCACTTCATCTTGGTACTTATGGGACTGCCTCATTCTTTGTGATGGTTGTAGAGCATTCACTCCATCGACTGAACGTAACATGCTTTAGTAGTCCCCGCCACTTTTCCTGTTATATCTGTGCTGAAGTACATAATACTTGCATGTAAATACATCATTGCCCACATTTCCAAATTGTTCTCCATTAACCTTTTGTCGGTATGTACTTCCACCAACAAGGCTTTAGTGTGTCTGTTTCCTTATACACTCAACAGTACAGAGTGCTACTAGAGTTTATCTGATTGGTGAAAATGTTATTTTATTCTGATTTTTAACATATATCTCATTACAGAGTTTGGGCGTCTTCTCATGTGAATGAGTCATTTGTAATTCTTTTTCTGAGAGCTCACTGTTCCTATATGCTACCTATTTTTCTGTTACATGATTACTGTTTTATTATTGATATGTAGGAACTTTAGCTATATTAAGCAAATTAGCTCTTGGTGATATGACTTATACTGTTGCTTTTAAGTTTGTTGTTTGTCCTTTGACTTTGCTTACCATGTTTTGCCATGAGGGAATTTTTTATATTGATGTAATGGAATTACATCTAATTTTAAAAATTGCTTTCAAATTTTGTGCTACACTCAAAACATTTCAGATATTATGTTTATCATATTCTGAATACCCACCTCAGCCTCTCAGAGTGCTAGGATTACAGATCCAACAGTGGCTAGAGCCACTGCACCCAGCTACTCAAGGCAAATATTGAGCCAATGTACTTGGCCATCCAAGGTTCCACCCTGGGTAGGGGAGCTCTGAGCACTGGTGTCGGAGGGAGCACAGCTTCTTGGCTGAACTCCGGGATAGACACATTTCCTGATGGGCAGAGCATTCCAAGGCTTCTCACTCAGATCTTCTACAACTCCAAGTCTTGGGATGCCTCAAACCCATACTCTACATGGGCCAGCCTTCATTAAGCAGCTCGTGTGGGACAGACAGGCCAGGGTGGGCACGCAAGAGGAAGGAGACCCAGACTTTGCCTCAAGGAGATCACATTCAAGCAGGGACAGAATTACTCCAGAGTGTGGCAGACAAAGGGACCAAAGCCTCTGATTTTCTTCCTTACTTTATTTCTTTATTTCTCTCTCTTTCTCTTTTTCTTTCTTTCTTCTTTCTCTCTCTTCCTCTCTCCTTTCCTTCTTGCTTTCTCTCTTTCTTTCTCCTTTCTTTGCAATGGCCTCAGGTGATCCACCTACCTAGGTCTCCCAAATGCCGGGTTTATATGTGTGTGCCACTGTATCTTGCCACCTCTAATTTTCACAGAAGGAGGCACAGAGAAGTTTGGCACCCAACAGAAATGAGTTCAAATATCAGTTTCCCTGGTTCTTGGCTCAAGCTTTTCTGGTTCTCAGTGACTTCCTATGTAAGGGAATGAGAGGGGTCTGTGGTGACA
>NW_016107754.1:1235328-1239759 GCF_001604975.1 Cebus imitator | reverse complement strand
AAAAAAAAAAAAAGCCGGGCATGGTGGCTCATGCCTGGAATCCTAGCACTTTGGGAGCCCAAGGCAGGTGGATCACTGGAGGTCAGGAGTTCAAGACCATCCTAACCAACATGGTGAAACCTCATCCCTACTAAAAATACAAAAATTAGCCAGGCATGGTGGTGCATGCCTGTAGTCCCAGCTACTTGGGAGGTTGAGGCGGAAGAATTGCTTACACCCAGGAGGTAGACGTTGCAGTGAGCCAAGATCACACCATGGCACTGCAGCCTGGGAGGCTCCAGAGAGCGAGACTGCATCTCCAAAAAAAAAGAGAGGAAGAGACATCAACGAATATTGGTGATGAATGGGGTAGCGGTGGCACTGCCCAGCTAAAATATATATGTATGTATGTACATTTATATATCTATATATATGCATATATTTATATATGTATATATTTGTAGTTTTAGTAGAAACTAGGTTTCTTCACGTTGACTAGGCTGGTCTCAAACTCCTGACCTCAGGTGATCCACCCACTTAGGCCTCCCAAAGTACTGATATTACAGGTGTGAGTCACCACACCTGGCCCTCTTTTATTTTGAGAGGGAGTTTCACTGTGTCTCCCAGGCTGGAAGGCAGTGGCAAAATCTCAGCTCACTTCAACCTCCCTGTCCCAGGTTCAGACATTTCTGCAGCTCAGCCTTTTGAGTAGCTGGGATTACAGGAGTGTGCCACCATGCCAGACTAAGCTTGTATTTTTGATAGAAATGGGGTTTTGCCATGTTGACCAGGCCGTTCTCAGACCCCTGACCTGAGGTAGTCCACCGACGTTGGCCTCCCAAAGTGCTGGAATTACACACGGGAGCCCACCCCACCCCATCCAAGTAAATTTCTTGATTGCACAGAATGTATGGTAATATTGGTGGACTTACGGACATCCTCTCCAGCATTGAGTGTTGTGTTTTGGGTGTGCTGTGCTTTTTGTTTGTTTGTTGGTTTTTTTGAGACAGAATCTTACTCTGTTGCCAGGCTGGAGTGCAGTGGTATGATCTTGTCTCACTGCAACCTCCACCTCCCAAATTCAAGCAATTCTCCTGCCTCAACCTCCTGAGTAGCTGGGATTACAGGCGCATGCGACCATGCCCAGCTAATTTTTTAAAAAAAGTATTTTTAGTAGAGATGGGGTTTCACCATGTTGGCCAAGATAGTGTCAATCTTTTGACCTCGTGATCCAACTGCCTGGGCCACCCAAAGTGCTGGGATTACAGGCATGAGCCACTGTGCCTGACATGTGCTGTGCTTTGCTTTTAAACTCTTTTCTTTTTAATGTGGGGCAGATTGGAAAGTGTGCCTTGCTTTCATGGCCCTCATGAAGCTTGTTTTGAACTGTTTTATGTTCACAGTTTGGGATATTTGAGGCAATATTGCTGAGCTGTCCTGTCAACCTGAATTTGAGACCTTTATCTGCCACTAACCTTGCCATGTGACTATGAGCAAGGTACCTAGCATCTCTGTTCTTCAGTTTCTTCATCTGTAAAATGCAGATTATGACCAGCTCATAGCACTGGTGTGAGGAATAAATGAAGATATGTGCAGATCACTTTTACATGGTATGTGACACTTGGTAGGCACCAAATCATTATTGCTGGGAGTATCAATACATTCTTGCTTGTCTACGTGCGTGCACGCGTGCGCGCGCGCACACACACACACACACACACACACACTGAGAGAGAGACAGAGAGAGAGACACAGAAATTGCAGAGATCATACAAAGAGTTCCCATGTACCTGTACCCAGCTTCCCTATTATTAACATCGTACATTAGTATGGTGCATTTGTTAAAATTAAGTAACAAATATTGAGATGCTTTTATTCACCCGTCTCTACTTCATTCAGATTTCTTTGGGTTATTCCTAATGTCCTTTCCTGTTCCAGTGTCTCATCCAGGACACCGCATTCCATTTTATCATTTTTCCTTAGGCACTGTCCCTGGCTGGATCACTCGATGAGTGTCTTTTGATTACATTGAAATTGAATTTTGGTGCAGACAATGAGATCTCTGTTACAGAATTCTTAGGTTAAAATTTAGTCACAGTGGCTGGGTGCAGTGGCTCATGTCTGTAATCCCAACACTTTGGGAGGTCAGGCAGACTGATCACTGGAGGCCAGGAGTTTGAGACCAGCTTGGGCAATATAGTTTCTACTAAAAATAGAAAAAAGTTCACCAGGCATGGTGGCACACATCTGTAATCTCAGTTACTCTGGAGGCTGAGGCATGAGAATTTCTTGAACTCAGGAGGTGGAGGTTTCAGTGAGCTGAGATTTTGCGACCATACCCCAGCCTGGAAGATGAAGCCAGATTCTGTCTCAAAATTAATAATAATAATAAAAGGCAAACCTCATTCACAAAATTATTATAGGACACCTGGTAGTATATGAGCTGGATGTGTAGTAGACTCCCGAGATCTTAACCTAAAGTCTGCCCTACTGTGGTGAAGCCTGTTTGTATGCCAGAAAGCAGACCCAAGCTGCCGAAAACCACCTGTACCCTATCCTGCCCCTTTTGTCCTCCCCCACCTTCTGGTAAATAATGTCCATTGAAAAATGCTGGTTGGGCTGACATGGTGGCCTGAGTGATAACACATCTCAGGAATGTGGGAGGAGGTGTGTGGTAGGAAAAGGAGGCTATTGTGTTTTTTCTGACAGTCACCTCAAAACTGCTGGTGGCTTGGTGATGGAAGGGTGTCACCCAGCATGTTAGCTGAACTGTGTGGTTTCTCTGAATGTTAATAACTTTCACTGCTTTGGCTTGTGTTTCCTCCTTGGTATCACGAACTGAAAACATAAGTCAGAAGTTTTTGGTTTCTGGTGGCAAATCCAAGGTGGTTTATCAGCAAACACCCCCTGCCAGACAATGGAGTCTGTGTGCTGGGGCAGAGCTGCTTTCCCTTTGACACTGGCTCTTTTCTAACAACTGAAAATAAGCTGCAGAATCTGTGACTTCACTTTTCTTGGAATTCCTTTACATTACCCCCCAAAATGCAGAAAACCCTCATTTAGCAGCTTTTGGATTACTGAGTTCTCTAATTCTTTCTGTCTCATATTCTTGTAATGCTCAAGTTTGACTGACAAATTCTTCTGCATCAGGTGAAGCGAGAGGGGGAAGGAATGACCATGTGAAGGAACTGGGTGCTTTGTCACTTGGCCTGTTTGTGGTTTAATGGTTGATGAGAAAAAGCACCTAGAAGAGACACTGTGTGTAGAATGGCTTCCAATTTTAAGGGTCACAACTCTGTGATCTGTTTGCCAGCAGTTGGCTAGGGCTGGGGTAGATGAACATCAGGTTACAGCCCAAACTTACAGAGCAGCTGCAAGGACAAGGGGAAAAATGCATTTTCAACCATAATGACCCACATTTAATAGATACTTTGGAGCTTGTGCAAAAGGACATCTTCAAGTGGCCTCTGCCTCCTGCGATAAGGGAGATAGTGATGTCAGCCAAAGCTGGGGTCCGGTCCTGGTCCTGCTGGTTCCTGTTTGACTTTGGCCTTCAAAGTCAGTCTGTGAAGTGGAGAGCACTCTTCCTTTGAAGGGTGGTACCTGGTAGGTTCTTGGGAACTGAATTAATGTTCCCCTCCTAAGAGTGGGTCTCTGTAGTCAGGCACATATGCTGTTCTGAAATCATCTGTTGCTATCTCTGTTTCTGTTGGAGGTGCTTCCAGTGATGTGTGATTGTGCCTTCCTTATCTCAGTATCCCTGCCCAGCATGGGGTCTTACATAACATACATGGGCAGTCAGTGAGTGTTAGGACTGGCTGGGTTTTAGGCTGGAAGACAGTGGAAATATACAAGCAAAGGCAGTGTCTTGAATTTACATGTGGCCTGCAGCAGTTTTCAAATGAAAGGAGCCCCCTGCTTAGGAGGGCCTTTTGAATTGGGCCCCCTGTATAGTTTATAGTGAACCTGAGGGTGATGGCTAGACTGTTGGGGAGTGCTCTTTAAATATAGAGGGAAGACTTGGTAAAGGCATAAAAACGTGGAGGAAAAGGAGGTAGCCAGCTGAGTCCAAAAAATGGTTCATGTGGTTTGGGCAGAAACTGAAATGAGAGGCCTTTGAGATTGACTCTTGTTAAAGAATGCAAATTCAGCTGGGCTCAGTGGCTCACACCTGTAACCCCAGCACTTTGGGAGGCTGAGGCAGGCAGATCACCTGGGGTCAGGTGTTCGAGACCAGCCTGGCCAACATGGTGAAACCCTGTCTCTACAAAAAATATAAAAATTAGCTGGATGTGGTCCTCTATTCCCAGCTATTCGGGAGGCTCAGGCAGAAGAGTCGCTTGAACCCAGAAGGCATAGGCTGCAGTGAGCTCAGATCACTCCATTGCATTCCAGCCTGAGTGTCAGAGTGAGATTCCATCTCAAAAAACAAAACAAAAAAAAAAGGCCACG
>NW_016107754.1:1229584-1235048 GCF_001604975.1 Cebus imitator | reverse complement strand
AAAAAAAAAAAAAAAAAAGTGAGCCCTATTACAGAAAACAGTTAAGTAAACAGCAGTACAGCGGTACCTGAGAGACTGATGTGTGGGTACTTGCATTTCTTTGATGTTCTAGAGGAGAGCCGCACTGTCTAATGTGATTGTCAGCAGTTTCATGGATCTGTGGAGTACTTGAAATGTGCTGGTGTGACAGGCAGAGTTGCCAAACTCAGTAAATAAAATTTGAGGATGCCTCCTCCCTCAGTGTGGGCTGTGCACAGTGACTTTCTTCCATAACGGAAAGGGGGATAAAAGAGTAACTTTACAGTGGCAAAACCCGACAGACTAACCCAGACAGACAGCCAAGGTTAACATCAAGTGATACATCATGTTAACAGCACACCTGGGTAAGACACCTGAGGCCCTGGGGGGCCGGGACTTAGAAGCCTCAAATTCCACAGCCACTCCTCTCCTTACTGCTCTCACGTGGCTCCTGCAAAGAGTAGTGACAGTGCCCTAAGGGGCCTTTAGGAGGCTGATGGGACCACAGGAGGTCTCTTGGAGGCCTGGAGAGGCATGTGAGGACTTGGCATTTTCCACAGGTATGACAGCCGGGGTTGGTGCTTGAGATCTCTGGTCAGAGCTGGTAATGCTGTGTAATGAATTGCCACAAACCTAGGAGCTTAAAAAAACAAATGTATTGGCTGGGTGCAGTGGCTCACACCTGTAATCCAAGCACTTTGGGAGGCCAAGGCAGGTGTATCACCTGAGGCCAGGAGCTCAAGACTAGCCTGACCAACATGGAGAAATCTTGTCTCTACTAAAAATACAAAAACTTAGCTAGGCATGGTGGCGCATGCCTGTAATCCCAGCTACTTAGGAGGCTGAACAAGAATAGCTTGAACCTAGTAGGCAGAAGTTGCAGTGAACCAGTATTGCACCACTGCCCTTCAGCCTGGGTGACAAAGCAAGACTCCGTCACGAAAAAAGAACAGCCTTGTTAAATTCCTCCCATGTGTGGATACACTTGCTGTAATATTTATTCCTGCTATTATGAGTCACCTGCTCCGGGGGCTGCCCTGCCCATTGCGATATCTCTTCTGTCTTCCTAAGTGTGAGACAGTGTTTTCCCTGCCTTTACCACATTGTCCACCTCTCTGGCTGGTGTCACACCCCTTTAAGGAAAGTGAGCACATTGGCTCTGGGATCTTGGTCTCCCCAGTTTGCCAGCAGGCCCCAACTTGGCATGAGAAATAAATGTCAGTGGGAAAAATCTTTCCTTTTTTTTGAGATGGAGTCTTGCTCTGTTGCCAGGCTGGAGTTCAATGACATAATCCCGGCTCACTGCAACTTCTGCCTTCCAGGTTGAAGTGATTCTCCTGCCTCAGCTTCCGGAGTAGCTGGGACTACAGACACGTGCCACCACGCCCAGCTAATTTTTGTATTTTTTACTAGAGATGGGGTTTCACCATGTTGGCCAGGATGGTATTGATCTCTTGGCCTTGTGATCTGCCCACCTCAGCCTCCTAAAGTGCTGGGATTACAGGTGTGAGCCACTGCGCCCGGCCAGGAAAAGACTTTTTAAAGATGCACATATATAGTAAAATGCATATCCCAACACAAATGTTGTTGCCCCTGTTGATGTGAGTCTTAAGAAGCCTGAGGTAGGGAAGTTTGGTAGGTGGAAGTTACTCTCCATCTCCTTTCTCATAGCATGGCACATGGAAGAGAAGATTTTGGCTTTAGCACTTCACTGTGAGCGTCCTGTTTACTCCATGGTCATAGGCCATTAGTGCCAAATTTACTTGAAAACCTTGTGAAATTATGCAGAAAGAAAGAATGAGGAATCTTGGGTAATGGGGAAGCAACCAGCCAGTTTTATAAAAACTCCAACATGGGTGGTTTATAACTAATTGGAAAAACATATCTTATCTCAGTTGACTTAATCCTTTTTGCAGTGTTCGGGGGACCTTAAGTGTTTCCAGAAGGTTTAAGGAGCAGAATCAGCTCACAAGGTGGTCAGCACAGTGACAAAAAAGGACAAAGGGCCCTGCCTGCCTCTGAGGGTCCTTCAGTCACAGCCACCTCTGTCTAGGGGAGCAAAGATCCTGTCTGTCCTCAGCCTTTCTGTCTATGGTCAGGGCATGGGGTTGGGAAAGCAGAGCATGGGCACTTGTTCTGGCTGAAAACTTAGCCTTCGAAACAAGGCTCCAGAGGCAGAGTTTAAGACCCAAACAGGAGAAGGAGATGGCCCACGTTGATGCTCTCAGAGCGGAGGGTCCTGAACTGTCTGATTATAAGCGCAGTGTTGGGTGCTTACGTATGTTTACAAAGTTATTTTGAGAGACACAGATGTCAGTGGACCTACTTTCTCTTCCTCATTGGAGTTCTCTGGAAAAGAGTGTTCCCAGGGACAGATGATCTGATGGGACCACGACCCCACCAGTGTCCTTAAGAGGGAAAGCTCTGTCAGCAGAGGGAACCTCTGCCCCAGCTGATCACACAGGCTGCACTAGGCCGGGATCTGTGGACACCAACAGTGTGCCCTAAGGCTCCAAAGTCAGAGAGGCCCGGTTGGTCCCGGTCCTGGCTTTGCCAGCCAGTCTCAGTCCCTGGCTTCATCTCTTGGAGGGCTGATGCAATCTTGTTTGTGAGATGAAGCAAATGGCATTGCTCCTACCCCCACCAGGCTGGCATCAGGATGAAATTCAACATAGAAAGCACCCTCCCCTTACCCCCATGGACCAAGAGGTGTTGCTATTAGAGTTATATGGGTTTGTGGTTTCCCCTTACTGTTACCATTTCCTTCCTGAAACACCCTGCAAGAGGCTTCATGGGAAAGGTAGGGTCTTTCAGATACCTGAGTGCAATTGGCAATGGCTGTTCCCAGTTAGCCAGGCTGGTTGGAGCCCAGGGTGAGTTGGCTGGGTTGTGGGTTTGAACCGCCAGGGCCACTGAGGCACAGCTGGCCCACTGCCAAGTGCTGCCAACCGTCCTGCAAATGCCATCAATGCTCATGCCTGGGAGATGTTTCAGCATTGACCGAAAGGGTTGTTAGGTCTTGTCCTGCTCAGGACAGGGCACTAAAGAGTGATCTTTTGTCATACTCTAAGGACAGATCTGGGTCCTGTGCCTCCCAGGGACCCCAAACATAGAATGCCCATGACAGGTCCCCAGCCCATGGGCACAGCCCCTCTTGTTAGTATTAATTATGCACTTACGTGAAATGCACCCGCTCTTGAAGAGGGGGACAGCCAGTGATTAAAACAGTTGAGGGCAGGTCACCAGGCTGTTTCAGACTCCATTAAGAAATGGCTCTGAGAGGGTTACTTGAAAGCAAGGGAAAGGTCTCCCTGTTGGAGGGGCTCTGTGACTGTCCAGCCCCTTACTTTAAATCCCAGCTTACTCTAGCCACCTGAGAATCTTCATTAAGTGGCCCTGAAGTAGGAACTGCTACTTAATTTGCAGGGATCAGCACAAAACAAAAATCAATAATTTTCAGAAATTAAGATTAAAGTGGACTGGACGCAGTGGCTCATGCCTGTAATCCCGTCACTTTGGGAGGCCGAGGCAGGTGGATCACTAGGTGAGGAGTTTGAGATCAGCCTGGCCAACATGGTGAAACCCTGCCTCTACTAAAAATACAAAACTTAGTTGGGTATGGTGGTGGGTGCCTGTAATCCCACCTACTAAGGAGGCTGAGGCAGGAGAATTGCTTGAACCTGGGAGGTGGAGGTTACAGTGAGCCAAGATCACGCCATTGCACTCTAGCCTGGGTGACAGTGAGAGACTATGTCTCGAAAGAAAGAAAGAAAAAAGATTAAAGCAGCAGAGCATTCAAGCAAGCGTTAGGGACACTTTTGAGCACAGGGCCCTGGCTGTGTAGTTTGTACACTGGTCCACGTCTGGAGACAGTGCAAGGCAGGCAGCTGGCCTGCACCATGTGGGTGAACTGAGTCACCCTGCCCTTTGTGGGGGTTGATGGGGATCTTTTCTAGGCCGTTGGCCTAGGCAAGGCTTATGACATGAGCAGGGCTTGTCCTGGTCTGGGCTGAATATGATACACTGGGACAAGTTGAAGGGAGGGGGATTGGAGTGGGGTGCTCCAGGGAGCATCATCTGTGTACAACAGGAAGTCCCTGAGCTTGGACACATGACTTAATCATCTATCACAAGGTCCAGAGCGAAACCCAGAAGATCAGGCAATGATGCGTTGAAACTGTGTCACTACCCAAGTTAGCATTTTCCTGTATCATTAAAAAATGTTTTATACATAAGAGGTCTCGCTATGTTGGCCAGGACGGTCTCGAACTCTTGGTCTCGAGTGATCCTCCTGCCTTGGCCTCCAACACTCTTTTAAAATTTTTGATATATCTGTGATTTTTGGATTATACCTGTTTTGTTACTTCCATTAGAGAAAGTTTACCTCGCCAGGTGAGGTGGCTCATGCCTGTAATCTCAGTATTTTGGGAGGTCAATGTGGGCAGATCACATGATGTTTCTCCTGTGAGAGTTTGAGACCAGTTTGGACATGGTGAAACCCCACCTGTACTAAAAACATACAAATTAGCCAGGCATGGTGATGGGTGTCTGTGATCCCAGCTACTCAGGAGGCTGAAGCAGGAGAATCTCTTGAACCCGTGAGATGGAGATTGCACTGAGCTGAGATTGTGCCACTGCACCTCTGCCTGGGCTACACAACAAGACTCCATCTCCAATAAAAACCTTCAGAAGCAGATTTTTGTCACTACACTGATCACTAACCATGATTAGTGATAGCATAAAAGGACAAATGAAATGAGAGCAAAATAATTTACGCGTTGTTCTCTTTGCCTTTGACCTTCAGCCCCATGCATTGCTGCAAATGCTTTGCCCACAGCAAACCTTTGAAGACCTTAACTTTTCTGTTTGAAGTGAGATTTCCAAGTGAATTGATGTTGTCTGGAAAGACAGTTCCTTTACTGGAGAGCAATTGGTATTTGAAGAGAATGAGATCAGGTTGCTAAGGACACCCTTGTCTGCCATTTTTGGTTTATATAAATTATTGGTGAATAAGAAAAATAAGTTTATTCTTTCTTTCAGATGGTAAACCAGAGGAGAGGCGTGTTACGGGGTAAAGTGAGTCATGGGGTGTGGGAGGCTCAGATGGAACAGGGCTGTGGGACCCCCCTCTTTCTTTACTTGGGACTTCTAATTTACCTACCAGGCCTCAAATTAAGACAAAGGCTTCTAATCTGGTTGGGTGGGAACAGATACAAGTTCCTCTGGGTGGATGGATAGGGGAGGGAAGGAGGAAGTGTGCAGAAACTGAAAGAGGACATTTTTGGGGGAGAGAGGAAGACATCTCTTGTCTAATTACAAAACCAAAATATAATTTTCAGTGCCTTCCTTCTCCTACCAGTCGTTTAAGAAATTGACATGTAATTCACATACCACAAAATGCAGCAGTTTAAAGTGTACCATTCTCTGGTATTTGTTTGTTTTTGAG
>NW_016107754.1:1215990-1228919 GCF_001604975.1 Cebus imitator | reverse complement strand
CTCCACCTCCCAGATTCAGGTGATTCTCCTGCCTCAGCCTTCCAAGTAGCTGGGATTACAGGTGTGCGCCACTGTGCCTCGCTAATTTTTTCATTTTTTATTTATTTATTTTTTTTAGTAGTGAGCCAGCTTGCCTGGCCTATTTCTCTTTTTTTGTTCCTCCTTTCCTGCCTTCTTTTGGATAAATGAAGTGTTTCTTCACAAATCCTTTCATTTCTAGTGACTTTTTGGCTGTATCTTTTTGCTCTATGTTTTTAGCTATATGTGCTTTCTTCAGCAACTGTTCTAGGGATTACAACACACACCCTAACTTTTCACAGTTCACCTGCAGTGCTTATGACACCACTTGGGCAATAAGGCAGTGAAAAGGAATGAAGCACAGACATGGGCCACATGTGGGTGAGCCTGACACTTTATGCCAAGCCCAAGCAGCCAGTCACCAAGGGCCACATATGGTATCATCCCATTTATATGAAATGCCCAGATGGGAAAATCCAGAGAGACAGGGAGCAGATTACTGGTTATCTAGTGCTGGGGGAGGAAGGAAGAATTGGGAGGGGTGATGATCAAGGATGGCAGGATTCCTTGTTGGGGAAATAAAAATGTTCTAAAATCAATTGTGGTGATGGATGCACCATTCTGTGAGTATACAAAGAGCCACTGATGTTGACACTTTGTTTGGAGATAGTCTCACTCAGTTGCACAAGCTGGAGTGCAGTGGCATGATCTTGACTCACTGCAACCTACACCTCCCAGGTTCAAGTGATTCTCCTGCCTCAGCCACCCAAGTAGCTGGGATTACAGGCATGTGCCACCACACCTAACTTTGTTTTTTGAGATAGAGTCTGGCTCTGTCATTGAGGCTGGAGTGCAGAGGCATGATCTCAGCTCACTGCAAACTCCGCCTTCCACTATCAAGCTCTTCTCCTGCCTCAGCCTCCTGTGTAGCTGGGATTTCAGGCACCTGCACCACATTGGGCTACTTTTTTGTATTTTTAGAAGAGACGGGGTTTCACCATGTTGGCCAAGTTTGTCTCGAACTCCTGACTTCAGGTGATCTACCCACCTTGGCGTCCCAAAATGCTGGGATTACAGGTCTGAGCCACAGCATCCAACTCCATAAGGTAAATTTATATTTACCTAAGAAACTGCCAAACTGTCTTTTGGAGTGGCCATTCTGTCTTATGTTCCCCCAGCATGTGTGAAGCCTCCATTTCCACACACCCTGACTTGATAGTAACAACTTTTTGTTTGTTTTTTGAGATGGAGTCTCACTCTGTCACCCAGGCTGGAGTGCAGTGGCGCAATCTCTGCTCACTGCAATCTCTGCCTGCTGGATCAAGCAATTTTCCGCCTCAACTCTTGAGTAGCTGCAACTCCAGATGTAGGTCACCATGCTTGGCTAATTTTTTTGTATTTTGAGTAGAAACAGGGTTTCACTATGCTGCTCAGGCTGGTCTCAAACTCCTGACCTTGTGATCCGCCCACCTCGGCCTTCCAAAGTGCTGGGATCACAGGTGTGAGCCACCACATCTGGCCGCGACATCTTTTTAATGTTGAATCTTTCTCGATAACATGTGCAGCCGTGGCTTTCTTTGCATTCAAAGTGTTTCATTGAAAGATTTCTTCATATGGATGGTGTGTGCATATTTTTGCATATTGATTTCTGGAAGTTTTGTTTTTTGAGGGGTGTGCTGTTGCAAATGGGATGTTTTCTTCTCTTTTCTAACTGCTTGTTTGTACACAGGAAGACTGTCAGAGGCCAGGTGTGGTGGCTTAGGCCTGTCATCCTAGCACTTTGGGAGCCTGAGGCAGAATTGCTTGAGCCCAGGAGTTTGAGACCAGCCTGGGCAGCATAATAAGACCCCATCTCTTTATTTATTTATTTATTTAGAGACAGGGTATTTATTTATTTAGAGACAGGGTCTTGCTGTGTTGCCCAGGCTGGAGTGCACTAGTGCAGTTCCAGCTCACTGCAGCCTCCACCTCACAGGTTCAAGCAATTCTCATTCCTCAGCCTCCAGAGTACCTGGTATGACAGGTGTGTTTCACCGCACGTGGCTAATTTTTGTATTATTAGCAGAGTCAGGGCTTTGCCATGTTGGCCAGGCTAGTATCAAACTCCTGGCCTCAAGCAATCCACCTGCCTTGGTCTCCCAAAGTGCTGGGATTACAGGCATGAGCTGTTCCCAGCCCCACCTCTATAGATTACAAATGAAGAAAAAGGAAGGCTGTTTAGTTTATTCCTTTGTACCTAACTCCTTAGCAAAATCTGTCTGCCTTATTTTTCAGAGTAAATATAACTATTTCACCTTCTGCTTTTCTCTTTAATGTCTTACTTTCCTCGCCTAGTTGCATCAGCTAGGGCCTCCAAAATAATAGTGGTAACAGAGGGCGTTCTTTTGTTCCAAAGGTAGATGGAAGCTTCTATCTCTTCCATGCCTTACAAATGATGCTGGGCTTTGGCTTGATGGGTGTGTTTCTGTGTTTAATTTCCTTTATTGTGTGTAATTTAAGGAAGTATCCCTCTTTCTAATTTGATGTTTCTTTTTTAAATTTTGTAGTAAATTTTTTCAAATACCTTTTCAACATCTATGATGATTATGATTTTCAACATATTAATATAATGAAAAGTTCTAATTTTGAGCCATCCTTTTCATACTGTACTAGTCTCTTGGTTTAGGTAAGTTTTATTTTAAGCCCCAGTGGGGTTTATTTGCTAATATTTTATTTTGGATTTCCATATATTGATTTTTCTGTAAATATCTCGGGTTTTTTTTTTTTGAAGACAGGGCCTTGCTCTGATGGCCGGGCTGGAGTGCAGTGATGTGATCACACTTTATTGTAATTTTAAACTCCTGGGCTCAAGTGATCCTCCCGCCTCACCCTCCTGGGTAGCTGACAATACAGGCATGTGCCACCACGCCTGGCTAATTTTTAAAGTTTTATGGAGACAGAGCCTTGCTCTGTTGTCTAGACTGCAGTTCAGTGTACATTGTAGATGTGAATATTTATTGGTCTTTCTGCTGGAATCATTCCCTCTCCCATCTGTTTGTCTTTAAATTCTGGGGATGCACACACACACACTCCACCCGCACATCCTAAATGCAAAATATTGATGTTGTCCAACCTGCCTTGAGAAGGGAGAACTGTTTTTCCCTCTTTGTATCTCTGCTGGTGTCCAGTCCACTCCTGTGTTTTTGGTAAATGCTTGACCCACAGAGTGTGGGAGGCAGGAAGGGAAGGCTTCTGCATTTCCTTTGTGGACCCGACATCATAGATCCATTAAGCATATTGGGAAATCAGCAGGCCAGGTGCCTGCACACTCTAGTTGCCTCTAACTCTGAATTGCTCAGGGGCCCCGCATGCCAGTGATTTGCTTTTCTTTGTAAGTTGTCTCTTCACTCATATTCCTAGGCTGAGTTCCCCAAAACAGTGGCTAGCACAGCACCTGTAACAGTTGTGGGTGCAGATCTGATTTTGCATGACCCGATTTTGAACAGGAGCTACCTGTTATGGCGTGGGATATGGCTAAAGTTTACTTGACTTCCTTTCATAAAGTAACTGGTAGAATATGTGACATAAGGCTATTATTGCAAAAGCAGAAGTGGTGGGGGGTGATTGAGCTTGGGCAGCACTGGGAGGCAGACAGGCCCGCATCAGCAGCGTCCTGGCCATTTGTAGGTTATATGACCTTGGGGGAATCTCCTCAACTCTAGGACCAGGCAGCTGAGAACTTGGCTTCCTGTTCCCCTCCACACAGTCAGCGTTCTGAAGCCATGGCTTCCCACATGGCTGTTGAATAAGTGAATAAATATCTTGGGCATGAACAGAAGGTAGGTAGAGCTCTGTCTGCAGGACTGGGACTTGCTGGCCATGCTGTCTCTTGGTTTACAGTGAAGATGTGAAAGAAGGGAGGGAATTACCCAGACCAGTGGGAGAGTTTCATGTCCTCAGAAGTATTTTGAGCGCAATGGCGAATAGCTCTTCTTCCCTGCATTTGAAGCACTTGCCATTCTGAGTTTCCTGGCATTCCATGCTGGTTATTCTGTCCCAGCCAAGAATCTTGCCCTTATCAAGGAGCTGGAATTAGAGTAGAAGGTGAAGGAGTTTGAAATCTTCGGCAGCCTAGTGCTGGCTTAGACAAAGTCTCAAACTCTAGAGAAGAGAGAAGAGAAGTAAGGCCAGGCTATGGGCCCCAGAGGAGAGGGGACCCTGCTGTTTCCTGAAATAAATTATGCTGGGGCCCCTATTACTGCCTCTGGCCCTCCTTATTAAAAGGACAACTCTCCATCCACTTCCACTCATCTCCCTCCGCCCTTTCTGTAAGAGCAGCAGGGACAGGTCGATGAGTCCCTACACCTGCCAGGCCTTTGCAGGCAGTGGTGTTAGGCCCAGCCTGCTGAGTTCCTAGGAACTTGAACAAGCATCTGTGGAGCACTCACTCCATGTCAGGCTCTGCCACCAGCACCCTAGAGACAGAAGACCAAGACATACTTCCCAGCCAAGGGGAGGGTGGAACCTTAGCACACGATGCATTGAGAGCTCGGAATGCATCCAACCCAAAGTGCAGGCTAAAGGGAACTCTCACTGTGTGGGTGGGATCTTCAGTGCAGCTTGCAGCGGAAGCTGCTCTACTGTTTCCCCATCAAATGTTGTGGGCAAGGGCACCGACTGGACACTCAGAGCTACCAGGGTAAGGAAGCACTCTTGTATCCCTCATCTGCTAGGAGAACTGTTTAAAAGATGGAATTTATTTAATTTTTTTTAGATAGAGTCTCACCCTGTCACCCAGGCTGGAGTGCAGTGGCTCACTGCAACCTCTGCCTCCGGGATCAAGCAATTCTGCCTCAGCCTCCTGAGCAGCTGAGATTACAGATGCCTGCCACCACACCCAGCTAATTTTTGTATTTTTAATAGAGATGGGTATGGCCAGGCTGGTCTCCAACTCTTGACCTCAAGTGATCGATCCGCCTCGACCTCCCAAAGTGCTGGGATTACAGGCGTGAGCCACTGCACCCTGCTATTTATTTTTTTGAGATTGAGTCTCACTCTGTTGCCCAGGCTGGAGTGCAGTGGTGCAATATCGGCCCACTGCAACCTCTGCCTGCTGGGTTCAAGTAATTCCCCTGCCTCAGCCTCCTGAGTAGCTGAGACTACAGGCATGAGCCACCACGGCTGGCCAGGAAGTGTCCTTCTATCCCTCATCTGCTAAGAGCACTGTCTAAAAGATGGATTTTAGGTGGCCTTTTCTTCCATCTCTTTCTACTACATTCTGGTTCTTTTTCAGTATGTAATTTTCAGTAATTAGTAAATTAGCTAATTGGCTAATTACTGAGCTACAAATTTAGTGATTAGTAATTTTAATAATTTCTAGTTCCCTTCTTAAATCTATAATCTCTGTCTAATAAGCCTACTATCTGAGTCCTGTAGGTCTGTGTCTATTATTGTCTGTTGTGCTAGTTTATACACTTAGAATTGTACCTCCCTGAGAGTGCTTTTTATAACTACAGTGTTCATAATCATATCGTCATGCCCAGTACGAAGGTGCAAAATAAATATACATTTCCAATGTCAAAAATTTTCAATGTGGTGAAACACAAAAAATATAACCATTTTAAAGTACATACTTCAGTGTAAGTACATCCATATTTTTGTGCAGCCAAACTCTGGAACTCACTAAATCCTGCCAAACTGAAACTCTGTCCCCATTGAATAAGCCATTACTGGCTCTCCCAGCTCCTGATCTTCTGTCTGGGTGTTGTATCCATTATTGAAAGTGAGTTATTGGGCCAGGCACAGTGCCTCATGCCTGTAATCCCAGCACTTTGGAAGACCTAGACAGGTGGATCACTTGAGGTCAGGAGCTCAAGACCAGCCTGGCCAACATGGTGAAACCCTGTCTCTACTAAAAATAGCCAGGTGTGGTGGCATACAGCTGTAATCCTAGCTACTCTGAGGCTGAGGCACAGGAATCGCTTGAATTCAGGAGATTGCAATGACGTCTGACGCCGCTGCACTCCAGCCTGGGCAATGGAGTCAGATTGTCTCCAAAAAAAGTGACATGTTAAAGTCACCTACTGTTACCATAGAACTATCTGTTTCTCCTTTCATTCTGTCGGTGTTTGCTTCATGTATTTAGGAGCTCTGAGGTGTGCTGCATACACATTTATAACTGTTACATCTTTTTGGTGAATTGACTGTTATCTCTTAAAACAGCTTTTGACCTTAAGTCTAATTAGTCTGAGATTAGCTCCTCCTCCTTTTTTTGGTTACCATTTGCATGGAATATCCTTTTTCATCCTTTCACTTTAAATCAATGTGTAAGTCTCTGACAGTCTTTTGATTGTAGAATTCATTTGCATTTTTAAAGACTATCATCTGACGAAACTCACTGCCCTGTTGGGTGACTGTGCCATGAGGCCCACAGCCAAGGGCTCAGTGAGCAGTTCCTCTGGGAGGACTCCAGCAAACCACTTGCGGGGCCTCCCAGTGCCACTCTGTGGATTGTTTTCTGCACGGCTCATGGTTTGTTTTCTCTCATTTTCTTCCTTCTGCCTTCCTTTGTGTTAATTGATTTTTTGATGTAACACACTTAGAATCCCTTCTTATTTCCTTTTGTGCACATTGTGTAGATATTTTCTTTGTAATTCCCATGAGGATTACATAATACATCCTGAAATTGTAGCAATCGATTTTAAACTAGTAAGTTCAATCACATACAAATAATCTACTCTTTGACAGCTCTACCCCGTCCTATGTTGTTGTTACAAAGTATATCTATATTTTAGAGAGAGGGTCTCACTCTGTCACTCAGGCTGGAGTTCAGTGGCACTGTCATAGCTCATTGTAATCTCCAGGCCCTGGACTCAAGTGATCCTCCATAGCTGAGACTACAGGTGCACGCCACCATGCCTAATTTGTTTTTTTTTTTTTTATAAATTATATATTTAACACAGACTTATGATTACACATCTCTTTTAAATCCAATAAAATAATTAAAATCAGAGATATGAATCAAAATTCCAATAACACAGGTCTTTATATGTGACTTCAAATGTCCACCTAGCATCCTTTTGTTTTGACTTGAAGGACTCCCTTTAGCATTTCTTGCAGGGTAGGTCCCAGTGTAATAAACTCTCTCAGCTTTTGTTTATCTGAGAATGTCTTAATTTCTCTGGTCGGGTGCGAGGTGGGAGGATCACATGAGGTCAGGGGTGAAACCCCGTCTCTACTAAAAATATAAAAACATGGTGGCAGATGCCTTTAATCCTAAATACTTGGGAGGCTGCACCAGTGTAGTGCAGCCTGGAGGACAGAGCAAGACCCTGTCTCAAAAAGATAATAAAAAGTGTCTTAATTTCTTCCTCTTTTTCTTATGAGAGTTCATGAGATGCCTTTATGTTGTAACTTATTGTTGTAACCGAACCAGTGCAAAATCACCACCTAGACAAAGACTAGGCCAAATTACAGGGTCTTCATTGCCGGTGGTAATGAGGACTCGAGCCTCAAAGGGAGGGTGTCAAGACCTTTTATGCCTGTAAACCACCTCCTGGGTGGGGGTGAGGGTGAGGGGCTTCAGACATTCTGAGGGCCAGGGGACTTTGGTCATTCCAGTTGTTACTTAAGTGGTTCACAGAAGTCAAGATAAGCATAGTTTACACATTGTCTGGGTAGGGTGGAAATTACAGACCTTAGTTAGTTACTACAAGTCGCAGGGGCCAAGATGGTGTGGGTTTGGACTGCTTGCCTGTCACATCAGGGTTACAGAGAGCAATTTCAACAGAAAGCCGACGTATGGCTGAGGTATGCAGTTTTATGGGGGCATTTCCCATGTCACATTATAGCCACCTTTTAATTTGTCTTTCAAAATTTCACTATAATTGGTGACTGCTTTTCTTAAATACTTCACTGGTGTCCAAGAGAGGGGAAGAATTTAGCCCCTGTTTAAAAAAATAAATAAATAAACCTGGCCGGACATGGTGGCTCATACCTGTAATCCCAGCACTTTGGGAGGCCAAGACAGGTGGATCATGAGGTCAGACGTTCGAGATCATCCTGGTCAACATGGTGCAACCCAGTCTCCACTAAAAACACACACAAAAAATTAGCTGGGCTTGGTAGCACCCAATTGTAATCCCAGCTACTCAGGAGGCTGAGGCAGGAGAATTGCTGGAACCCAGGAAATGGAGGTTACAGTGAGCCGAGATTGTGCCACTGCAGTCCAGCCTGGGTGACATAGCAAGACTCTGTCTCAAATAAATAAATAAGCCCTAAGAGGAAGGGAGAGGACTTTACCCTGTGGCTATAAATCTTCTGAGTTGCTTGTCCCGCCAGATGTTCTGTTGATGGCTATAGTAGCTGACAGTTTTGTATTTACACGGTCAGAACAATGAGTGCTTCTGCTTGATTCCCAGATTCTCCAGCCTTCCCATGGAGCCGCACCACCTGCTGCCTTGGCACTTCATGAGTCCAATGCTGCTTCCCAAGAGGATCTGGTTGGTAGACCATGAGCTTGATTCCTGCCTCTAAGCCTAGCTTTATTCTCAGCAGCCACCGCCTTTTTGGTACTAGAACAGTGCTTTCTCTAGTACACTCAGAAGTGGATGCTGAAATCACAACCTGGCCATTTGGATGTTCAACTAATACTTTATGCCACAGAGTCCCTGGAACTCACTGGAGCTCAGGTGTGTAGCACTACCTTGTTTCTCTACGGCTGGGAGTGCAAACATTGTTGATGTGTTTATTTCCCATTTTTTACTTTGGAGGTTTTGTTTTGTGAGACAAGGTCTCACTCTGTCATGCAGCCAGGAGTGTAATCATGGCTCACTGCAGCCTTGACTTCCTGGGTTCAAGCCACCTCACCTCAGCCTCCAAAAGTGCAAGGAGTACAAGTGTGAGCCACTGCACCTGGCCTACTTTTGATTTTTGAATTCTTTATATATTCTAGAGATGAATCTCTGGAGATGAGTCTTTGGTCTGATAGGTGGCTTGTAAACATTTTTTCCAATCTGTAGCTTATAATTGAGTCTTTAAGATAGCAAAAATATGGTCTCTCTTGGCAATACTCTGCCACTGTAGCAGGAGAGCAGACACAGACAGTATGTAAATAAATGAACATGTGGATGTATCCCTTGAGTAAGTGTCCATTTGTGGTAAAGAGATCTCTAGACAGGTCAGTGCTGACAGGTTATTTTGTTAATAGTTGAGCTGCGGATCATCTGTAATCTCATGCTTGCTTTCTCTTACTCCACTGTCTTCCGTTGCTGCTGGTGGGATAGCAATTGTCAACATGTTCTTCCTTCTTTCCACCCTCCTCAGTAACTTTTAGGACCTTTTCTTTGTCTTTTCTGCAATTGTGTTTGGATGGGTCTAGGTATGGATGGATTTGGGGATTGTGCCTCCTGACTCTAAAGGGTCCTGGGTCCTGTGTCTTTTTTCATTCTGGAATTATTTATTTATTTTTGAGACAGACTCTTACTCTGTCACCAGCCTGGAGTGCAGTGGCAAGATCTCAACTCACTGCAACCTCCACCTCCTGGGTTCAAGCGTTTCTCCTTCTTCAGCACCCAAGTAGCTGGGATTACAGGCAAACACCACCACACCTGGCTAATTTTTGTATTTTTAGTAAAGACGGGGTTTCACCATGTTGGCCAGATTGATCTCAAACTCCTGACCTTAGGTGATCCAATCATCTTTGCCTTCCAAAGTGCTGGGATTACATTAATGAGTCACCATACCTGGCCTGGAATTTCTCTGAGACATGTTGGATCCTCTCATGTTATCTGCCCTTTGTCGTATTTTCCAGTTGATTAATTTTCTCTTCTGCTGTTGAATTCATTAAGTTTTAAATGTCTGTGAATGGCAGCCACTAATTCTGGCATCTGAAGCTCTTGGAAGTCCACCTCTTGTTGCCACTCACTTCTATGTCCTTTTAGTGGGACTTTGGCTGTGGCAATCTATATGCAGCACTGGCTGAAGAATCTCAGGATAGCTAGTGTTAGAACTGAATTAGAGGTCCACCCTGGTAGTGGGGATGAACCCCCACACATTTGCTCACAGAAGTCATCTTCTGTGTTGATGATGGTTTTTGAGGTATGAGAGCAGAGGGAAAACAGGGGCTGAGCATTTTCCCTAAACGAGAGTGGACATTCAAATCCCTAGTGAGGCTGGGCGTGGTGGCTCACGCCTGTCATCCAGCACTTTGGGAGGCCGAGGCAGGTGGATCACCAGAGGTCAGGAATTCATGACCAGCTCAGCCAACATGGAAAAACACCATCTCTACAAAAACACCTGCCTGTATTTTTGGGAGGCTGAGGCAGGAGTATTGCTTGAACCTGGGAGGTGGAAGTTGCAGTGAGGTGAGATTGTGCCACTACACTCCAGGCTGGGTAGATCATAAATAAGAGAGATAATTGACTCACATTTCTACAGGCTGTACAAGCACCGCTCCAGCATCTGCTTGGCTTCTGGCGAGGCCTCGGGAAGTTTACGATCATGGCAGAAATGGGAGTGGGTGCAAAGAGAGAGAGGAGGGGCCAGGCTCCTTATAAACAAACTGCTTTCAGGTGAACTAACAGAGCAAGAACTCACGCTTCACCGAACGCAGGATGCTAAGCCATCCACCCCCTCTAACAAACGTGCGATTTGGAGGGGACACACATCCAAGCTATATCAGGCCGTAAATGTTTCGTTTTGACTCTTAGCTCCTTGAATGACAATTATTTGTTCTCCCTGGCAAGAGAGAGAGATGGATTTTTCCTCCAGCTGGAAGGCAGATGCCCAACAGGGGGCAGAGTGCCAGCCGGCTGGGGCAGCTTACTGCACTGTGGAAGAGGGGCCAGGGGCCTGAAGTTGTGGGCACACAGGCGGATGTAGGCAGCTGCCAGAGTGCAGACAGGCTGGAGCTTCTGGGTGACACAGGGGTCCTGCACACACAGGCTGAGGAATGGTCCAAGGTCCACCTGAAATCAGGGCCACCCAGTCACTGTCTCTAGCCTAGGTGCCTCCTCCATGCCACTCCCCAGGGTAGACTGCGGAAAGGGGTTTCTTTGCCCCAGGGGCCACGCTCACACTCACCATCCAGAAGCAGTTCCCCAAGCTGGAACAGGGGTCCTGGAAGAAGGCCCGGCAGGTGGGGCTCTGTCCTGGGCAGGTCGGCTCAGTCTTAGTGGCCCTGCAGTCACCATCCGCCTGGCGAGACAGACGCAAGACTCAGGCCTCCCACTGGACCATGTGGCTCCCCCACATACATTGGTCTCAGCAGGAGACTCCCCCCAACCCTGGGTCTCCAAAGACCGCTGCAGAGCCAGCAGGCCACCTGCCTCTCCTGGGACTCTGCAGCGAGCAGCCCTCAAGAGCCTCGGCCAGAGGGAGGAAGGGCAGATGCACCTGCTCACCTGCCAGGCCAGGCTGAGCTCCTCCAGGCTGTGGGCCATAGAGCCTGCCGGCAACATCAGCTCATTGCCTGCTTTATTGCCATTGGTGCCCAGAGGGCCAGCGGATATGCCTGTGGGGAGGAGGGAAGCTGAGGATGTCCTGAGAGCCCGTGATCCTCCCCATGGGGACCTGTATGAGAGACAAGCCTGAGGCACACTGAGAAGTGGTAGAATCCCGCCACCTCCACCCCAGACTCCCAGAGCCCAGGGCACTGGCTCCAGACCCTCATCAGAAGAGGGAAAGAAAGCACAGGGACTAAGGACAGCATGTGTCCCCTGACCCCTCTCCACATCCTCAGCTCGAGTGGCTGGAATCCAGGCCCACCCTTTATATTCCTTGGCAGAGGGACCACAGAAGGGCCCACTCTACCCTTATCCCAGGGAGCCACATGTCCCAGGGATGGGGGCAGAAAGCCCTGGGCCTCAGTGCCATCATCTCAACCACAGTCGCCACCTACAGCCCAGGGACCTGTCGCACTGGAAGCTGAGAATGGTGCATCCCAAAGAGGCTCTTGGTGGTGGGGCCAACCCTGCCAGGGCCCAGACTCACCGTGGTGCCAGAGGCCCAGAGCCAGGCTACAGAGCCTGGTGGGCACGTAACAGGAGACGGACACCTCGTCCTCACTGGTCAGCTCAATCCTGGGGACGTCCCTCCTTGTCACGGCAGGAGGCGGCTGGAGGTCTGGACAGCTCTCCCCTGGCAGGTAGGAGTTGTATAGCCTGTAGGCCTGTGGACCAGAGGGGGTGGGCAGGGGGGCTGACCCACAGCCAGGGGACAAGCTTGAAAATGCCATCCCCCAGGCAACCTGCCCCAGGCACAGGTCTCCAGGGGAAGCTCGGTCCTCTCCTCCTCACCTGCAGGCTGGGGTAGAAGATGAGGGTCACATGTTTCAGCTCCATGGTCACGGCCATGAACCCCAAGCCTGTCCGACTCAGCATCAGGGAGAATGTGTTGTGAGCAAAGTCTTGGGCCTGGAGGATGCTGCCGCACTGAATGCTGAGGTCCCACCCCCGGCCATCAAAAGTCACCACGTGCTGGGACCCGGCCACCAGGGCATGGGGAGAAGCAGCCCCAAAGGCAAGGTGAGTGGAGCCAGCTCCACCCACCACAGTGGGAGCACAATGCCTGCTGGGCACCCCAATGCCTAGAGCCCCGGCTTAGGCTGCTCTGAGGCCAGGAGTCCCCCTGCCCTGGTGCAGCAGCCAGAGGCCCAGTGACCCTCCACCAGCTTCAGGATGACAATGAGCTGAAGGGCTACAGCTAATTCAGCCCTAACAAGGAATCAGGTCCTGAGACCCACTCCAAAACTGCTGTGCTAAGTAACAAAGCCTGGCTCAGACCCATGTATTAATGCTTCCATTTATATCAGATGTCCAGTGCAGGCACAGCCATGGACACAGCAGGCAGACTGGCAGCTGCAAGGTTTCATTTGAGGATGATAAAAACATTTCAAAATCGATTATGGTGAGGCATGCACAACTCTGAATAAA
>NW_016107754.1:1212353-1215915 GCF_001604975.1 Cebus imitator | reverse complement strand
GCCAGGCATGATGGCTCATGCTTCTGGTCCCAGCTACTCAACAGGCTGTGGCAGGTAGATCATTTGATCCTGGGAGTTTGAGGCTGCAGTGAACCGAGAGCACACCACTGCACTCCAACCATGACACCAGAGTGAGACCTAGTTTCAAAAAACAGATTACACAAGTCATCCATTTAATCTCAAGGAAACTACTTGGGGGAAAAAGACATTAAGTGGATGGCCAACGGCTCCCTCAAACATGACAGCGCCTCTTCAGGGTAGGGAAGAGATGGCCTGTGAAGGAGCAGGTCTGACCAGTCCAGCCAGCGCGGCCCCTGAGCTGTGCCTTGGGGGTGCTCGTGCCCATGGTGGGAAAGCACCATCCGTCGTGCACAGCCAGACACCTGTTGGCCAGGGCCAGCATCCTGTGAGAGGCACTACCAGTCCTGTGGTCAGCTATCAGAACTAAGGGGCACAGAGAAGCCCATGGTCACACACACACAGCTTGAAGACCAGGGTGTTTTCTACAGCATCAGTGTGCTGCTTAGACATGACTGCACCCACGCTTCTAGGGAGCCCTAGGCCTCCATGTGAGTCACACACAGATAAACCGCTCTTTGCCAGGCCTGGGTACCGTGGCTCCCCCATGGACATGAGGGGCTCCCTCATGCATTAAGAACCATACACACCCCTTACCCATGTGAGCGAGCCACGTGGTTACCTGCATTTCAAAGTGGAGGAATCCAAGTCCACAGAGGTTGGCAGACTCACCTGAGCCATACTCAAGCTCCCCAGAAGCCCAGAGCCGGTCATCCCAGCACCAGATTGCCCCTACCGGTGATCCTGAACTTAATTAGTGCCCTTCCAGCTGTAATGGGAGGTCTGCCTTCTGCTCCAGCAGAGCCCACAGAGAGGGAGCTGGCTGAGGCCCTAAACCACCCACTGTGCTCCTCTGTTGGGCCAGGCCTTATGTTCTGGACAAAAGCAGGATGTGTAGCCTCAGCCCTAGTCCCATAGGACCTTGGCAAGTCCAGTAAGCTCTGGGCCATGAGCCTCTGCAGGCTTCCCTGTGCCCCTACAGTACCTGCCCCTGCATGGCCGTGCTGCTGTGCCCATGGGGCAGGGTGCTCCCAGGGACCCTGCAGCAGGCGGCGTCTGAGCCAGTAGAACTCGGCCAGCACGTTGGCCCTGGACAGCTGTTGGAGTGGCCGCAGCAGCTTCTCCTCCACCAGGTAGCCAGTCACCCAGGCCACGTCACCCCCAGGCAGCAGCAGTGTCACCACCACTGAGGAGTTTCTAGAGGGAACGCACAGGACAAGTTGCTGTGCCTGGCTGAGCCATGCCTCCTTTGGCTGCAGAAGGGGAGCTCACAGGTCTGCAGGAAGAGCTCTGCCATGGAAAGTATGGGGGGTGCCTCTTGGGGAGGGGCTGTCCTTGTTTTAGGAAATTCCATAATGAGGTGGAGGAGCACAGAGGCTGGCATGACAGCAGAGGTGGGGTTGAGGCCAGGACAGAAACAAGCTGCCCTATTTTAAGGACACAGATGTCGGATGTCATGCCTGATCTGCCCCCTGGGTCTTGTGCAGCATGGGGCCTGTGTGTGGAGATGCTTAGGGAACAGGAGCTAGAAGGTGTAGGAAATTGTTTTGATTTGTTTTCTGGGACAGAATCTCATTCTGTGTCACAGGCTCGAGTATAGTGGTACTATCTTGACACTGCAACCTCTGCCTCCTGGGTGTAAGTGATTCTCCTGTCTCAGCCTCCAGAGCAGCTGGAACTACATGCACTCACTGTCATGCCTGGCTAATGTTTGTATTTTGAGTAGTTATGTTTTCACCATGTTGGCCATGCTGGTCTCGAACTCCCAACCTCAAGTGATCTGCCCAAAGTGCTAGGATTACAGGCGTGAGCCACTGTGCCCGACTAACAGGTCTAGGAAATGTCTACAGTTGAGGGGAGGGGTGGACCTTTCTCAATATGTAGAGTAGGGTCAAGCCTGGGAGATCTGAATGATCAGGGAGATCTCGGCTCACATGGGGGTGGAGTGAGGTGAGGAACATTGCTCATTCTGTTGTTGACGGGCCAGTGAAGGGGGTGCAGGGGCAGGTGGACTCACCTTCTAGGGAGCCCCAGAGGCCCTGCAGCTGGGGGCAGGAAGCAGCCTGAACGCCCTCCCTGCCAGTTTAATCCATTTTTTGGCACCCCCACCAGATCCCACTCACCAGGTAGGCGAATAACCAGGCAGGTGATTCTTCAACCAAGCCAAAGCCCCGCCCTGGGAGCTCTTCCCTTCCTCAGCCTACATTCTGACGGCAAGGCAGCAGGAGCAGGAACTTGTATTACATGGAGCCTTTTCCCCATGATTGGGTCTAGTCCCTTTTCTACAGCTGGGGAAACTGAGGCACACAGAGCCAATGCAGAGGAATCCCAGTTAGAGGCAGAGCTGGAGTCTAGACACTCTGTGAGGCCACCAGCATGGAAGAAGGGGGCTGCCTCCCTTCCTGGAGCCCAGTTCCTGGTGGGTCTCATGCCTAGGAGAGAAAAGAATACTGGGCCCCCAGGCCCCTACTCTAGACTTGGTTCCCCACTTCCATCCACCACCGCCGTGTTCTCAACACAGGGACCAGAGGGGCCTTTTGAAGCGAAAGGGTGATCATGTCCTTCCTGGGTCAGAGCAGAAGCCAGGGACCTCCCCACCACGCCCCGGCCTCGGGACCTCCCAGTCCCTCCCAGTTGCATCCACTCTCCCTTGCTCACATTCTGCTTCAGCCCAACCAGCTTGCTATTAAAACAGGCCAGGGACTGTGGCTCTTGCCCGTAATCCCAGAACTTTGGGAGGCCAAGTTTCTGGAGCCCAGGAATCTGAGACCAGCCTGGCTAATATGGTGAAACCCTGACTCTACTAAAAATACAAACATTAGCCACGTATGGTGGTGCCTGCCTGTAATCCTAGCCACTTGGGAGGCTGAAGCAGGAGAATGTCTTGAATTTGAGAGAGGTTGCAGTGAGCTGAGATCACACCACAGCACTCCATCCTGGGTGACAGTGAATGAGACTCCATCTCAAAAACAAACAGGCCAGGCACATCCCTCTCCCAGGCCTCTGTGCAGTGGTGCCCCCACCTGGAGCTCCCTTTCCACGCTGGCCCCATGGCTCTTGCTTGAACTGTACCTTCTCCAAGCTGGCCATGGCCATACCATAGGATCCCCAGCCCACCATCTCACCAATGTTCCCTCTCTAGCATTTGCCACCTAAGTTACGGCTTGGTGGTGGTAAATGATGAGCAGTGGGCCACACCCAGCCTCTGGCCGGCTTCTGCAAGGCCTGCAAGAAAGAAGGGATTTGTGTGTTTAAAAGATTACAAAACAGGCTGGGAGTGGTGGCTCATGCCTGTAATCCCAACACTTTGGAAGGCCAAGGTGGGGGGCGCGTTACCTAAGGTCAGGAGTTTGAGACCAGCCTGTAGTGACAAAACCCTGCCTTTACTAAAAACTCAAAAACGTAGCCAGGTGCAGTGGTATACTCACCTGTAGTCCCAGCAACTCGGAAGGCTGAGGCAGAAGAATCTTTTGAACTCAGGAGG
>NW_016107754.1:1190320-1212273 GCF_001604975.1 Cebus imitator | reverse complement strand
AAAAAAAAAAAGAAAAGAAAAGAAAAGAAAAAAGCATGATTACAAAACAAAAGGAAATGTGACAGAGTGGAATGGCCTGCTTAAGAGGTGACTCTCAGGCTCTCTGCAGGGAGCTGTGCATACCCTACTGTTGATGATTTCTTGGGCTTCGTGCCTGTCCCTGAGAAAAACTGAGCTTCCTGAAGGCAGGGGTCAGCCTTGCCCACTGCGCTCCTCCGAAGCAGCTCCTAAAATCCTGCCTGCACTGGAACTGTGCTCACGAGGTCTATGGAGTGAGGAAGAAACCCCAGCTTCCTCTTCTGTGAAATGGGGAGTGAAGAAGCCTCTGTGCAGGGCGGTGAGAGGAGTCAGTGAGTCAGAGCATGTCGAAGCATTCAGCATTGAGCCTGATATGTGGCAGGAATGCTGGATGCGCCACTCCCAACCCTGCGTTACCTGGCTGTGAGGCCATACAGGTCCAGCAGGGGTTTGCAGAGCCTCTTCTGTGCCCATGAGAATGTGACCTCAGCCCAGGACAGCATCTGGTGGGCCACCTGGAGAGGGAGGGGACAGTGAGAACTGTCTCGGTCATCCTAAACTGCCAGCCACAGCCCCATCCTTGCTCTGACTCACTAGCTCCAGGGCGCCTTTCACGGCCCCCAAGGCCACCCTGATGGGCCTGGGACCCTCATTGCCTGGCATCCCGGGCACCCAGGTCTGCAGCCCTCACATGGCCTCCTCTGCCCCCTCCCACGACACCTCCTTCAGGGGCCGCAGCATCATCTCCAGGTAGGAGTCCTTCAGTGTGGCCAGGGACCCTGCAACTGGCAGCCAACACCCACCATGAGGCCTCCGGGCAGGTCAGAGGCCCAGCCCAGGCCTCAAGGAGACAGGGCCTGTCCCTGGGGTAAAGATGGTGGGGGAGTGGGGGAAAAGGAATAGAGCAGCAGGCACTGGAGATTGCGAGTGAGTTGTCACAGCAGGCCCGAGCTGCCTCTGCATGGCCTGCTTATAGCTTGTCTGGGAACTTGGATTGGGGGAGGGTTCCCACCACTCCTAGAAGTGATATGAGGCTCTCTGCACCTGAACTGTTTGCACAAACGTGGTTTATGCTGAACCCCTGCTTGCCTCCTAGGAGTCTGACAGTGTGGTCTGCACCAAGCAGCCAATGGGGCAGCCCCACTAAACACCCTGGGTCGCATAGTGCTAGGACAGCCAAGTTCCTCCCATGTGAAGGCACTGGGACTGGGAGAGGACACTAGGTGCTGTCCCTAGTTCCCCCTGGACTCTGCCCCGGCCCCCTTCCCTGCGCCAACACTCCTGCCTCCTCTCACTATAGTCAATGACAGCTGCGAACAGCACAGTGTGCCGAGTCATGGAGGACCCTTTCAAATTCACTGCCGTGTGGGTGGCCATGGGGCTCTGGCACAGCAGAGAGGATATGGAGGTGACATTCAACAGCCGGTCAGAGGGATACTCACCCTGGCGCTGGACCGGACATTAGCTCTGGATGATGGAGAGGCCAGAAGTTCTTAGTCTTGCCAGGAAGACAGTAGCTGTGAACGTTTAACGACCACATGGTCACAGAGAGCTCATTGAGGAACCAGAAAGAGATCCTGTGGCAGTGAGCTTCACAGAAACAAGGCTGTCCACTCAAAAGAAAGCAGGCGGAAGACTGGAGAAACCTAGGCAGCAGGCATAAGGGATATTAGCTTGGAGACCCTGTAAGAAGAAGACAGCAGACCATGGAACAAAAGAAAGTTGGGCCAGCCATGGTGGCTGACACCTGTAATCCCAGCACTTTGGGAGGCTGAGGTGGGCAGATCACAAGGTCAAGGGATCAAGACCATCCCGGCCAATATGGTGAAACCCCATCTCTACTAAAAATAGAAAAATTGGCTGGGCATGGTGGCGCTCACCTGTATTCCCAGCTACTTGGGAGGCTGAGACAGGAATCGCTTGAACCCAGGAGGAGGAGGTTGCAGTGAGCCAAATTTGTGCCACAGCACTCCAGATTGGGCAATAGAGCGAGACTCTGTGTAAAAAAAAAAAAAAACCCTATAGGTCTGTAAGAAGTAAGGCGGGGATCTCAACAGAGGTGGGCTGCAGGCCGATGGGAAGCAAGGCCACCATTCTGATTGAAACAGTGCCATAGGCCAATGTGAGGGCTTAGGGCCCTGGACTGGGCGTGGATTTTGGTGCAGGGTTGAGCCGTCCCTCCCACATTCACATTCCAGCTCATTCCACAGCTGCTCCAGGTAAACAGACAGGTGCTGGGTCAGTGCCTGCCTGGCCTGGCTCTGGCCACAAGGTGGTGACCGCCCAACCACTCACCTGCATGGCCTCCAGCCCTGCTTGGGACAGCCGAAGGAGGAGGCCTGCTATGCCATCCAGGGTGCCTGCCGGCTGTACCTGAGCAGGGTAGCCAAGGCAGAATCAGGGTGAGGTCCAGGGCAGAGAGAACCCCAGACCCTCCTGCCCAGGGTGGCATGCCTGGCAAGTGGGGGCTACAAGCCAGGCCAAAGAGGGAGCTCTCCCCCCAATCTTTCCCCCCTGTGCTAACCACCAGGTGCTGGAACCTTCTCACAGAGGCACCCAAGCCTTGAATCTTTTCCAGCCAGGCTTGCACCTGGGAGCCAACTGCTGCAATCCCGGACTGTTAGGACAGAGAAGAGGGCTGGGACTCCCTCAGGGCCGCATAGGAATGAAATAGACAAAAGGTCTCAGTGCCAGCGGCAGGTGCAGGCCTCACCCTGGGGTCGTGTGCTCTGGTTTCTGGGCACAGATGGACCCAAAGGGCTCGGGGTTCCTGGCACTGTGGCGTCTTCCCAGAGAGAGAACCCCTTCCTTGTGTCCCAGTCCAGGCTCTCTCACCTCCACATGGCCCAGCAGGAGCCCGTGGCAGCCATACGCAGCCCGCAGGAGGCTGTGGTTGGCAGCCTGCAAGATCAGGCATCCCAGGGGCTGGAAGGGCTGCCTGCCATCCCAGAACAGGACCTCCACCTCTGCTGACCGCCTGTGGGCACATGCCCGCAGCACCACACTCTCTTCTCTGCCCCCTGGAGCCAGAAGGGGACCTGCTGGGGCACCTTGATGTTTCCAGCTGCCTCCTCCTCCACCGCTTTCCATAGCTCCCTACTGCCCCAGGCCAAGCCTCAAAGCCCTAGGACTTGAGAACCTGCAGCGGCACCACCTCAGTCAACCTGTTGAGCCATCTGAAGCCCCCTTTTCTGTGCCCTTCCCAGCAGCCTCACCTGACATGGCTGTCAGTGAGGGATGCCATGCCGTCTTGACAGGGTTTCCTGAGCCTTTTTTGAGACAGGGTCTCAGTGTTACTGAGGCAGGAGTGCAGTGGCACCATCGCAGCTGGGACACAGGAGCGCACCACCCCACCAGGCTTTAAGTAGAGACAGGAGTCTTACTATGTTGCCCAGGCTGGTCTTGAACCCCTGAGCGGAAGTGATCCTCCTGTCTTGACCTCCCAAAGTGCTGGGATTATAGGTGTGAACCCCTGGGCCCAGTCCCGACTTCTGAAATCTTAATACCCAGACCCCTCTCCTTTCTTGAGCCAGTGGGGGCCATGACACAGTGAGCCAATCTGGGACCCAGCCGCCACTCACTTTCCTCATGGGACACAGAAGCCTGGAGACAGCTTGGGGCCCTGGACATGGACAGCCTCACTTTCTCCTCCCTGTTGTCCACATTTCCCTCCAACTGGACCAGGCTTTGAGAAGCTGAGGTGGAGACACGTCCCAGTAGGCCAACTTGCTGAGCCTTGGAGCCGCAAAGCTGGGAGCGGGAGGGCAAAGTCCTGAGTGGTGCATTCCCTGGTCTCTGTCTCCTGCCAGCCCCAGGCTTAGGAAGGGGCTGGCTGAGGAGGCTGCAGTCGGGCCTGTAGGAAACAAAGGGAAGGCACAGTAACCACACCCAATCTCCAGAGCACCAAGGTCCCTGTGCCACATCCCTCCTGAAAGGCTCCCAGTGCCTCGTCACAGAAAGCACCTATGAGAATTCTCAGGGTCGGGCACGGTGGCTCACTCCTGTAATCCCAGCACTTTGGGAGGCCCAGGCAGGTGGATCGTGGATGACGAGGTAAGGAGCTCGAGACCATCCTGGCTAACCCGGTAAAACACTGTCTCTACTAAAAATACAAAAAATTGGCCAGGTGTAGTGGCACACACCTCTAGTCGTAGCTACTTGAGAGGCTGAGGCCGAAGAATCGCTTGAACTGGGAGGCGGAAGTTGCAGTGAGCCAAGATGGTGCCACTGCACTTCAGCCTGGGTGACAGAGTGAGACTCTTTCTCCAAAAAATAAAAAAAATAAAAAACCATCTAGGAGCCCACCAACCCAGCAGCAGCCTCCACAGGGCAACTTAGAGATGGCTTCCCAGGCCCCACCCAGACACTCTGATTTCACTGGTTTGAGGGGGCATCCCGGGCACTTGTGTTTCTAAAGTTCGCAGTTCCCCGGTGTTTCTGCCAACAGCCCAGGGTTTCTGAGTTTGCATAGGAACCACTGCAGCGGTCTAAGCAAGTTCAAGGAGATGCGGGTAACACCTGGCATAACACCCCAGGCACTGAGCAGTTTACCTAAATCCCCGCAGGTGCCTATCCTTGGGGCATGGCAGGGACCAGGACCAGGACAGGTGTCTAGAACTGGGTGGGGGAGAGGCTCAGAGGCCCCAAGAGAACACAAGCCTGCAGGAGGCCCTGCGGGGGAAAGAGCCTCAGCTACCCTGTATTCTACTCCAGACACTGCAGCTAACAAGCTGTGCACCCTTCAGTAAGGGCAGCACCCTCTCTGGGCCTCAGCCCCAAGGTCTGTAAAACATACAGAACAATGGTTCACAAAACTTAGAAGAACTTAAAAGAGGTTGTGTGTGTGTGTGTGTGTGTGTGTGTGTGTGTGTGTGTGTTATGGGTTGAATTTGGTTCCTCACATATGTTGAAGTCGTGACCCACAATACCCGTGAACGTGGTGTTATTTGGAAATAGTTTTTTTTGCAAATATCAAGTTAAGATGGGACCACAGTGGATGAAGTTAGGCCACACACCAAATGAATGCTGTTCCCAGGAGAAGGCCATGTGAAGACACCACCCAGGAGGCCACCACTTGGGACAGAGGCAGAGACTGGCACGATGCCACCATAGCCAAGCATTGCCGGCAGCGACCAGAAGCTAGAGGTGGTACGGAAGGATCTTCCCTAGGACTTTCATAAGCAACGTGGCCCTGCTGACAACTTGATTTTGGACTTCTGGCCTCTAGAACTGTGAGACCAACCATGTCTGTTGCATTAAGCCTTCTGGTTGGTGGCAATTTAATACAGCAGCCCTTGGAACTTAATGCAGCGTGCTTACGAAACGTGCAGAAGTACATTGATCTCTGAGGAGATCCAAGTTGGTAAGAAAGTACAGCCTAGGACTCCTGTGGAATTTCACAGAGCACAGTGGGATCCTGCCAGGCAGGTGGGGGCAGGGGACAGTCTGCAGACCACACAGAGTCGGCCTCAGCCCCGCTGGCTATCACTGAAGAGCACGGGCCCCACACGCCTCTGTGCAGCCTGGGAGAGTGCCTGACCTCCCTGAATCTGTCCCTTATCTGTCCTGGGGCCACTGGGTTGTGGGGAGGAACGAAGGAGGAGAAAGCCTCTGACCGCTCCACAGACCCCAGAATGGAGCCAATGAGGATGCACCAGAACAGCTGTCCCAAATAAATCTGGGACAGGGAAGCAAGAGGACCTGTCACTTGCTGAGTGTCCACCACAGGCTCATTCCCAGGCATCTGGTTCCATCGGGCATGGGGCTTACAGATCTGGGAGCAGCCAGGAGCCTGGCTGGGAAATGGGAAGTGACCATCAGTCCCAGAGAATGAGAAGCTGGGAAGGAGAAGCTCCTTTGAAATGGCCACAGCTGCTGGACTATCAACCCACAAATGCCACCCTCATCCAGCTCCAGATGCCAGGAAGGGAGGGAATTCCCTTCTCACAAGCACCTACTATGTGCAGATGTTGTACAAATGTCTGTTTTCCTCCTAAGGATTCTGCAAGGGAAATGTTAGATGTTCCTGTTTGACATTGGGGAAGACAGGCTCAGCAAAGGAAAGTCACAAGGTCAAGTTCACCCAGCCAGGGAGGAGGAGGAGGCCGATGGAAACACCGAGAGATCACCTTCTATGTTACGCGCCTTGGCTATGCAGGCAGTGGGAACTGCTGTCCAGACCCCCAAAAACCACCCTATGAAATACCTGATCCAAGATGAGAAAACATGTTCAGAGAGGTTCCTTGCTGGGATCGCCTGGCCAAGTCAGGGCAGAGTAGGCATTGGAGGCAAACTCTGCCCCTTCCTACTTCCCGGGGCTTCTGGGACGCAGGAAGGTGAGGAGATGGGGCCAATAATGGCTAATGACAGCAAATACTTACATAGTGGCAGTTTTCCATCAGGCACTGCTCTAAGCAATCTATGCCTATGAACATATGTGATCTTTGCAATATTAACCCCATTGGAGATAAGGCCAGTGCAATTATTATAACCATTGTACAGGGGAGGAAACTCAGGTGCCAGGAGGCAGCTGGGCTCAGATTCAAACTTGGGCAGCCCAGCTACTACCTCTCCGTTATAGGAAGGGCTGGGTGTTGGGCCGGTGGAGGAGCTGCTTTGTCATGGCGACAGGTCTAACCTGGGGTTCAGCAGGTGTTCCCTGCACCCAGAGCGACGCTCTGGCCCCATCCAGGGTGCTCGTCTGCAGTTCCTCAAGTGGCCACTAGATGGCGAGACCGCCCGGGCAGTGAGGACCTGCTGGCCAGAGAGGAACGGGAGGGAAGTCTGGGCATCTTGCCCAGGGACGGTCAGCCTGGTCCTGGCCATCCACCTCCAGCTCCCCTGAGAAGTCAGGCGAGTGAGACCTGCTGTGGTTTCAGAGGGTCAGGCTGAGGTGCAGGCCGTGGGCTGGGGCTGGGGCTGGGGCGAGGCCGAGCTGGCAGTGGGAATGCAGCAGGAGCCCACCCTAGCCCAGGATGTGTTCCCCGGAGATCAAGAGGGCCTAGGATAAAAGAGTCTGGGTGTCAGGCAGGCACGGGGGTGGGGGGTGGTTGGGCAGTAAGAGCTGCTTCTCACCATCCCCTGCACCTGGAATATCTCAGCAGCTGTCACCTCCCAGCCTCCACGCCTGCCCCTGCCCCAGCTAACCTCTAAGAAACACAAATCAGGGCTGGGCGTGGTGGCTCACACCTGTAATCCCAGCACTTTGGGAGGCCAAGGTGGGTGGATCACAAGGTCAGGAGTTCAAGACCAGCCTGGCCAACATGGTGAAACCCCGTCTCTACTAAAAATACAAAAATTAGCTGGGCATGGTGGCGCTCGCCTATAATCCTAGCTACTCAGGAGGCTGAGGCAGGAGAATTCCTTGAACCTGGGAGGCGGAGGTTGCAGTGAGCTGAGATCGCACCACTGCACTCCAGCCTTGGTGTCAGAGCGAAACCATTTGTCTCAGAAAAACAACAACAACAACAAATCAGACATTGTCCCCTGCACTTAAGAGAAACTGCGCTCTGGCATGGCCTGTGGACTGTTTCATCTTCCCAACCTCACCTTCCTTGCTCCCTCCATAAGGGCTGCCCCGTGGTCCTCAAGACAAAGTCCTGCCTCAGACACCTTCCCTCTGCAGGACTCACCCTCACCAGTGAGGCCCCTTTTCCAACGCCCTGCCCCCTCTCCCTGCTTCCTCCCTGCAAAGCATTTACCAGGCCCTGACCACAGACCAAACAGCTCTAGTTTGCTGTATCTTCCTGGCCCCACTGGAATGCACCGCCCAGGAGGCTGGCACCTGGTCTGTCTCTCTCACTACCCAGTCCCTGAACCTAGAGGACAGCCTGGCATAGGTAAAACACACACATGTTTTCTGAACGAACAGTGGAATAGATAAGGGGTGGGAAACGATGGTTCAGGGCTGAATCTGGCTCACTGCCAACTCTTACAAATACTTTTACTGGAATACAGCCACATGTATTCACATATATCATCCATAACTGCTTTCACAGTGGTGGAGTTGATAGTTGAAACAGAGACTGGATGGTTCATAAAGCCTAAAATACTTACTAGGTGTCCCTTTACAGAAGAGTGTGGGTCCCTGGGATGCATGGATGGATGGTGGATGCAAGGATGGATGGTAGATGGATGGTGGAGGGATGGAGGGATGCCAGGGAGTGAGGGTGGGAGGTTGGGAGGGCAGAAATGGGATGCAAGACAGGAAGAAGGAAGGATGGGTGAATGAATGGATGGCTGGGTGGATAAAACAACCAATGAACCAGCTACCAACCCCAGGAGGGGAAAGGGGTTGAGGAAAAGGGGTCCCAACACCTCTCTTCTGTGCCAGGCACCAAGGCTGAGCATTCCTGCATCACATCTCTCTTAACTCCCACCATCACCCTACATCCTGGAACCTGCTGCTGCTGCCATTCCTCAGATGAAACACTGGAAGCTCAGAGAGGAGATGAGCCCTGCCCAGTCACCCAGCAGGCAAATGGCAGAGCCACCATACTGGTGCCTGGCTGCCTCGCTCACACCCCTCTGCCTTCTGTGGGCACCACCCTCCGTACTGCCCCATCACCATGGGTCCCTTGTCCTCCAGCTGCCCCTTTCCTCAGGGCAGACTCACCCTGGGCAGGTCACAGCCCCAGGTGGAGGGAATGCTGCAGTCAGTGTGTGTAGTCAGTCTATACTTCTCCCCAGAAACTCTGCCAGGCACAAGAGGCCCTGAGGACATGCTCCAGCATGGCCTCCATGATGATCTTGTCTGGCTGAGATGGCCGATGCCTCTGGAATGAGAAGGGCGCATGTGTCAGGGGCTCATGACGTAAGAGAATGCCCATGGCCAGCTGCAGGTGGAGATCCTCACCTAGCAAGAACATGTCAGAGACCACTGTCAGAGCCCTCATCAGCCATAGCACTCCCTTACACTCTGGTGTAGGATTTTCATTTTTTTTTTTTTTTTTTTTTTTGAGACAGTCTTGCTCTGTAGCCCAAGCTGGAGTGCAGTGGCACAATCTCGGCTCACTGCAACCTCCACCTCCCAGGTGCACGTGATTCTCCCACCTCAGCCTCCCAGATAGCCGAGACTACAGGTGCATATCACCACGCCCAGCTAATTTTTTGTATTCTTTGAGACAGCGCTTCACCATGTTGGCCAGGCTGGCCTCAAACTCCTGACTTCAGGCAATTCCCCACCTCAGCCTCCCAAAGTGGTGGGATTACAGGAGTGAGCCACTGCACCCTGACCATGGCAGGATTTCTGCTGTGAGCACTTAGGGGGATGGGCCTAAGAGCCCCAGGAACCCAGATGGGAGGCCCAGAAGAGGAGGGGGCTTCCAGGGCCAGTTCTTCCCAGTTCTCCATGGGTGGGTTCCTGCCCAAGACTCTGCAGAACAGTGCTGGGCCCCATGAGGAGCCCATCAGGTAGTGATGCTGGAGGAGACCTGGTCCCTGATGCCTCCATGAACCTGAGCTCCCGATCTCCCCCTGCCCCCTCCTGAGAAGCCCACTAGCACCCACCTCCTTCCCCATCTGTTTCCAGCATCTCATGCTGAAAACACATGCTTTTCTTGTCTTCCAGAGCCCTCACCACAACCCAGGTAGGAAGGGAGTATTGTGCCCATTTCACAGGTGAGAAAACCAAGGTGCACAGCAGGGAAGTGAGCAAAGGGGAGCCCCACACTGGGCACAGCGGCCAGACCCCACATACCTGTCCTGGGTAGGCAGCCAGGCAGCCATCCCAGGTGGTGCTGTGTGCTGAGAACCTGTCGGCCCAGGTGAGCTGCAGAGTCAGAGGCTGTCCTCTGTTCCAGGTGAGCTGTACCTGCGTTGAGATGGGAGGGCAGTGGTGGGGGTAAGGGGGAGACTCGGGGGAGAAGAGAGGCTAACGGTACGCCCACACCCCATCTGTTGGGAAATGAGAGGCTAGGGAGGATGGAGAAGCTGACACCGCCCTCCTGCAATATCCCTGTAGAGGAATTAAGATGCAGGGTGAAGAGATTGCCCTGCCCCTCATCTCTGGAAGAGCCCAGAGCTGTTCCCAGGCTGCAGACTGAAAGCATCTGGATTAAAAAACTGCCTCATCCCCAACACCCAGACTCAGCATTTCCAAAAGCAGAAAGCAATCGCGTGCTTCCATGCGGCCTCCAGGGTCAGCAGGATCTGTCCCCCGTCAAGCACTCTGCCCCTGTCTATTCCCCTTCCAGCTCTCCCCGAAGCACCAGGCTTCTTCCCACCACAGAGGCCTTTGCACATGCTTGTCCTGCCTCCCGCAGTGCTGCTTCTGCAGCTTTTCACAAGCCTGGTCCTTCCCATCTCAGGGCTGCCTCTCCCATGAGGCCCTCATTGACCACCTGCCTACAGTAGCTCCCCCACCCACCTGCCCAGTTACTCTCAATCTTATATACTCTTGACTTTTTTTTTTTTTCCTCTGAGGTGGAGTCTCACTCTGTTGCCCATGCTGGAGTGCAATGGCATGATCTTGGTTCGCTGCAACCTCTGCCTCCAAGGCTCAAGCGATTTTCCTGCCTCAGCCTCCCGAGTAGCTGTGATTGCAGGTGTGCACCACCATGCCCAGCTAATCTTTTGTATTTTTAGTGGACAGGGTTTTGCCATGTTGGCCAGGCTGGTCTAAAACTCCTGACCTCAAGTGATCCACCTGCCTCGACCTCCCAAAGTCCTCGGATTACAGGCATGAGCCACTGCACCCAGCCCATCTTTACTGCTTTATGGTGCTTACCGCACCTTCTGATTTTTAAATTCATTCCTTGGCTTGAATCCTGGACAGCGTCTTTTGCCTGCACACAGCTGGCCTATTGTTCTCCCTTTCACAGATGGAAAAACTGTAGACTCAGAGAGGCGATGGGAGACACCAGAGGCCACCTAGCCAGATGGGGTACCCAGCTGCTCACTCAGTCCCCAAAGCTACCACTAAACAGGCAACTCTAAATGAATTGGAGATGCCCAGACCTGTTTCCCACATTAAAATGTGAGCTGTCCGCAAACACCACATGGTATACAGTAGGTGCTGAATGAGTTATTGATAAACAACTGAATGAAGGACCCTGGAGATCCCAGGCTTCAGGGAGCTGTGATTCTGGAGACGTCCTTGTCACTGGTGAATACGGTCTCCTTCTCCTACCTGAGGTGCCCAGCCCCCCAGGCTAAGCCACATAGCTCCTGGCTCCTGCCCCCACCAAGGGCGCCTGGGACATCCTCGCTCACCTGCTGGCTCTGCCTGCCACCCCTGCTCTTGGCAAGACCACTTGCCTCAGCTTGCCGCCAGGAGACATTGAATGGGTGAGCCAGGGCCAGGCAGGCAGTCAGCTCACTCTTCCCCATAGGGAGGAGGAGACCAGCATCTGGGGAGGGGGACAGACTCAGCCAGGGGCCTTACCCAGACAGGCTGCACCTCTTTCCCACCCGCACAGACCACCTTCTCCATCAAGGTCAAGGCTGCAAGGACAGATGGCGTTGAACACAAACCCAGCCCTGTGCAAGGCCCTGGGAGAGCTCAGCCCATTTCTCAGAGGAGGACATCGAGGCTTGGAGAGGAGCGGATGGAGTGAACACATGACAGATGAAACTGGAGGTCACCCTCCTCTTCCACCGTCTTCCCTAGCTCTTTGGCTCCGGACAGGTCATAGCATATCTAAGTCCTTCAATTTTGCCATCTGAACACGGGGCTATTAATAGCACTGAGCAGATTGGAGGCTGAGGTGTGGGCTGACCCACAGCACCTATCATGGGATAAGCATTCAGGGCCTGTCAGCCACTGCCACTGCCGTGCCTGTCAAGGTGTTGTGGGGACCCAGGTCTCTTTGCCCTTCTAGTGAGACTGTGGGACATGGTGGAGCCTTCTCAGCCCCAGGTAAGACTCCTCGAGCCGAAGGGGGCCCCAAGGACCCTGTTTAGCCTGCAGGGTGGAGTTCAGCTCTGCCCCAGGGCGACCTTCAGCCCTGACACCTACCTGGTTCCTGCCATCCCAGCTGACAACAAGGCCGTCCTGGTGGCTGCCTCCCGAATGCTCTGAGGACAGGTGGAGGCTGCAGTGTCGAGGCAGGGGGAGGGGCAGCAGCAGAGTGAGCTCCACTGGGCGGAGGAGGACACATACAAAGGGTAGGCCATGTGAGCTGAGGTCAGCAGCTCCAGCCCCAGGGTGGTTCAGAGGACTCTCGGCGGCTGCCGCTGCCAGCTCAGGCAGGTGACCACTCGGGGCCACACACCCAGATAATTTTTACAAAATTTGAAAGCTATGTGCTCACTTTGTCACCATTACCACTTGGCACCCTGCACTGTCCCTGTGGGACTCCCCATTACAATGAGACTTCAAGGCTTCTCCAGGAGGTGACATCTGCCTCCCCAGCCCTCAGACCTGGGCTGCCCTGGTGATGTTCTAATAGAATTCGGTGAAGTAACCGAGCGAGCGCCAGTTCTAAGCCCAGGCCTTAAGAGGCCTCACCACCTCCTCCCTTGAGCCCCTTCCCAGCCACATGAGAACCAACCCTGCTCGCCTTTGGGCTGGTGCCACCCGGGGTTGGAGGGAGCCTGGTTTCAGCTCAGGATGTCCGAGCAAAGCTGACAGCCAGCCCCCGAGCAGGTCAGAGAGCCCAGCCAAGGCCAGCAGAGCCACCTGCTCACCCTACAGACCTTGAACATGTGGAAGACCAGGAAAGCTGCCCAGGTAACCCACAGCCTTGTGAGCAAGGACCAATGCTTGCTTGATGCCTCTGAGTTTCAGAGCAGTTTTTTTACCATCTTGAATCAAGATCTAATGGGAGCAGCCCCAATCCCCAACAACCTGCATCGCTCTTGGGGGCCTCACATGCATGGGTGACCTGTGCCCTCGCAGATTCCCCACACCCCCATGCCTCCCAATCCTATGCTCTCCTTCCATCTCTGGGTATGCCAGGTGGCACCCCATAGCTGAGTCCTCGCAACAGTCTGCACACCCTGGGTCTTCTTCCTTTGTCCCCCAGGTGAGTCAAGCTGCCCTGACCTCCTGCATCACTTGACCCCACCTCCTGAGGCCCCTGCACAGCCCTGCTTTCCCAGACCCCTACAGCAGGAGGCTGCCTAGGGGCCCTTTGTGCTGTGGTGGCCTCTGAGCTCTGTACAAAGGGCACCCACCTGTTCAGATGGGCTGCAGGGAGTTGTGCCCAGACACTGGCACTGGCTGGTTCTCAGGACATCACCCAGTCACTGGTTCTTGGGAGGCTGACCACATGCAGGGCTGGAAGCCTCTTCCCTGCCACCTGCTGACCCACCACGTGCAACACAGTGACCACAGTGTGGGGCTGCAAGCTGTGAGGCTCACCAAGGGTGGCACAAATACACAAACACACCCATGTACACAGGCATACACACAGGCACACACATGCATGCACACATCTACATACAGGCACGCACATACCCAGGCATACATACTTGCACATACAAGCATGCGTGCACACATGCAAGCACTCATGCACATACAGGCATGCACACATACACGGGCACACATGCGCACATACAGGCATGCACGCATGTGCACATACAGGCATGCACACATACACAGGCACACGCGCACATACAGGCATGCACACACATACACACAGGCATACACACACATGCACACTGCCTTGGCTTGTTGAGGACCTGCTCATTTCCTCTGCCTTCCAGGGCACACACGTGGCAAATGTGACACTGGGAGGATTCCATCAGGCCTCCTGGCAAGCCGTGCCCCCGGGCTGGGTTCTGCACTCTGTCTCTGCATCTGGTGGGTCTGGGGTTGGGCTCTTCTGTGCCCAGGGGGTTTCTCACACAGAAACTGACAGTCTGCATGGCTGCACAGACCACGAATGACAGCCCCTTCCAGGGATGCCTCTTCCTGGCTAATTTTGTTTTGTTTTGTTTTTTAAATACAGACAGGGTTTATCCATATTGGTCAGGCTGGTCTTGAACTCTTGACCTCAGGTGATCCACCCGCCTCAGCTCCCCAAAGTGCTGGGATTACAGGAATGAACCACCATGCCTGGCCTTCCCGTAGATTTTCAAATGGCTGCACTTATCATCCAAGGCAGGCTCAAGCACCACCTCCTCAGTGGAGCCTTCCCTGGTCACCTAATCTAAATACACTCCCTGTTCACTCAGTCACTTCAGTACATTTTCTCCAGATCTTACTACTATCTATTTGTGTCATTTTGGGTAGTTAATCTCCCCCACTACAGTACACAGTTGATGAGAAGAAGGATTGATCAGTTCCATTTTAGGTCACACCCCACCTTCTGAAATAGTGCCTGGCACCTAATAGATGTTCAATAAATCATGCCAAAGGAAGAAGGGATGGATAAAGACACCAGCTGATAATCTACTCCAGCAAATTTTGCCATTTCACAGCCTTGCCTGCCCTTCTTCCAAGGAATCAGGACATTAGGACAATTTCTTTTTTCTCCAAGGGCTGTCCCAGGAGGCCTCCACCCCCACCCCAGCATGCCCTTGGCCTGAGCTGTCCTCCACAAACCTGCAGGAAGGAATGTTTCAGCTTCATGAAGTTGGCGATACTGGCCTCAGCAGCTACCAGATGGGTGCTGATGTGAAAATGATGCTCCTCCATGCCCAAGGCAAACGTGCTCTGAACCGTAGTGTAGCTGAATCAGGAAAAAAAAAACACATACACACACACACACACACACACANACACACACACACACACACACACACACACACACACACACACACGATAAGCCTCATCAGGGCTCTGATGGAACATTTAAGCAGATGCTGGCTTTAAGCCGTGAGCTCTGCCTCCCAAAGCCCCAGGCCCAAGAGACCCACAGCTTCCTGGGCTGGAGGAACTTTGGTGACGTAAGGGCTTGGAGCCTCAGTTTAGGCCATCAAATGTGGCCATAGCAACCATCTTCTCAGGCCCTCCCTGCTATAACACTGACTTGAAAATATCTACCAGCCTGGCACTAGCAGGCAAGAACTCTAGTTGCAGTACTGTTGCAGACAGCAGGGGGCAGTCTAGCAGAAAGGAGAATGCTTGGGCTGGTGTCAGCATCAAACACACAGAGCTCCAAGTGTAAATGCACCACGGAGAGGTGAGTGATCTCCAACTAGTTCCTTAACCACCTGAGCCTCAGTCTTCTAATTCAAAACACAGGGATAAGGACATCTGTTTTATTATGGGTTGCTGTCAACATTGTATGAAATAATGTGCTAATTTCCAGGTTGGCTGAACAGCAGATTTGCCAGGGGAAACTTACTAAAAATATATTCTGGGCTCCCACTTAAAACCTATAAAAACGGAGTCTCTGAGAAGAGGCTCAAGAGCTAGTACTTTTTTTTTTTTTTTTTTTGACATGAGTCTCCGTCACCCAAGCTGGAGAGCAGTGGCACAATCTCAGCTCAATGCAACCTCCACCTCCCAGGTTCAAGCTATTCTCCTGCCTCAGCCTCTCGAGTAGCTAAGATTACAAACATGTGCCACAATGTCCGGCTAATTTTGGTATTTTTAGTAGAGATAATGGTTTCGCCATGTTGGCCAGGCTAGTCTCGAACTCCTGACCTCAGTTGCTCTGCCCACCTCAGGATCCCAAAATGCTGGGATTACAGGCTGGAGCTGCCACATCTGGCCAAGAGCTGGTACTTTTAATGAACTCATCAGAGATGTGTCATTACATTAGTGATATCCCTGTCAAAAATGTTCTACCTGAATCTGAATCTTGTCTTCAGCAAACAATCTGACAAATCCACATTAGGAGAATGCTTTGCAAAACAACTTTCTGGACACTTCAAAATTGTCAATGCAGGATTTATTTATTTATTTATTTATTTTTTGAGACAGGGACAGGGTCTGGTTTGTCATCCAGCCTGGAGCGTGCAGTGGTGTGAACACAGCTCACTGTAGCCTCCACCTCCTGGGCTCAAGCAATTCTCCCATACCTCAGCCTCCCGGGTAGCTGAGACTACAAGTAGGGACTGCCATGCGTGGCTAATTTTTTTTCTTTTTTGTAGAGACAGGGTCTCCCTAGGTTGCCCAGGCTGGTCTTGAACTCCTGAAGTCAAACAGTTCTCCCTTCTCGGCCTCCCAAAGTGTTGGGATTACAAGTGTGAGCCACTGCATCCGGTTGGGATTTTTTTTAAAGGTGGTTAATGACAATAAAATGTTTAGGGGAAATCATACTGATATGTGCAACTTACTTTGAAACGTATCCAAAACTAAGATGGATGGAGAGCTATGGGATTATGCAAAATAAAATGTGAACAGGAAAATCTAGGTATGTGGGTGCTCAACTGTGAAATTACTTCCATTTATTAGTGTCTGAAAAATTCTATAATAAAATGTTGGGGCGGTGCTGGGCACAGTGGCTCATGCCTGTAATCCCAGCACTTTGGGAGCCCAAGGTGGGTGGATCACTTGAGGTCAAGAGTTTGAGACCAAGCCTGGCCACCATGGCAAAACCCCATCTCTACTAAAAATGCAAAATTTAGCCAGGTGTGGTGGTGCATGCCTGTAATCCCAGCTACTCAGGAGGCTTGGGCAGTAGAATTGTTAGAACCCAGTGGGCGGAGGTTGCAGTGAGTCGAGATCGCATCACTGCACTCCTGCCTGGGTAACAGAGAGAAACTCTGTATCAAAAAAAGTTAAAAAATAAAAATAAAACATTGGTTAAGGAAAGGTAGGGTGTGGAAGGAGAATATTCTAGATCGGGGCTGGCTTTTGGGTCAAATGTGGCCCACAACCTTATTTTGTAAATAAAGTTTTATTGTAATGCAGCCATGCCTATTCACTTACATGTCATCTAGAGCTGCTTTTGTGTTACAATGGCAATTCTGAGTAGCTGTAACAGCAATCACAGGGCCTGCCACCTCTACATTTCACTTTACAGTAAAAGTTTGTAGATCTCTGTTTTAGATTAAGAAACTTACAAAGACATGGCAACTATGCATGCTGTGCTATCTTGGCCTGCATCCCAAATTTAAAAAAAAAAAAAAACAGTTTTTTGAAAGAACGTTATTGGGAAAGCTGGCAAATTTTATATGGGCTGTACATTAAATGAAGGTATTGCTTCAATGTTCAGTTTCCTGAATGCTGTAATTATTGTGTTAAATCAGAAAATAACCTTGTTACAGGAAAGAGGTGAAGTATTTCAGAGTAAAAAGGTGACATTTTCAGAAACATCTCTATATTCTTAATGATACAGCAAAAAATGTATGTATGATAATACCAATTTATGTAACATAGATGAGAAATATGGAAAGATGTTAACAATTGATCGATGTTCACTGCCCCACAGTAACTTTTATATAGGTTTAAATGACTCAAAACAAAACTTGGGGAAAAACTAAGCAGCTCCCTGAATGGAGCCAGGTGTGGCGGTACCATCTGTCGTCCCAGCTACCCTGGAGGCTGAGGCGGGAGGATCACTTGCACCCTAGAACTGGAGGCTGCAGTGAACTCTGATCATGTCACTACCCTCCAGCCTGGGTGACAGAGCAAGACCCTGTCTCAAAAAGAAATTTTTCCCCAAGAGAGGGTCAGAGAGCCAGGATCACATCAGTGGTCCAATGCAGGGCTATTCCCACACCCTGAGGCCCAAGGGCCATATGGTGTCCTGGTTAGGGCTGGACTCTGGAGCCAGGTGACCTGGGTTTGAATCCCAGCTTGGCCTCTACCTAGCTCTGGCACCACCGGCAAGCATCTCCATTGCCCCTCTCTAAGCCTCAGTTTCCCCATTGGTATCAAGGGTTAAGCATGGCTCTGGGCTGCAAGTCTGCCATGAGCCCATCCATGAGCTTTCTTGGGTTGGTCCCATGAGACCCCCAGCAGGGTCTGGACAGCAGGATTGTGACCCCCCCGGCTGCCTCCCAGGGCTCCTCACATAGCTCCCCTCCCCTCAGTCCTTCAGGCCAGGGTGGGAATCATCTCCATGTTTCCTTTTCTTTTTCTTTTTCCTAGAGACAGGGTCTTTCTCTGTCACTCAGGCTGGAGTGCAGTGGTATGATCTCTGCTGACTGCAGCCTCTACCTCCCAGGCTCAAGTGATCCTCCTGCCTCAGCCTCCCAAGTAGCTGGGACTACAACAAGCATCACCACACCTGGCCAACTTTTAAGACTTTTTATAGAGATGGGGGTCTCACTATGTTACCCAGACTGGTCTCACTATGCTGCTGGAGCTCCTGGGCTTAAGCAATCCTCCCACATCGACCTCCCAAAGCACTGGGGTTACAGGTATGAGCCACTGTGCCAGGCCTGGGTAACCCCAGGGCACTGCACCCTCCTGTCGTGTTCCTCTCCAGCCCAGGGTCTCAGCCTTGGCACAGCTGATGTCTTGGCTCATGGCCTCGTGGTCGTGGGTGTGTCCAGCGCACTGTAAGATGCTTAGCAGCATCCGTGGCCGCTATACACTGACTTCATAGTGTCCCCCTCCCCAGTGTAGAAACCAGAAACTCCCCAGACATGTCAAAAGTCCCTGGGTGCTGGGGGAGTCGCCTCTAAGTGAGAACCACTGGTTTACCCCTTCAACAAGTGGCTTACTCCTTCCCTCCCTAGCTGCTGAGATCTGAGCACTGGAAACTGGCTAATGGCGCCTGACATACCGCATGTGTGAGAACACCAAGCACCTCACCAGGCGCCCAGCCCTAAGGGCAGTAACAATCACTAGTAAGTGTCTAGAGCCTGGGATGCACTAAGTTTCTGAGACCAAGAACTCATCAGTGCTCTGCCTGGAGAGGTTGAGGGATTTTTATAGCTGGGTGACCTTGGAAAAGTCACTTGCCCTCTCTGAGCCTTCCTGCTCACAGCGGTGCAGCGGGGCCGAGCAGAGGATTGGGAGGTGCTGTGTCCAGCATCGTTGCACAGTAGGTGCCCAGCCAATGGTTCCTCCCCCCAACTCCTCTCCTCCTGGTAGGTGGGGGCCTCACCCGACTGTCTGGTTCTGGCCATGGACGCCAACAACCAAGCTGGCCTGAGAATCACAGGTCAGCAGTAGCGAGGACCTCATCTCTTCTGCTGCCCAGAGTCCTAGGAACACGAGCTGAAGAGGGAGCAGACTGTGAGGTGAGTGGGTACAGACAGCCTGAGGACCCTCACAGGCCAGTTGGGGACCCCAGCCAAGTTCTACAGCCCAGCATGTCCCTGTCCCCAAGCCCCACAGGCCTGGCTCATCCCACATTCTCATGGGTGCTGAGGATGCAAGGGGTCGGTCCCTGTTGCAGCTCAGGATGGCAATGCGCACTCAAAGGACAGCTGCAGCCCAGACATCGGCCATGAACATGCTCCCCAGGGTCTCCCCATCACCTGGCCTTGAGTCCAGGATAGAGTGTAAATGAAGTCAGGGGCATGGGGTATCCAGTCCACTCAGTTGTGGGGTACAGAGCTGAGATCCTTTGCAGGAGGGGTGACATCCTGGCCCCCTGAGCCCCAGGAGCCAACCCCTCCTCCCACCGCAGAGCGGACTAGGGCAGGGGTTGCTGGGTAATCTGAAACAGGTGTGTGTACGTGAAAGAAGCATTGGAGCCTGTTCTGGAACACACTCTGTGGCTCTTGGAGAAGGAGGGCCAGCCAGGCAGGACGAGTTCATGCCAAGTGACAGTGGCCATGGCATGGCTAACGTGGGTTCCTCCGCTGAGGCGGGGGGCCCCCATGAGGAAGGACCTGGGTGCCAAGTCTGAGGTCCTATTTTGCTGCTTGCTTGCTAGGTGACCTTGGGCAAATCACCCACACTTTTGCCTGTGACCCAGATACCATGGTGATGATGATGATAACGGTCACTGTCATACCATCAGCATCACCTTTTTCATCCTTATCACAAGTGCTTCTTATGCATCTACTCAGGCATTCATGAGATTAACTCACTCAACCCTCACAACCTCCCGTTTTAGGTAGTATCATCATCCCCATTTTGCAGATTAAGAGATGAAGGCAGGGAGAGGTGAAGGAATTTGCCCAGGGCCACACAGCTGGCAAGCAGCAGAGGTGGGATCCAAACACTGGAAAAATGCTTGGTAAGGAAGGGGCCATCCTGCCTATCTCTGGGACGTTGGGAGGATGAAACTAACAAATGCCCATGAACCCTTCAAAGGGGGCAGGCACGGGGTGGGCACTGGACAAGCAGGAGCTTTGATTCTGACCCAAGACTGCAGGGCAGAAAGACAGGTCGGAAGCCAGACGCTAATCCAGGGCACCCGTCCACACCAGCCCTGTGATTGGGAAGGCAGAGACTGCTGAGCAGACCTGGTTACAGCGATTACAAATGAAGCCTTTGTAAACTGTAAAGTGCTGGGGATACCCAAGGCCTGGCCCTCCCCATCTGCCCTGCACACAGCGGGTCCTCTGCACCCCAGAAATTGGACAGAGGGTACAGAATTTGGAGGGAGGTCTTCCCCATCCACTCCTTACCTGGCTGGAGAAGGGCAGGCCCAGCCTCTGAAGAGCGGGCACTGTGTGACTGGCATTGGCCACCATCTGCAGTGGGCCGTGCAGTGGCCAAGCCACCAGGGCTGCCAGGTCCATGCTGACACCACCGTCCCTGCCACGGAGGGCCACGTTGGCCTGGGTCTGGGACTCCAGAGTCAGAAAATGGCACAGGCTACTGAAGACAGGTTCACCTCCCTTCCCAGCCCAAGAACACACCAGACTTCAGGAGGGGCCATGCCCTGTGGCCCTCAAATACAACACCAGCAGGAAAGGGAAAGGCTCCCATGGGGGGCTGGGTGGGTTCAATCCCTTTTGAGCCTCCTTGACATCATCTGTCATCGTTTGTCCCTGAGGATCTAGGCCTGGGTGGCTCCTCCTTTCATCGAAGTTGAAGTTGTTGAAATGACACCTCCTCCAAGAAGCCTCCCCTGACTACCCCTCTGAAGTCCCTCCCAATTCTTTGCTGCCAGGCATCCTCCATCCATCTCCCTGGAGTGGGGTTCCCAGCACAACCCGAAATGACCTCACTCACTTACTTATTAGGTTCCTGCTCGCCTACTGCCACTCCATGAGAATGCCAGCCCCCCAGGGGTGGGGTTTCTCTTAGGACAGCTCCTGACACACAACAGGGGGTCAGTGAGTACTTTCCGAATGACTGAGGGAGGCTGCTTCTCTGTAGGAATTCTTGGGGATTCTCTGAGTAGCCTGCAGATGACAGCATGAGGTCTGCTCTTGATAAATGGCCACTGTGGCCTGATACCCACCTGCAGCCACCTGGCCCTGGCTGGAGGGTCCCATCCCTCCCATCACCCCCACAGAAGAGGAGAGTCTGGCTCACAATAGGAGTTTCTTCTTGGACTTAAATTCCCACTGCTACACATAGAAACCCAGCGGGTCCAGGAGCCCCCCAAGCAAACAGATGGCGCCTACTCTATGTCAGATGCCAGGTTCCCATGGGGTGCAGCTCATGGCTCAGGCCCAAGTGACACTCAGCCAGTCTCCAGCACCTCCCATCTGGCCAGCAGGGTGGATAAGCCCCGTAGCTCTGACCCTCAGTTTCCTTATCAATAAGGTGGGCACAGCCCACCCGCCTCAAGGGACAGTATCCAGAGAAAATGGGGTAACACATGGGAGAGGACCACCTGTGGGGCATGCAGGAGGCCTGGGAAACCCTTCCTTCCTCATTCCACACTCAACCACGTGTACCTACTACGTGCAGGCCAAGAGGAGGGAGGGGACACAATTCCCAACCCCTGGAGTGCCTGGCTGTCAGAGATACCAAGAATGTTAACAGGCAGAAAGTGTCCCCAAGAGGGGGTACATCAGACTGTGGACAGCCATGCGAGGAGGGAGAGGTCACTCCTGGCTGGGAGCAGCCACGCTAGGCATTCTGGGCCAGGAACTAGAACGGCGTGAATGTGTTCATCCAGAATGACCTCCCATCACTCCATCACTTGTCCCCAACAAATTCTGAGGTCAGCTCAGACTAGGGACAATTTCCTCATGTGATCCAGTCCTCTGTTCACCCCTCAGGAGGCTGAGGGCCA
>NW_016107754.1:1187199-1189936 GCF_001604975.1 Cebus imitator | reverse complement strand
TTGAGGCCAACAGAAGATGCACTAGGGGACTAGGGAGACCCAGGGGTCCTGAATGGTCAAGAGCCAGGTCTCTCTAATCTATATAGGGGTCAGAGAGTAGCTCTGGGTTCAATCCTTGCTCCATCATTACCAGCTGTGTGGCCTGGGCCAGGTGACTTAACCTCTCTGAGCCTCCATTCCTCATCTGCAAAATGGGAATGGCATTCCTAAACCTACCTCATATGCTCATTCACACACGTTCAACACCTACTATATGCCCTGCAGCAAAGCAGACAAAAATCATCCCTGCCCTCATGGAGCACACATTCTGGTGATTCTAGTGTAGAGAAAATGAGAAACCAAGGTATTTGTATGCTACATGGTGTGTTCAAATGACAGAGCTGGGGAGAGATTGGGAGGAGATGGGGAGGTGGAAAAAAGGCCTCCCTGAGATGCCATTGGAAAACTGCCTAAGGGAGGTGAGGGAGCCAGGCAGGTGTGTGGGAGAGAGGCATTCCAGGTGGCAGGATCAACCGTGCCAAGGTCCTGGGGCAGCAGCAAACCTGGTGTGTTAAAGAATAGAAAGGAGTGGAACAGGTGGGGTTGGGGGTCGGGAGACGAGGTCAGTTGGGGGAAGGGTGTGGGTTCTGCTGGCTCGCAGACCCCTCTAAGAGCTGTGGCGTTCCCCTGCATGATGGGGACAGCTGTACTGTGTGCACAGCTTGCCTGGCGTGTAGGTAGTAAGTGCCCAGCCAATGCTGGCTCCTTTTATTTCTCCCTCATAATGGGCTGAACCATGGACCCCAAAAAGAGATAATGAAGTCCCACTCCCCTCACCCTCGGTCCTATGAATATGACCTTATTTAGAAATAAGGTCTTGGCTGGGCGCGGTGGCTCACAACTCTCACCCCAGTGCTTTGGAAGGCCGAGGTAGGTGGATCACAAGGTCAGGAGTTTGAGGCCAGCCTGGCCAACATGGCAAAACCCCATCTCTACTAAAAATACAAAAATTAACCAGGCATGGTGGTGCACGCCTGTAATCCCAGCTACTCAGGAGGCTGAGGCAGGAGAATCACTTGAACATGGGAGGCAGAGGTTGCAGTGAGCCAAGATCACGTCACTGCACTCCAGCCTGGGTGAGAGTGAGATTCTGTCTTAAATATATATATATATGTAAGTAAGTAAGTAAATCATCTTTACAGATGGAATAAGTAAAAATAACTTCACATTCAAGACAGATGGGTGTTCAATCCACTGTGGATTGTTTTATTTTGAGACAGGGTCTCATTCTGTCACACAGGCTGGAGCACAGTGTTGCAATCATAGCTCACTGCAGCCTCGACCTTCTGGCTCAAGCGATTTTCCTGCCTCAGCCTCCCGAGTAGCTGGGACCACACACATGTGCCACCACATCCGGCTAAGATTCCTGTGTTTTAAGCCATTTGGTGTGTGGGACTTGGTTGCAGAAGTCTGAGGAAACAAATCCGCCTGCCTTGGGAGTGAGGCCATTCATGGGCAAGGCTGTCCTGGCTGTCCCAGAGCCCAGGGCCACACTGGGCTTGACAGGGTGCCATCTGGGTCCAGGCCTGAGGCTGCTGGCTGGCCCAGGCATGGAAGAAGCTAGCTCCCCAGTCCCAGGGCTGTGCGCTGAGTGCCTTACCATGTATCTGCAGCTCTGCGAGCAGGGAGGCCTCACCTGGGAATCCAGCCCACGAGTCCTCACTGTTATGCCGGCTCTGGCCAGAGAGCTCCAGGTGCCCATCATGGTAACAGCAGCTCAGAGTAGTTGAGAGATGTGGGTCCCATCAGGATGCATCCAGAATGCTCAAAGCTCTAACTACCATTGTGAATGTCCGTGAAGACCTGGAAAGCCACCAAGGAGATGCTGGGCTGCCCTGTGCAGAGAGACAGCCAGCCCCGAGCAACCTGGCACTGGCTCCCACACACCCTGGGGTTATCAGTTCCATCTGTGTCCCTGTGGTGGGAGGACCTCAGACCCTCTTGAAGGAGCAGGTTTGATGACTAATGCAGTTACTCCAACTAATTACACATGCACCAAGGAACCCACAGAGAAAACACAGAGAACCAATCAGGAGGTGGGGCAGGCAGGGGAGAGGGGGCCTGGGGAGGACGGCTAGATCAAACTCCTGACCTCAGGTGATCCACCCACCTCGGCCTCCCAGCTTGCTGGGATTACAGGTGTGCATACCTCTGCCCCCACCCCATAACCCCATTTTCTTTTCACCAACTTTGCTTATGGAACTCAGCATAACTCCCATGTTCCCATAATGCAAATTGTCCTCCCCACTTATAACTGCCAGTTTGCGTGCCCGAGCCATGGGTAGCCTAGAGATATTTAGACCTGGTTTATTAACCATACACCTGCCAGACCCAGCCCAGCCAAAACATGAAATCGATCAGGCGCCGTGGCCCACATCTGTAATTCCAGCACTTTGGGAGGCCAAGGCGGGTGGATCTCCTGAGATCAGCAGTTTGAGACCAGACTGTCCAACATGGTAAAACCCCATCTCTACTAAAAATATAAAAATGAGCCTGGTGTGGTTGTGCACATCTGTAATCCCAGCTACTCAGGAGGCTGAGGTGGGAGAATCACTTCAACACAGGAGGGGGAGGCTGCAGTGAGCCGAGATTGAACCACTGCACTCCAGCCTGGGCACAGCGCTAGACTCCATCTCAAAAAACAACAGTAACAACAAAGACAAAATCAAACACCCCTGCCCTTTTTTTTTTTTTTTTT
>NW_016107754.1:1184080-1187034 GCF_001604975.1 Cebus imitator | reverse complement strand
GCTCAAGCAGTCCTCCCACCTCAGCCTCCTGAATAGCTGGGATTACAGGTGCATGCTACCATGCCCAACTAATATTTGTGTGTGTGTGGGTGGAGTTGGGGTCTTACCATGTTGGCCAGGCTGGCCTCAAACTCTGGGCTTCAAGTGATCCTCCCATCTCAGCCTTCCAAAGTGCTGGGATTACAGGCATAAGCCTCTGTTCCTGGCCAGAACCTAATTACACATTCATGAATGACCAAGGGCACTAGCTTCTGTGTCCTTTAACAATGAAATGGATTATTCCTTGGGTATCACTTTGCTGGGGATGCTGTAACAAAGTGCCACAAACTAAGTGGCTTAGAACAAGACAAATTTGTCGTCTCAGGCCAGATGCCTTCGCTCATGTCTGTAATCCCTGTACTTTGGGATCATGAGAGGATCTCTTGAGGTCAGGGGTTCGAGACCAGCCAGGCCAATAGGATGAAACCCCATCTCTACTGAAAAAATACAAGGCCAGGAGTGGTGGCTCACACCTATAATCCTAGCACTTTGGGAAGCTGAGGTAGGCAAATCATGAGGTCAGGAGTTCGAGACCAGCATGGCCAACATGGTGAAACCCTGTCTCTACTAAAAATACAAAAATTAGCTGGGTGTGGTGGCGCACGTCTATAATCCTAGCTACTGAGGAGAATGAGGCAGGAGAACTGCTTGAACCCAGAAGGTGGAGGTTGCAGTAAGCTGAGATCATACCACTTTAATCCAGACTGGGGGACAGAGCAAGAATCCATCTCAGAAAAAAAAAATATATATATATCCAGGCATGGTTGCATGTGCCTGTGTTCCCAAGCTACTCAGGAGGCTGAGATGGGAGGATTGCTTGAGCCAGGGAGCATGAGGCTGCAGGGAGCTGAGATCATGCCACTGCACTCCAGCCTGGGCGACAAAGTGAGACCCTGTCTCAATAAATCAATAAATAAAATAAAAAGTTGTTGTCTCCCAGTTGGGAGGCCGGAAGTGTAAAGTCAGGTGTCTGCTGGCTGGGCTCTCTGGAGGCTCTGGGGAAAAATCTGTCCTAGCCTCTCTCCTGGCTCAGGCATCCCTTGACTTATAGTGGCAATTGTTTTTCTATGCATGTCTGTCTCTGTGTGCAAACTTACCTTTGGGCAGGCACAGTGGCTCACACCTATCATCCCAGCACTTTGGGAGGTCGAGGCAGGATGGCTTGAGCCCATAAGTTCAAGACCAGCCTTGGAAACATAGTGAGATACCGTCTCTACGTAAAATACAGAAAATTAGCTGGGCATGGTGGAACACACCTGGTCCCAGCTACTCAGGAAGCTGAGGTGGGATGATCACTTGAACCCAGGAGTTTGAGGCTGCATTGAGCTATGATCACACCACTACACTCCAGCCTGGGTAACAGAACAAGACTGTCTCAAGAAACAAATATTTTATTCTTTCTTTTTCTTTTACTGGCAACAAATTTCCCTTTTAGTAAGAACACCAGTTATGTGGGATCAGGGCCCCACCTTCATGACGCATTTTAACTTGATGACCTCTGTAATGACCCGGTCTCCAGATAAGGTCATGCCTGGAATCCCAGCACTTAGGAAGGCTGAGGTGGGAAGATCACTTGAGGCCAGGAGTTCAAGGCCAGCCTGGGCAACATAGTGAGGCTTCACCTCTACAAAAACAATTTAAAAAAAAATTAGCTGGGTGTAGGGGTGTGTACCTGTAGTCCCAGCTCCTTGGGAGGAAGGAGCACAGAGCGAGCCCAGGAGGTCGAGCCTGCAGTCATCTGTGATTGTGCCACTGCACACCAGCTGGGCAACAGCAAGACCTAGTCTGTCTCAAGAGAAAAAAAAAAGGTTTGCTGATCCAATGTGGGGTAATTTTTAAAAACTTTAACTCTGTATTTTTTCATATTGCTTAGCTTTTCCACATGAACTCTGTGATTATAACCACAAAATCGCAGTCATATTACTTTTTTTTAGTTTTTTAAGCTGGAGTTCTGATCTTGTTGCCCAGGCTGGAGTGCAGTGGCATGAGCTCTGCTCACTGCATCCTCTGCCTCCTTGGTTAAGTGATTCTCCTGCCTCAGCCTCCTGAGTAGCTGGGACTACAGGCGCATGCCACCACGCCTCATTCATTTTTGTATTTTTAGTAAAGAGGGGGATTCACCTTGTTGGTCAGGCTGGTCTCGAACTCCTGGCTTTAAGTGACCTGCCTGCCTCAGCCTCTCAAAGTGCTGGAATTGCAGGCATCAGCCACAGCACCCGGCCATACTTATCTTTTTGTCTGCAGAAATGACCAGCATTTCAATTTTTGTCTTGTTTTGTTTTCCTTATATGAAAACAAACTGGCAGTTATAACTGGGGAGGACAATTTGCATTATGGGAACATGGGAGTTGTGCTGAGTTCCATAATCAAAGTTGGTAAAAAGAAAATGGGGTTATGGGGTGGGGGCAGTGGCATGCACACCTGTAATCCCAGCAAGTTGGGAGGCTGAGGTGCGTGCATCACCTGAGGTCAGGAGTTTGAGACCAGCCTGGCCAACATGGTGAAACCCCATCTCTACTGAAAATACAAAAATTAGCCAGGCCTAGTGGTAGGTGCCTCTAATCCCAGTTACTCATGAGACTGAGTAGGAGAATCCCTTGAGCCTGGGAGGGGGAGTGAGACTCTGTTTCAAAAAAAAAAAAAAAAAAAATTCATCCTGGGATGCAAGGCTGGTTCAACAGATACAAGTATATAAATGTAATTCACCACATAAACAAAACCAAAGACAAAAAACACATGATTATCTCTATAGATGCAGAGGCAAAACTCTCAATAAACTAGGTGTTGACAGAACGTATCTCAAAATAATAAATGCTATTTATGACAAACCCACAGCCAATATCATACTGAATGGGCAAAAACTGGAAGCATTCCCTTTGAAATCTGGCACTAGACAAGGATGCCCTCTCTCACCA
>NW_016107754.1:1182558-1183640 GCF_001604975.1 Cebus imitator | reverse complement strand
ATCTTTGACAAACCTCACAAAAACAAGCAATGGGAAAAGAATTCCCTGTTTAATGAATGGTGCTGAGAAAACTGGCTAGTCCTGTGCAGAAAGCAGAAACTGGACCACTTCCTGACATCTGACACTGAAATTAACTCCAGATCTATTAAAGACTTAAACATAAGACCTAACACCATAAAAACCCTAGAAGAAAACCTAGGCAAAACCATCCAGGACATAGGCATTGGCAAGGACTTCATGACTAAAACACCAAAAGCATCAGCAACAAAGGACAAAATAGACAAATCGGACCTAATTAAACTCCAGAGCTTCTGCACAGCAAAAGAAACAATCATTAGAGTGAACTGGCAAGCAACAGAATGGGAAAAAAATTTTGCAATCTACCCATCTGACAAAGGGCTAATAACCAGAATTTACAAAGAACTAAACCAGATTTACAAGAACAAAACCAACAAGCCCATTCAAAAGTGAGTGAAGGATATGAACAGACAAAAGAAGACATACATGAGGCCAATGAACATATGAAAAAAATCCTCATTACTGGTCATTAGAGAAATGCAAATCAAAACCACATTGAGATACCATCTCACACCAGTTAGAATGGCGATCATTAAAAAATCTGGAGACAACAGATGCTGGAGAGGATGTGGAGAATTAGGAACACTTTTACACTGTTGGTGGGAGTGTAAATTAGTTCAACCATTGTGGAAGACAGTGTGGTGATTCCTCCAGGACCTAGAAATAGAAATTCCATTTGACCCAGCAATCCTATTACTGGGTATATATCCAAAGGATTATAAATCTTTGTATTATAAGAACACATGCACACGAATGTTCATTGCAGCACTGTTTACAATAGCAAAGACTTGGAACCAACCCAAATGCCCATCATGGTAGACTGGACAGGGAAATTGTGGTACATATACACCATGGAATACTATGTAGCCATAAAAAATGATGAGTTCGCGTCCTTTGTAGGGACATGGATGAACCTGGAAAACATCATTCTCAGCAAACTGACACAAGAGCAGAAAATCAAACACCACATGTTCTCACTCATAGGCGGGTGTTGAACAATGAGA
>NW_016107754.1:1179339-1181828 GCF_001604975.1 Cebus imitator | reverse complement strand
ATTTTTGAGACGGAGTTTCCTTCTTGTTGTCCATGCTGAAGTGCAGTCTCGGCTCACTGCAACCTCCACTTCCCAGGCTGAAGCAATTCTCCTGCCTCAGCCTCCCAAGTAGCTGGAATTACAGGCATGTGCCACCATGCTTGGCTAATTTTGTATTTTTAGTAGAGATGGGGTTTCTGCATGTTGGTCAGGCTGGTCTTGAACTCCTGACCTCAGGTGATCCATTCACCTTGGCCTCCCAAAGTGCTGAGATTACAGGCATGAGCCACCACACTGGGTTTTGTTTTGTTTGTTTCTTTGTTTTTTGAGATGGAGTCTGGATCTGTCTCCCAGGCTGGAGTGCAGTGGAATGATCTTGGCTCACTACAACCTCCACCTCCTGGGTTCAAGCAATTCTCCTGCCTCACCTTCCCGAATAGCTGAGATTGTAGGCATGTGCCACCACACTGGGCTAATTTTGGTAGTTTTAGTGGAGTCAGGGTTTCACCATGTTGCCCAGGCTGGTCTTGAACTCCTGACCTCAGGTGATCCACCTTCCTCCGCCTCCCAAAGTGCCGGGATTACAGGCATGAGCCACCTCACCTGGCCACTATGCCTATCTCATTGTATTTCTAAATGGAGAGGGAAAAGAAATAATTGTATTTCTATCCTCACAGTAACTCCATGAAGGAGATAATATCATTTACCTTTTACAAATGTGAAACAAAAGCTCCAGCGTTTTTTCTCTCAGGCAGTGTCTCACTTTGAAGTCCAAGTTTGAGTGCAGTGGCACGACCTTGGCTCACTGCAGTCTTGACCTCCGGGACTCAAGTGATCCTCCCACTTTAGCCTCCTGAGGAGCTGGGACTACAGGGGGACACTGCCACACCTGGAAAATTGTTTGAAATTTTTTGTGGAGATGGGTCTTGCTATGTTGCCCAGGCTGCTCTCAAACTCCTGGGCTCAAGCAATCCTCCCACATAGACCTCCCAAACTGCTGGGATTACTGGCGTGGTTGCTCCAGCCTTTTTTCCCCCCCAAGGCCACATTAAGTTGTTAGTGGCTGAGTCAAGAGTCCCGGGGTCTGCTGACTCCTACTTCAGTGTTTTTCCAGCTAGACTACAGCCACTGTCATTCCTGGAAATTGTCTAACAGTGGACTGAGATGGATTATTTGGGTGTGTGGCACAAACAAAGGAACATCTCTTAGGAGACTGAACCCTGATATTCTGATGGGGCCAGCATGTATTCTGGGGAAAGGGTCCATAGCTCCCATCCATGACCAGTGAATAGGAATTAGGTACCAGGTGTGGTGGCTCAAGCCTAGAATCCCAGCACTTTGGGAGGCTGAGCTGGGTGGATCACTAGGTCAGTTCAAGACCAGCATGGCCAATATGGCGAAACCCCGTCTCTACTAAAAATACAAAAATTAGCTGGGCGTGGTGGTGGGTGCTTGTAATTCCAGCTACTCAGGAGGCTGAGGCAGCAGAATCGCTTGAACCCAGGAGGCAGAGATTGCAGTGAGCTGAGATTGCGCCACTGCACTCCAGCCTGGGTGACAAAACAACACTCAGTCTAAAAAAAGAAAATGCTGGGCATTGGCCAGGTGCAGTGCGATGGCACACATCTGTAATCCTAGCACTTGGGGAAGCTCTGGCAGGCAGATCACTTAAGGTCAGGAGTTCCAGACCAGCCTGACTGACATGGTGAAAGCCCATCTCTACTAAAAATATGAAAATTAGCTGGGTGTGATGGCGGGTGCCTATAATTCCACCTACTCAGAGTGCTGAGGCAGGAGAATTGCATTAACCTGGGAGGCGGAGTTTGCAATGAGCTGAGATCATGCCACTGTGCTCCAGCCTGGGCGACCGAGGGAAGACTTCATCTCAAAAAAGAAAACAAGTTGGGTGTGGTGGTGTGTGGTCTCAGCTACTCAGGAGGCTGAGGTGTGCGGATCACTTGAGCCCAGGAATTTGAGGCTTCAGGGAGCTATGGTGGAGTCACTGCTCTCCAGCCTGGGTGACAAAATGAGACCCCTATTTCTAAAAAACTAATTTTAAAAATTAACAAAATAAGAGAGACAATAGGATAGTATTCATCACCAATAAGAGATCAATCACATCACCCACTGAATCTTGCCAACATGATCAAGCTCTAATCTAATGGGGTGAGCATGAATCCAGCTGCAAATATGCCACAAATACAAAAGACAGAGAATGGGTTTATGTGCACCAGGGAAATCCAGACTTTGAGAAATGGTGCAGGCCCAACAGTGTGGACTCTTCCAAAATCCATAGAAAGGAAAAGAGATAGGCCAGGCAAGTGGCTCAGGCCTGCAATCCCATCACATTGGGAGGCCAAGGTGGGCAGATCACAAGGTCAGGAGTTTGCGAGCAGCCTGACCAACATGGAGAAACCCCATCTCTACCAAAAATACAAAAATCAGCCAGGTGTGGTAGCACATGCCTGTAATTCCAGCTATTCAGGAGGCTGAAGCAAGAGAATCACTTG
>NW_016107754.1:1174810-1178724 GCF_001604975.1 Cebus imitator | reverse complement strand
TGTAGAGACAGGAGTCTCCCTGTGTTGTCCAGGTTGGTCTCAAACCTCTGAACTTAAATGATCCTATCACATCAGGATTACAGGTGTGAGCACTCACCCAGCCAACAAACTTGGAGATTGAAAGAGGCTTAAAAGACATCACAATGCTGGGGAACAGTTATGGGCTAGAGATGCATACTAGGGCGGCTCTACTTTAAAGAAACAGAAAGAGGCCAGGTGTGGTGGCTCACACCTGTAGCACCAAACACTTTGGGAGGCCGAGAAGCGAGGATCACTTGTGCCCAGGAGTTTGGGATCAGCCTGGCAACATGGTAAGATCCTGTCTCTACAGAAAAAAAAAGAAAAAGAAAAAAAAGTTTAATTAGCAGGGAATGGTGGTGCACACCTATAGTCCTGGCTACTTAGGAGGCTGAGGGGAGACGATCACCTGAGCCCAAGAGGTCAAGGCTGCAGTGAGCCATGATCACACCACTGCACTCCAGCCTGGGTGACTGAGCAAGAACCTGCCTCAAAAAAAAAAGAGAGGAACAGAAAGAAGCAATTACTGTGAATGTCACGGTTGGGGAATACTTCTGGAGAGAAGGGAGGGGCTGGCATTGTGCCCATCTCCAGCCCCTTCTGGAAGTACAGAGCCTAGTGGGGAAGACAGCAGCACAAGTGGAGGTTCAGGCCGCAGCACCAGGAAGTTCCCTTCCAGCTTCCCGCCTCCTTGCCCTTTCCTTTGGGGAATGGGAGCATGATTTTCTTTCTTCTTTGCCTTTCTAACTAGTTAGAGTTTCTGATGGGAGAATTCAAATACAGGATGTATAGCAACATGAACAGCCAGCTGGAATTGACGGCTTTGTTGATACCTCAGCCAGGCACATCCCTTATTCCTCTGCTAAGTACATCTGGATGTTGCTGCTGTCCAGGATTCTCAGCCACATGCTCGGTGCCCACTCCCAGATTCTGGAAATCCCCTGACATTGCCCCCAAAAAGAGACAAACTCACTTACAATTCTGCATAGAAATTGTCTCTATGTGTCTTTTTTTTTTTTTTTTTTTGAGGCAGAGTCACTCTGTTGATCAGACTGTAGTCCAGTGGTGTGATCTCATCTCACTACAACCTCCACCTCCCAGGCTCAAGCAGTTCTCCGGCCTCAGCCTCCCAAGCAGCTGGAGTTACAGGCACCTGCACCCATGCCTGGCTAATTTTGTATTTTTAGTGGAGACGGGGTTTCACCATATTGGTCAGCCTGGTCTTGAACTCCTGGTCTCAAGTGATCCGCTCACCTAGGCCTCCTAAAATGCTGAAATTACAGGCATGAGCCACCACTCCCGACCATTTCTGTGTCACCCCCCTAGGCCAGCCTCTGCATGTCTGGGCTTGATGAGGCTGTGGCTGTCCAGCTGGCTGCCTGTCATCTTTAGTCTCTGTGTCTCCTCGATCCTTCTCAGATGCCCATGAATTCATTTTCTTTTCTTTCTTTTGTTTTTTTTTTCTTGAGATGTAGTTTTGCTCTGTCACCCAGGCTGGAGTGCAGTGGCGTGATCTCGGCTCATTGCAACTTCTGCCTCCCATGTTCGAGCAATTTTCCTGCCTCAGCCTCCCAAGTAGCTGGGATTACAGACATGTGCCACCATGCCTGGCTAATTTTTGTATTTTTAGTAAGATAGGGTTTCATCATGTTGGTCAGGCTGGTCTCAAACTCCTGACCTCAGGCCATCCACCCACCTGGACCTCCAAAAGTGCTGGGATTACAGGCATAAGCCCCAGTGTCCGGCCTCAGTTTTTAAACTCAGCCTGAGTGGGCTTCTCTTGCTAGCAGCTAACAGCTCTGACCCCTCTGGCTTTCTCCCACTCAGCAGGAAGTGTTTGGATGTTTCTGGATCTAAAATCCAAGTGTCTAAGCCTACCAGTAGTTGCAAGTGCAGATGGTCACACAATTTTTTTACTTTACAATGGCACAAAAACGATCACATTCAGTAGAAACTGTGCTTCTAGTACCGATACAACCTTTCTGTTTTTCACTGTTAGTATAGTATTCAATAAATTACATGAGGGCCAGGCGCAGTGGCTCATGCCCTTAATCCCAGTACTTCAGGAGGCTGAGGTGGGAGGATCGCTGGAACCCAGGAGTTTGAGACCAGCCTGGGAACATAGTGACACCCTGTCTCTCTAAAAAAGATAAAAATTAGCCACTTGCAATTGTGTGAACCTGTAGTCCCATCTACTTGGGAGGCCGAGGCAGGAGGGATCACTTGAGCCCAGGAGATTGAGGCTGCAGTGAGCTATAATCATGCCACTGCACTCCAGCCTGGGTAACAGAGCAGGACCTCATCTCTTAAAAAATAAAAAATTTAGGCCGGGCATGGTGGCTTACACCTGTAATCCCAGCACTTTGGGAGGCTGAGGTGGGTGGATCACCACGAGGTCAGGAGTTCAAGACCAGCATGACCAACACGGCGAGACCCCATCTCTACTAAAAATACAAAAATTAGCTGGGTGTGGTGGCATGCGCCTGTAATCCCAACTCCGGAGGCTGAGGCAAGAAATTGCTTAGAACCTGGGAGGCGGAAGTAGCGGTGAGCCGAGATTGTGCCATTGTACTCTAGCCTGGGAGACAGAGCAAGACTCGGTCTCAAGATAAATAACTAAGTAAATAAAAATTTAAAAGTAGGTAAACTATTGCTTCATGAGGTCAGCATTTCTGTTTGGGATGATGAGAAAGTTTAGAAAGAGATGGTGGCGATGGTTGCACAATATTGTGAATCTACCAAATGATATTGAATTGTAAACTTAAAGGTGGGTACATTTATCCAAGTTTATTATCTATTTCTACAAACATTCACGAAGGCTGGACCCCTGAAATGTCAAAGTCATGATGCAAGGTGGGGATGGGTGAGTGGGTTTTGTTCTCCTTTTAGTACTGCTTGGTTTATTTTCAACCAAGCAGTACTAAAATTCGGCTGGGCTAACCTCCAATGCTTGGTAGGGTAGGTGTATTACATGCATTTGTTGGCCGGGTATGGTGGCTCACACATGTAATTCCTGCACTTTGGGAGGCTGAGGTGGGCAGATTGCCTAAGCTCAGGAGTTCAAGACCAGCCTGGGCAATGTGGTGAAACCCTGTCTCTACTAAAAATACAAAAATTAGCTAGGTGTGGTAGGGTGCTTGTAGTCCCAGCTGCCCGGTAGGCTGAGGCAGGAGAATCGCTTGAACTCGGGAGGCAGAGGTTGCAGGCAGTGAGCCAAGAGGGGATCACTGCACTGCAGCCCGGGCAACAGAGCCAGACTCCACCTCCAAAAATAAAAATAAAAATAAATAGGCCAGGTATTGTGGCTCACACCTGTAATCCCAGCACTGTAGGAGACTGATTTAGGCAGATTACCTGAGGTCGAGTGTTCTCGACCAGCCTGGCCAACATGGTGAAACCCAATCTCCACTAAAAATACAAAATATACCCAGTTGCCCACACCCATAATGCCAGCCACTCTGGAGGCTGAGGCAGGAGAATCACTGGAACCTGATAGGCAGCGGTTGCCATGAGCCAAGATTGTACCACTGCACTCCAGCCTGGATGACAGTGGGAGACTCTGTCTCAAAAAGTAAATAAATGCATTTTCAACATAGTGTATTTTCTTTTTCTTTTTCTTTTTTTTTTTTCCCATAGAGACAGGATCTCTCTGTGTTGCCCAGGCTGATCTTGAACTCCTGGGATCAAGCAGTCTTCCCACATTGACCTCCCAAACTGCTGGGATTATAGACGTTAGCTACTACACTTGGCTGCTATTACCAATTTATGATAGATTTATAGGGACATGACCCCATCATGAGTCAAGGAGCATCTGTAATCATGCTGAAAATGGGGGTGGCTTGTGTGAGGATATGGGGGAGTGTTACAAAACACAAGGGGACCAGGGCCTGCAGGGG
>NW_016107754.1:1163468-1173001 GCF_001604975.1 Cebus imitator | reverse complement strand
GCTTCCAGGTTTACCTCCCCTCCAACACCCTATCTCTCCCACAGTCCTGAGTTGGGGGATGCCCATGGTGTTCCACAGGTGCACTTGGGATTTTCTCTCCTGACCCCACAGGATATTTGCCTAAAACAGAAGCAGCACTGAGGCAGGACCGACCCAACTTCACTTCCAGGTATGCTGTCTCCTGGACAGAGGCGGGGACTGGGCTGCCTATGGGAAGTCCCTTAGCAGGAGCAGAGAGACGCAGGGCTGAGATCACAACTCCAGCTGAAGAACAGTAAAACAGGATGATTAAAACACTTTACAAGATCCAGGTGAGGTGGCTCACGCCTGTAATCCCAGCACTCTGGGAGGCCGAGGTGGGCGGATCACCTGAGGCCAGGAGTTCGAGACCAGCCTGGCCAACATGGTGACAACCTGTCTCTACTAAAAATACAAAAATGAGCCAGGTGTGGTGTCCAGTGCCTATAATCTCAGCTACTCAGGAGGCCGAGGCATGAGAATGGCTTGAACGTGGGAGGAGGAGGTTGCAGTGAGGCCAGATCATGCCACTGCACTCCAGCCTGGGTGACACAGTGAGACTCCATCTCAACAACAACGACGACAAAACACTTTACAAACGGTGGTCCCTTAAAACATTTACACACAGCATTACCATTTGCTCTAACAAAGCCACTGCCATCCATCCCAAAAGAACAGAAAGCAGGAACACAGAGAGGTATTTGCACACCTGTGCTCACAGCAGCACGACTCACAACAGCCAAAAGGCAAAATCAACCGACAGGCCCACCATCAGATGAAAAGATAAACACAGTGTGATCCATCTGCACAGCAGAATGTGACTCAGACTTAAGAAGGAAGGGAGGCCGGGCGAGGTGGCTCATGCCTGTAATCCCAGCACTCTAGGAGGTCATGGTGGGTGGAGACTCTGTCTCGAAAAAATACATACAAATAAAGAGAAATAACAAAGGTAGTGAGAATATATTGTGAGTGGCTCTAATAAGTATCTGAAAGCGTTCTCAGCTGCTGATAAAATTACTACCAACCAGTTCAGTTATGTTCCTTTTCCCTGCTGGGAAGACCTGCACTTGTTCCCCGGGGCTCACCTTTCTGTACACCAGGCCAGTGACGGCCGACTGCAGCCTCATCTGCAGCACCTTGAGCCGGTACGTGTTCTGCTGCTTCAACAGCGTTTGCAGGCAGGCCGAGAGGAACATCAGCACTGTGAGGAGGTAGCCCTTCCAGGCCGGAGGCTTGAGATCACCAATAAACTCCAGGAAAAGGCTTGCAAGGGAAGGACGGAGAAGGTACAGCTGGTGAGAGGAGGTGCCCATGTGTGTTGCCTTTGCCCAAACCAGGCCAGGTGTGGAGGATCAGTCGGTGTGGTTGACTTTATCGCAAGCATGATCTTGGTTATTTCCCTCACTGTCCATGCTTCTTTGCAATCTTACTGCAGCTCCTCGAGATCAAGAGATGGGGTTTTTCTTGCCCCTTGTTCTGGGCTAAATTGTGTCCTCACAAAATTGGCATGTTGAAGCCCCAACCTCCGGTACCTCTGAATGTGACTGTATTTGGAAATAGGGCCTTTAAAGAGGCAATAAAGTTAAAATGAGGTCATTAGGGTGGGCCTGCAGCCAGTCTGGAGTCCTGATAAGAGGAGAAAATGTAGACACACAGACACCAGGGTGGACACAGAGGAAAGACCATATGAGGACACAGGGAGGAGGTGGCCAACTGCACACCAAAGGCAGAGGCCTCGGATGCAACCAACTTGCAGATACCTGATCTGGAATTTCCAGCCACCAGAATCATGAGGAAAATACATTTCTGTCGTGGAAGCTACTCAGTCTGTGATGCTCTGTTATAGCAGCTGAGCAGACACCGCTTGAATCTGGGCTGGCCACAAAACCACCTTTGACCGACAGAGTAGAGTGGAGGTAAAGCTGTGCCGGCTGTGAGCCTCAAGAGAAAATGTGGCTTTTGGTCTATTGCTTAGAACCCTCCCAAGCAGCCACACGAACAAGCCTGAGCTAGCTTTTTGAGGATGGGAACCCACATGGAACAGAAAGCCATCCCAGCTTCAGACACACAACTGCAGGCACATGAGAAAACCCAGCCAAGAAAAGGAGAAACACCCAGCTGAGCCCAGTCCACATTACTGAACCACATTACCATGAACTAAATAAATGAATGCTTATAACTTTAAGCCACTCACTTTTGGGGCATTTTGCAACAAAAGCTAATTTATACAGTCAGGTAAAAGCTTGCTTCTTTGCCCTTGTCGGGGACAGTGACTTTCTCATTAATCATTTCACTTTTTCAGTATCCTTCTCACCCACCCTCCAGTGTCCCGAGCACCAGATCTATAGGCAGAAGCATGAGTGCTGAAGCCCCCTGACCCTGGAGGGATGCCATTAAGAGACCACCAGCCTTAGCAGAGCTCCTGAAGTCTGGACTCACCTAAGCAGCTTGGGGACAGTGAACCTGAAGACATCACTGATGAAGAGGCTGTGGGTCCCATGAGGAAGGTAGAATGGAACACCTGCCAGATGGCCCTCAGCGGTGGGCCCCAGTGCCTCCCTTCTTGCCATAGGAATGGCTCAGTCTCTGGAGCCTCCATGCCACTGCCTCCTTTCCTTTTAAACACTGTTGCCTTGGCGTGCCTTAGAGGAAGGGAGAGGCTGGCTCTGGGTCCCATTTTATACTCTCAGCCACCAGGAGCAGGGCCAGGCATTAAAAGCTTGTTTTCCTAACAATGGGCGTGGGTGGGTGTGGATCCAGCCTGGCTTCCTCACCTGTGCCTCCTTATCACCCTGAGTACCCATTTAAGCGGCAGTCACAGGAGTTGTGGGTGAAGGGCAGGAGGGCAGCCCTGAGGACTCTTAGATGGCCATGGGAAAGCACACACGTTGAGCACCTACTACGTGCCAGACACTCCCCAGCCATCCTAAGACTCCTGGCAAGCCAAATGTTGTTCCCATTTCACAGATGAGGAAACTGAAGCTCAGAGAAGTGAACTTGTCCAAGGGCACACAGCTGAGAAGTAAAAGCTGGGATTCAACTCCACCTCTCTGCCTCCAGAGCCCATGCACTTTTCTTCTTTTTGTTTGAGACGAAGTCTCACTCTGTCACCCAGACTGCAGTGCAGTGGTGGGGTCTTGGCTTACTGCAACCTCTGCTTCCTGGATTTAAGTGATTCTCCCACCTCAGCCTCCTGAGTAGCTGGGATTACAGGCAAATGCCACCACGCCCAGCTAATTTTTGTATGTTTAGGAGATGGGGCTTCACCATGTTGGCCAGGCTGGTTTTGAACTCCTACCTCAGGTGATCCACCGGCCTCAGCCTCCCAAAATGCTGAAATTATAGGCCTGAGCCCCTGCACCGAGCCTCCCATGTGTTTTTCAATGTATCATGTTGTCAACCTGGAGGAAGAACAGCACCCCCTCTTCCACATGCACAACAGCCAGCCCTTAGGTGGTTTTGAACCGGTGGAGAATCACAGCTGATATGCATGGAACCTGGTGCTCTGGCTCTGGGAGAAAGCACAGACAGAGGCTCAGGCTGCCTCAAACTCCTAAGATCCCCAGCCTTTGGCCACAAACAGGGGCACAGAGAAGAGCTAAAGTGAGAAAGGGAAGGGAGGTGGTAAGGGGAGGCCCAAGGGCCCCTCCAGGGCAGGTCAGAAGCCCTGGGCCACACTGGAGAGGCTGGGGCTATGCAGCTGCTGACAGCCGGTCCCTGTGTGGTCTAGGGTAGGTAGCCTGCTCCCCTTTGTGTGTGTGAGAGGATGAGTGTGGTCCCCCATCTGACTCCCTTGTGTGCCTCTGACAATCTGTAAGGTTATCAGTAATTGCTTGCTTGCTTGCTTTCTCTTTTGAGACAAAGTTTAACTCTTGTTGCCCAGGCTGGAGTGCAGTGGCATGATCTCAGCTCACTGCAACCTCCATCTCCCAGTTTCCAGCGATTCTCCTGCCTCAGCCTCCTGAATAGTTGGGACACACCCCCATGCCCGACTAATTTTTGTATTTTTAGTAGTGATGGGGTTTCACCACGTTGGCCAGGCTGGTCTTCAACTTCTGACCTCAGGTGGTCCACTTGTCTTGGCCTCCCAAAGTGCTGAGATTATGGGTGTGAGCCAACATGCCTGGCCACTTATCAGTAATTTCAATCCCCATTACAAATCTCTGAGCCGGGGCCATATGCAGACATCAGCTATTTACATGAAGGAGCTCACTGACTTCCCTGGACCCTCTTGCCAGGTGGATATTATTAGACTCTCCATTTTACATAAGGGGAAGGAAGCTGAGGCTCTGAGAGGTGGCGATAGCAGCCCGAGGTCACACAGCAAGGGCAGAGCAGGGATTATAGCCTCAATCTTGACTTATGGTTCCTAGAGTGTTTCTTGTGCACTAAGGACCCCCAACCCCACAATAATATTAATAATAAAAGAAGCATAACAAAAATCTCCTTGTGAGGTCAGGTGGCAAGACCCTTCCAGGCCATGGTCTTTGTCCCTCATTGCTGGCTTGATCTGGTGTTTGGTTTGGCGTCTATGGAGGGTTGTGGCTCAGCTCTGTTACTGAGTGGGCATGGCCTGCTGCTCACAGGTATTTTGGCATTTGGGTCTCAAAGCCAAGAAGATGCCCCTTCCATGCAGAGAGCATCCCTGACCACCCTTCCTGTCTGTCGCCAACATTTCATTCACTGCCTTCACAGCCTTGCTCACAGTGCCAGCCCTCTCTTTGTCTTGTTAGAAGCCCAGGTGGGTAGACTTTGCCTGAGTTTTCTACCAAGATGCCCCTAGTGTCGAGTCCAGCTCCTGCACACAGTAGGAGCTCAATAAACACTTGTCAAATGAATGGGAAAAGCAAACTGAGTGATATGTGTAAAAGGTCCTAACGAGTGCCCAGCACATACTGTTACAGGCATTTACAGAAGGAAGGATGGAGCCTGGATTGGTGGACAGACTTGGCTTTGGAGCCAGAAGACTATGGTTTCAATGCCTGCTCTATCTCCTCTCCTCTGAGCCTTAGTGTTTCCATCTGTAAAATGGGATCAGGGAAGAGTTGACTGGGAAGTTTTCTTTCTGGCTGGAGATTTTACTCAGTTCGGTTCCAACTGTTTGCCTGGAGAGTCACTGTGTTCAGCCTGCAGGCTCCATAGCAGGCATTTTCCTCTTCTGGAGGTCTCACCTCCCATCAAGGAAGAGTTCCAGATTGCTGTCTGATGTCTGGTCTCTGGACTGAAGGCCATTTAGGGCAGGACTCACAAATGACCATGGGGAAGGGCAGGAGGTATACATGAGTGGCATGGGCAAGGTGTGAGTTGGGGGATACAAAAGGGAGTAGTGAGGACCAGGTGCGGTGGCTCACACCTGTAATCCCAGCACTTTGGGAGGCCGAGGTGGGCAGATAACCTTAGGTCAGGAGTTCAAGACCAGCCTGATAACCGGAGCAACATGGAGAAACCCAGCCTCTAATAAAAAATACAAAACTTAGCTGGATCTGGTGGTGGGCGCTTGTGGTTCCAGCTACTGAGGAGGCTAAGGAAGGAGAATCATTTGAACCTGGGATATGGAGCTTGCAATGAGGCAAGATGGTGCCACTGCACTCCAACCTGGGTGACAGAAGCAAAGAGAAGGAGGGAGGGAAGGAAGGAGGGAGAAAGGGAGGGAGAGAGGGAGGGAGGAAAGGAGAAAGAAAGAAAAAAGAAAGAAAGAGAAAGAGAGAAAGAAAGAGAGAGAGAAACAGAGAAAGGAAGATGAAAGAAAGAACAAAAGAAAAAAGAAAGAGAAAGAAAATAATAAAAGAAAAAAGAAAGAAATGAAGAAAGAAATCAGAAAAGAAAGGAAGAGAGAGAGAAAGAGAAGGAAAGAGAAAAAGAAAGGAAGAGAGAAAGAAAAGAGGAAGGAAGGAGGGAGGAGGGAGGGAAAGATAATACAGAAAAGAAAAAGATACATGCACGCATATGCTTATTGCAGCATGATTCCCAATAGCAAAGAACCAAAACCAACTTAAATGCCCATGGATGGTAGACTGATAAAGAAAACGTGGTACATATACACCATGGAACACGATGGAGCCATAAAACAGAATGAGGTCATATCCTTTGCAGCAACATCGATGAAGGTAAAAGCCATTATCTTACATGAACTAACAGAGGAACAGAAAACCACATACTACATGTTCTCACAAGTAGAAGCTCAACATTGAGTACACATGGACACAACAGACACTTGGACTTATTTGAGGATGGAGGGAAGGAGGAGGGTCAGGACTGAAAAACTACCTATCAGGTGCTGTGCCTACCACATAGGTGACAAATAATCTGTACACAAATCCCCAGTGACACCTATATGATAAACCTGCACAGGTACCTCTGAACCTAAAATAAAATTTAAAAAATAACTGATAAACTAAATCAAAAGAAAGGCATAAGGAAAGGAAAATGTGAGATAAAAACCAAAAAATAGTAGATATAATAAATAGTTTGGTGCCTTGAAAAGAAGGAAATAGACAAATTGGTAAGAAACGAAATAAGCATAAAAGCAAAAAAAGACAAGAAAAACATTATAAGTTAACTCTAATAATAAGGGACTATTTTACACAACTGTATACAAATATATTTGAAATCTGCATTGATTACTATCCAATACAACTTCTAAATCATAAAAATGTCCTACATCTGCACTGTTCAATATGTAGCCACTAGCTACGTGTGTTGAGTGAATACTTGTACACTTAAATGTGGCTCATGCGATTGAGAAATTGAATTTTTCTGATTATTAATTTACTTAATTTTTAATTATAATTGCATTATAATTAGTTTAAATTTGAATAGTCTCATGCAGCTAGTGGTATTGTATCAGAAAGCACAGAATATGAAATTGAAATTTTCTTAAGACAGTGTTATTTACCAAAGTTAAATCCAAAAGAGTATTTATTTTTATAAAAAGCTTAAACAGACCAACTCTACAAAAGACATAGTTACTAAAGAATCTCATTCTCTCCCTCTGACACACACACACACACACACACACACGTGTTACAATGAAAAGGAAAGCTCTTTATAACACAGAACAGGACTTTGACAAATTACTGCTCATGGCTCAAATTCTGCTGCAGACTATTTTCCTGCAGTCCATGAGCTAATAATTTTTACATAGCTAAAGAAGAAATAGAATATGTAACAGAGACCATATGTAGCCCACAAAGCCTAAAATACTTAGAAAGTGGCTCTTTACTGAAAAAATCTACTGGCCTGAGCTAGAAAAATGCCTGAAATTTAAAATCACCGTTTTGCAAATACCACCAAGGTAATATGAGATTCTGGCATGAAATTACTCCTAACACTATACACTAACATATTGTTAGGAAAAGGACATTCATATATCTCTATTACCCATAAAATGTTTATTAAGTACGGAATTTAAAACGAAGAGATGAAACTTAGCTTCACAAATATTGAGATACAGTGACATTATAAACTTCCTGATGTAATGCAATGGGAAACATAATATTTGCCTAAACATTTTATCTAATCCAGAAGAACAGTTAGATGAATCCAGTTTGAAAAACATTCTATGAGATAATTATTCTGGACCTTTCAAAAATATCAAGGTTGTAAAAGATGAGGGGAAAGGATGGAGAGGAAGCAATATTCTAGACTGATGAAAATAAGAAACACAACAAAAAAAATCCAATATATGATCCCTAATATAAAGAATATTTGAGAGCAAGTGGATATATTTAAATTCAGACTGCATACTACATAATATTAATTATTGGTAGCTAATGTCTTGTGATTGTTATAGTGGTAACATAAAATAATGTGCTAATTTTTGGAAAAATCCCTTAAGTATTTTTGTAAAATCTTGATGTCTGCACTTTGATTTCAAGCAGTTCAGAGCTCCCCAAAATGTGAGTGTGTGCATGTATATGTATGTGTGTGTAAGAGAGAAAAAATGAGTGTGTATGTGAAGAGGAAAAGAGACATAGAGATGCACAAAACCAGTCCCAGAAAATGTTAATAACTTGCGAATCTAAATAAAGGGCACATGTGTCTTTACGGTACTTCTTTTTCAACTTTTCTGTGTTTGAAGTTAAAAGTTGGAAGAATTTTTTTAAAGGCACTTGTTTATTCGGGGTGAACATGATCTTCAAATTTATTTGCTAGATCTTGGTTTTTAATAGTTTTGTGCCACTTGATTGCCTTATGACAAAATAAACTTAGCTATGAAAGAAAAACTGTCTGTGTAGCATAAAGCCAAACAATTGCTTCACTGAATAGTAAAAGAAAGTATGGAGTATATTGGCAAGTAATATTGTTATAAATTGTTATTCTGCTAATACAGTATAACCAATTAATACCTTGTAAAAGTTCTTTGAAACCAACAAGAACAAAGAGACAACATACCAGAATCTCTGGGATACAGCTCAAGTAGTGTTAAGAGGGAAATTTATACGACTAAATGCCCACATAAGAAAGTTAGAAAGATCTCATTTGACAACCTAACATCACAACTAAAAGAACTAGAGAGGCAAGAGCAAACTAATCCAAAAGCTAGCAGGAGACAAGAAATAACAAAGATCAGACAAGAATTGAAGGAAACAGAGACATAAAAACCCCTCCAAAAAAATCAATGAATCCAGGAGCTGGTTTACTGAAAAAATTAACAAAATAGATAAACCCTAGCTAGACTAATAAAGAAGAAGAGAGAGAAGAATCAAACAGACAGAGTAAAAAGTTATTAAAGGAGATATCACCACTGACCCCACAGAAATACAAACTCAGAGAATACTACATTACTCTATGCCAATAAACTAGAAAATTTAGAAGAAATGGATAAATTCCTGGACATATACACCCTCCCAAGAATAAACTGGGAAAAAGTCAAATCCCTGAATAGACCAATAAGAAGTTCTGAAATTGAGGCAGTAATTAATAGCCTACCAACCAAAAAAGAAACCCAGGACCAGACAGTTTCACAGACCAATTCTACCAGAGGTACAAAGAGGAGCCTGTAATATTCCTTCTGAAACTATTCCAAACAGCTGAAAAGGAGAGACTTCTTTCTAACTCATTCTATGAGGCCAACATCATCCTGATACAAATACATGGCAGACAAAAAATACAAAACTTCAGGCCAATATCCCTAATGAACACCAATGTGAAAATCCTCAATAAGATATTGGCAAACTGAATCCAGCAGCACATGAAAAAATTTATCCACTACGATCAAGTTGGCTTCATCCCTGGGATGTGAGCCTGGTTCAACATACACAAATCAATAAACACACCACATAAACAGAGCCAAGGAGAAAAACCACATGATTATCTCAATACACGCAGAAAAAGCCTTTGATAAAATTTAACATCCCTTCATGTTTAAAATGTGCAATAAACTAGATATTCATGGAACATATCTCAAATTCTTCTTAAACTTTTCTAAAGTTTAGAACTAGAGGGAATACTTTCAAACCCATTTTTGGGGCCAGCATCATTCCTATGTCAAAGTCAGACACAATAAGAAAACT
>NW_016107754.1:1143670-1163126 GCF_001604975.1 Cebus imitator | reverse complement strand
AAGATGAACATAGATGAAAAAATCATTAAGAGAACACCAGCAAAATGTACTCAACACATCAAAGAAATTACACACAATGACCAAGTTGGATTTATCCCTGTCTCAACGCTGATTTTATCATGAAACAATAGTAAAAAGGCTAAAGAGACAACATAAATACTGGGAGAATAGATTTACCAACCATAATCTCTCAAAAGGCTAATACTTAAAATATATAAGGAATTCAAACAACCCAATAGCAAAACAATATAATAACCTGATTAAAAAATAGGTAAAGGACCTGAACAGACTTATATCCAGAGAAGGCATAAAAATGGCCAAAAAGTATATGAAAATATGCTCAACATCACTGGCCATCAGGAAAATACAAATCAAAACCACAACGATTTATCCACTAACGTCTGTTGGGATGCTTATTATGAAAAAGACAAGAGATAAGTGGTGCTGAGGGTGTAGAGAAAGGAAACACTTGTAAACTCTTGGTAGGAATGCAGATTTACGTGGCCACTTTGGAAAACTTCACAGAGCTTCCTAAAAGAAATTCAATGTAGAACTACCATATAGTAATTCATGTAGAATTACCATAGCAATCCCTCTTTTGGATATATCCCCAAAGGAAATGAAATCACCACCTTATTAGGATATCTGCGTGTCCATGCTTATTGTAGAATTATTCTCAATAGTCAAGGTAGGGAAACAACCTAAGTGTCTACTGATAAAGGAATGGATAAAGAAACCGTTGTGTATATATATGCAACAGTATACTATCTGGCCCTAAAAAAGGAGATCCTGCCATTTTCAGCAACATGGATGAACCTAGATGACATGTTAATTAAAATAAGCCAGATATAGGAAGAAAAATACTACATGAACTCATATGTGGAATCTTAAAAACATAATCATAAACACAAAGCAGCAGAGTAGAATGGTAGTTGGGAAGGGTACAGAAGAAATGAAAGATGTGGGCCAAAGGGTATGAATTTTTTATTTACACAGGATGAATACCTGCAGAGGACTAGCATACAGCATAAGCACCGTAGTTGATATTGCATAGCATATACTGGAAACTTGTTAAAACAATAAATTTTAGATGCTCTTACACCACACACACACACACACACACACACACACACACACACACACATATACACATGCAAAAATGAAAGGTAACTATGGAAGATAATGTAGTAATTAATGTATTTGGCTGTTATAAGCACTTCACCATGCAGATGTACACGTAAACATGTTGTACACCTTACATTTATACAATAAAAATATTACCATTATTACTGAAAAATAATTTTTCATAGAAACTGTTAAAATATAAATTATATTAAGATAACTGTATACATATTTTAAGCATTTCTCAGTATTAATTTTTAACATGGTGAATATTAATAGAACCCGCATAAATTATTACTAAAAATAATAATGTCTGCCCCATTCTACTGACAGATCTTCAGGGAAAATATTCTAGTAGTCCAGGTTAATTTTTTTTTAACTCTATCAATAGTTTTTGTGGACATAATTACCAAGTCAAAAAAAATTTGCCTATGAATCATCGATTATTTCAGTGACCTAGGCATCTCTAAAAATAAGCTGCAAGACAACCCGAACCTGGAAAAGAATTGAAATTTTCCCCATTCAGATGTATTCTTTTTGTTTACTGGTAACTGTAGGAATTTTTAGAAATCAAGTTGCATTCTAGATGTTCACTGCATTCAATAGTATGGATGTCATGAAAATGTTCCCTTATTTATCTGTATGCCTAATCATTAACTGTAGTGTGAAGTAAATACTCAGTAATTCACTTGAAATGCTCCTCTCTAGTTACTGCAGATTTGAGTGTGATTTTTAAATGTCACCCAATGAGACAGAGTAGGATGATTACCAACCACCTGCCCATCTAATATATTCCTCTTGAAAGGCATCAAAACTCATGTGCTTGCAGGTAAGAAGCATGATATAATTATTTCATTTTATCTTAAAAAAGTATGCTTCAGTTTACTACTGTGAGCCTGGAGGGAGTGAAGAGAAAGTGGAATGGACTTAAAAACTCTGAGAAATAAAGCACAGCTAAGGAGACAGCCAGAGAAGTTGCAGTTCTGAAATTGGCTGCTTTCTCTCAAATACTGAGAGACTTTCTTTCACATAGAGATTAGCTTATTTTTCTCACAAAGGTGGAAGGGGACATTTGGAAATTAAAAAAAAAAAAATCACACTCTGGTGTATAGGAAGAAAAATTTAACAATACAGTGAGACCCCTGGATCTTTCACACTGACATGAATTAAAACATAAGGCTTATATATCCTGACAAAGACCAAATACACAATTATATAAGCCAATATTCATCATCTTTCTCAACATCATCACCCACTGAGTGTTTACTGTGTGCCAACAAGTTAAGTGCTTTCGAGGCAACTTCACAAAACCTTTATGGGCCAGGTACTTTTATGAGCTGCTTATTTCAAATGAAGAAATTAAAGCCTACAGAAGTTGAAAATAGCTGGTCCAAAGTGGCTAAGCTACTAAAGATCCTCTCACTCCAAAGTCCCAGTCTTCCCAAAAAGCAAAGAAGAGATTAATGTGTCTCTAAAATAAAAATACTGTGTAGTATTTGGATAAGAAAATGAGCATTACAGGAAGGAGAAAGCACACGGGATGAAAAGAGAAGAAAACAAGTGATGTTTGTTGTATAACTAGGAGACTGACTGAGTCTATGGAGGATTTGTATTGAGAAATGGTAGAAGGCAAGCTAGAATAGAAGACTGGGGGCAAATCAGTCAAATATATTTAAATGCCAGCCTAAAACCCAGGGCAATTGGAAGCCATTGCACATTTTTTTTTTTATCAGAGTCCAATACCTGAATAATCCTGTGCTTGTTTTAGGAAATCACACAAGATCATCAGCATTTACAGCTAAAATTAAGTTTATTGACAATCTGGTTAAATACCTTTAATTTAGAGATTAGACATTGAAACTTATGTTAAGGTGCCCTACTCTTTGCTACTTAAAAGTCAAGATAAGTGAACATTACATTTAGCTGAGAAAAGAAATATCCAGTAGCTGCCTTTTGAATATGAACCTTTTAATCCCTGTTACATTGTTTTGTTCCTTGAGAATCTGTGAACTTCTAAAGAAAACAGATTCCTATTCTTATGGTAGGAACTTTACAAATGTAGACACTTAGTGAAGAAGTAATATAAGTGGTACCAAACACAGAAAATGGATTTAGGAGAAGTAAGTGACATGAATTGGGGGAAGGTCATAGGCCCATTTTAGCCATGTTCCCCAAGACCCCCAGAACGCCCTTCACCCATAACTACTCACTGACATAGTGGCTTTCAGGCGAATGCCATGGAGTTTGCTGGGCAAGGAGCATGGAGAAGACCAATCAGAAAATGTCTCAAGTCACTTGCCTATGTAAAATATCTCCCCTTTAAGGCTCTTTGCATTCTGCACTCTCTCAATAATCGGCTACATGAGATCCTCTTCTTGTTTCATTTCATTCATTTTTTTTAAGAGATAGGGTCTCACTGTATTGTCCAGGATTGCCTCAAATTCTGAGGCTTACCTCAAACTTCCAGGGCTAAAGCCATTCTCCCACCTCAAGTCCCCTGAGTAGCTGGGACTACAGGCTCATGACGCTGCATCTGGCCCTTTCTCTTAATTCTGACCACTGACTTCAAGAATTTCCTGCTATGTGATGATGTAATGTGAGTTTATACGTATTTATAGAAGCTACCAAGAAATAGTCCCAGAAGCGCTATGTTCCAAATCTGAGAGCAGAACTTTGGTTTACTTCATGTATTGTTTGATTTTTAGGCTAGGGAAGCAAATGCATCCTTAAAACCAACTTATGTCCGTCCTGCCTCTGGGAAGCCTTCTCCAACAGCAGACTTCTTCAAACACAGAAATTATATTTCTTAAAAAATGTGTGGAAAAGCCATGTCTGATAAATTTCAGTTCTCATAACACAGGAGTTAAGAAAAAATAAGCAATAAAACTGTCATTGAATATATGCATTCACATGTGAGACAAACATAGATAATGCAAATAAAAGTTGTGAAGGCCACCCGCTTTTAAAACAAAACATTGAAGAACTTTAATGTTTTTGCTATATTCCTTCTTCTGAACCAACTTCTGCAGATCTTTAAGAAATATTGCAGGCCAGGCGTGGTGGCTCACGCCTGTAAGCCCAGCACTTTGGGAGGCCGAGACGGGTGGATCATGAGGTCAAGAGATCGAGACCATCCTGGTCAACATGGTGAAACCCCATCTCTACTAAAACTACAAAAAATTAGCTGGGCATGGTGGCGCGTGCCTGTAATCCCAGCTACTCAGGAGGCTGAGGCAGGAGAATTGCCTGAACCCAGGAGGCGGAGGTTGCGGCTCGCCATTGCACTCCAGCCTGGGTAACAAGAGCGAAACTCTGTCCCAATAAAAAAAAATAAATAAATAAATAAATAAAAAGACACTTTTTTTATAAGGGTATGCACAATGGCAAATAAAACAGACCTGGTCTCTGCCCTTGAAACTTACAGTCCAGCGGAAAAGACAGACAAAAAAGAAATTAACAAATGAATTTATTGTAACAAATTATGCTAACTAGAAAGAAAAATCGGTAAGACGATGAAAAAGACCAAAAAGGGAGCCTACTTAGCATGGTCAAGGAAAGCTACACACAATACAGGTTGAAGGTGTGTGTGAATTATCTTTTTCCTGAGGTAGAAAAAAACCTGAAAGTTTTCAGACTAAAGGGCCAGTTAAGCTGGAGAGTTTAGGTGGGGAAGCGGGAGTGCGAATAAGACTAAGTAAAAAGGGGCAGGAGGAGCTTTTAAAGTGCAACAGGAAATCACTGTAGAGTTTTAAGCAAAGGAATTACACGATCAAATTAAAAGATTACATTGGCTGCTGAGTAAAAACTTTGGGATGAGCGGAATGGGCCAAGAATGAAAGTTTGTCAAGATACTTGTAATTACACTGAGACCAGGTAAGGAAAATTTGAAGGAGAAAGATAATTCTGATTGCACTGGGAAGCATGCTTTCAATTTAGAAACCAATGTAAAGGAAATTTACATAAGGTCAACTCTATAAACTTGCTACGAAGTGAAATAACCTAAACTAGAAACTGAACTGTTCGTGGCAATTCCTGCTGCTCAAATAACTTCCAAAAGCATATTGCTGTTTACTTGGGCTAAATTTTCACCCACTTCAAATATTTTCTAAGACGCAGGCTAACTACTCAGGTGAAAGAGAAAGAATAAATGGGAGTGAACGAGATGACAAGAAGGGAATGCTGCAGAGTGAGTGGTCCTGAAGATTCAGCCAGTCTTCAGAAAAAGTACTTGTAAGCAGCCTCATTTAGATGAAAGAAGGAAGGAAAGCTCAACTGCTGAATTTCTTACTTACATTCTTCCTCCAAAGCGAGGAGATTGGGTCCAGGTGTAGAGGGTTGCTGAACTGGTGGCAGGAGCAGAGTCCCTGGAACCCTGCTTCTCTGTAAAAGAGGCAGAGAGTTTCAGACCCGAAGATAAAGGAGGTTAGGCATCCTAGTCGCCGGAGCCCAGACACTCCCCAGGTGCCTGGAGCTGAACTGACCATGAAACCAAGACCTCACCCTGCCATCTTCAGCAACTGCGACGTGGTTACCGAGGCAACGAGGCATCTTCCCATGAGAGTTTCCACATCTTGGGCAACCTTCCGCCCTGGCGCCGACACCTTCCCACTCCCAGGTTCTGTGCAGAAAGCGGTGTGAGGCCCTTGCAGTGGGCCTGACCCTTGCTCACACCACTCAGCACTGCCCCAGTAATTAAGTGCAAATTCGACTTACAGCCAGTGCAAATTATCAGCTTGGGAAGGGGGGTGGATTGTAGGAGTTTCAGCCAAAAAAGACAGGTTCATTGCCGCCACTCCACAGAAAGCAAGCTGGTGAGGAAGACCCTCCCTGTTTTGCTTTACAAACAGTCGCTAATCTGCCCTTCACTCCATTTGCTTACAGTGAACTCTTCAGTGGAATTCTGAAGTTCTGATTTCTAACTTTTGTTTACAGCATGCATGGCTAAGATCTCAGGCTCTCAAGTTAGTCAACCTAAATTCTTACACTGGCACTGCCACTTAGTAGTTACTTATATGGCCTTGGGCAAAACACTCGGTATCTTGGCCACTTCATCTGTCAAATGGGAATGAGAATAATGCCCACTTCACAGTTATTGTGAGAAACAAATGAATTCGTGCTTAGGATCATGCCTGAAACACATAAGCAGTTAATAATTCCAATTGTTTTGGAATAAAATGGACATCCAGAAAAAAACCTTCATGTGTGTATGGTCAACTGATCGTTAGCAAGGGTGCAAGACCATTCAATGGGAAAAGAATCATCTTCAGCAGATGTGGAGACAACTGGATATCCTAGTGCAAAAGAATGCAGCTAGATCCTTACCTCACATCATATACAAAAATTAAAATGGATCAAAGACCTAAACTTAGGAGCTAAAACTCTAAAGCTCTTCAAAGAATCTGTTGGTTTAAATCTTTATGACCTTGAGTTACAATTCTAAGAATTTTTGATGGATTCTTAGCTATGACAACCAAAAGCATTACTGAGAAAAAAAGAAAAGAAAAATAGATAAACTAGACATTATCAAAACTAAAAACCTTTTGTTTCATAAAATACCATAAATAAAGTAAAAAGACAAATTACAGGAAAAGGGGAAATTCTTGCAAATTATATATCTGATAAATAACTTGTGTCTAGACTATATAAAGAACTATTAAAATTCAAAAACAGGTGGGTGCAGTGGCTGATGCCTATAATCTCACCACTTTGGAGGCTAAGGCAGGAGGATCACTTGAGCCCAGAAGTTCCAGACCAGTCAAGGTAACAGAGCGAGACCCCATCTCTAAAAAAAAAAAAAAAAAGAGAGAGAGAGAGAGAAATAGATAAATAAAAATTAGCTGGGTCTAGTGGTACATGCCTGTAGTCCCAACTACTCAGGAGACTGAGATGGGAGGATAGCTTGAGCCTGGGAGATCAAGGCTACACAGAAAGCCATGGTCATGCCACTGCACACAAGCCTGGGTGACAGAGTGAGACCTTGTCTCAAAAAAATAAATAAATAAAATAGACAACCCATGTGAAAAATGGGCAAAGAATCTTAAATAGGGATTTCTCCAAAGAACATATAGAAATAGCCAAAAAGAAAATGAAAAGATACTCAATCTTGTTAGTCTTCAAGGAAATGAAAATGAAAACCAAAATTAAATCCCACTTGACACCCACTAAAATGGCCATCCAAAAGGATGGACAGCCAGGTGCAGTGGCACACCTGTAATCCCAACACTTTGGGAGGCAAAGGCAAGTGGATCACCTGAGGTCAGGGGTTTGAGACCAGGCTGACCAACATGGCGAAACCCAGTCTCTACTAAAAATACAAAAAATTAGCCGGGCATGGTGGCACATGCCTGTAATTCCAGCTACTCAGGAGCCTGAGGCAGGAGAATCACTTGAACCCAGAAGGTAGGTGTTGCAGTGGGCAGCGATCACACCACTGCACTCCAGCCTGGGCAACAGAGGGAGATTCCATCTGAAATAAATACATAAATAAATAAAAAGATGGACAATAACAAGTGTAGAGAAGGATGTAGAATAACTCGAACTCTCATAAACTGTTAGCAGGAATATGAAAATTACGCAGCCCCTGTGAAAAATGGTCTAGCCATTCTTCAACAGTTTATACACAGAGTTACAACATAATCCAGCAACCACCACTAAGTATACATGCAAGCAAAATGAAAACATAATGCACATGAAAAGTATACATGCAAATATTTATAGCAGGGTTATTCATAATAGCCAAAATACAAAACAAACCCATAATGGTCATAAACTGATTAGTGGTTGAATAAAAACTGGTATGTTCATACAATGGAATATCATTCAGAAACAAAAAAGAATGAAGCATATATATACAGCAATATGGATGAACCTTGAATTTATTATGCTAAATGAAAGAAGCCATTCACAAAAGACCAACTATTATCTAATATCATTCACAAAAGATCACATACTATAGGATTCTATTTCAGCATAACTGCATATTATGGGAAAATGCCCAGAAAAGGCAAATCTAAAGAGACAGAAGTAGATTAGTAGTTGTCTAGGCGTGGTAAATGATGGAGGATTGGCTAAGGAGTTGCAGGGTTTGGGGGTGCTAGTGAAAAAAATTTAAAATTGATTGTGTTGATGGTGTACAATTCTGTGAATACACTGAAAGCCAATGAATAGTACACTTTATAGCCACGCTCCCTGGGTAAGTCCTTTTGCTTAGCTACAAATTGGCTTGCCTCAGGAGGGTGTACTTTCTCCCAAGCCAGAAAAGATTTTTTTAAAGATGTCAAACATCATAATATACAGAAATTTTAAAAATATAAGCAATATAGTACCAATGTTAGAAATGGGATATAAGTCATCATTAATTGTCCCAGGAAAATTAAAAGGATAATCAAGGACTACTATGAACTCTATGCCCAAAAATTTAATAAAGTAGATGAAATGGAGCAATTACTTGAAAGATACAAACTACCAAAACTCATGCAAGGAGAAATAGATAATCTGAGTAGCCAAGGACATTGAGTCAATAAACTTCCAAGAAAGAAAATGCCAGTCCCAGATGGTTTCTCTGGTAAATTTTAATATACATTTAAGGAAGAAATACCAATTCTACATAATCTTTTTTTGGAAAATAGAAGCAGAAGGAACACTTCCCAATTCATTCTATGAATCTAGCATTACCCTAATATTAAGAGCAGTTAAAGACATTGTAGGAAAACTACAGACTGGAATCCCTTATGAATACAGATTTTTTTAATCCTTAACAAAATTTTAGCCAATATAATCCAACAATGTCTAAACAGAATTATGCAACACAAGGAAGTGTAATTTATTCTCAGTATACAAGGATGGTTCAATATTCTAAAATCAATGAATGAACCCAGCACATTAAGAGGTTAAAAAAGAAAAATTATAGGATCCATGTAAATTCATGCAGCAAAAGCATTTGACAAAATCCAACACCCTTGAATGTACCAACTCTCAAAATACTAGGACTAGTGGGAAGTACCCTCAACTTAATAAAGAACATCCACAAAATGTCTACAGATTAATGGTGAGAAACCAGATGTTTTCTCCCTAAGATCGAGAACAACACAAACATTTCCTTTATCATCATTATTATTTAACATTACACCTGAAGTTCTAGCTGGTGAAATAAGACAACAGAAGGAAACAGAGTATACAGATAAGGAATGAAGAAACAAACAACCTTTGTGTATAGATGATGTGAATGTCTATAAAGAAAATTTAAAAATGGAAAATCCAAAAGAAGAAATAAAATTCTCCTGTAACTAAAATGATAACAAACAAAAGTTGTGTATATATAGAATGGACAATACAATAGTATTCAGCCTTAACCAAAAAAAAAAAAAAGGAATGAAATTCTAAGACATGCTACTACATGAAAACATTCTGCTAAGTGAAATAAGCCAGACACAAAAGGACAAATATTGTATAATTCCACTTGNCAAAAGAAGAAATAAAATTCTCCTGTAACTAAAAAAAAAAAAAAAAAAAAAAAAAAAAAAAAAGGAATGAAATTCTAAGACATGCTACTACATGAAAACATTCTGCTAAGTGAAATAAGCCAGACACAAAAGGACAAATATTGTATAATTCCACTTGTATAATGTGCCTACAAATGGTTAATTTATAGAGACAGAAAACAGAGTTTACCAGGGACTAGGGAGAGAGGAATATAGGGAGTTATTTTTTCATGAGTACAGAGTTTCTGTTTGACGTGATGCGAAAGTTCTGAGAATGCATAGTGATAATAAAATCATTGCACAACTTGTGAATATATTACACTTAAGGCTACAAAACTGTGTGTTAAAACATGGTTGGCATGGTAAATTTTATGTGTATTTTACAATAAAAATTTCCAATAGGAGGATATCCTACAAAATATCCAACTAGCACTCCTCAAAATTGTCAAGACTATCCAAAACAAGGCTGTGAAACTGTCACAGCCAAGAGGAGAGACGTGACAACTTTGTAAAGTGATTATATTAGTCTGTTCTCACACTGCTATAAAGAAAAAGCCAAGACTGAGTAATTTATAAGGGTAAGAGGTTTAATTGACTCAAAGTTTTGCATGGCTGGGGAGTCCCCAGGAAACTTACAATCATTGCAGAAGGGGAAGCAGGTATGTCTTACATTTCAGCAGGAGAGTGAGTGAGCATGAAAGAGGAAATGTCAGACACTTATAGAACGATCAGATCTCATAAGAGCTCACTCACTATCATGAGAACAGCATGAAGGACACCACTCCCATGATCCGATTGCCTCCCACCAGGTATCTCCCTCAACACATAGAGATTATGGGGATTACAATTCAAGATGAGGTTTGGGTGGGAACACAAAGCCTAACCATATCAGTGATATACTGGACCAAACCCTAGAATAGGAAAAGACATTAGGTAAAAACCAAGGAAATCTGAATAAACTACAGACTTCAGTTAATAATAATGTATTAGTAATGGCCTACTAATTGTAACAATTTAACCATATTAATGTAAGATCTTAATAATAGGAAAAATCTATGGGCAGGGTATATGGGAACTCTCTCTACAATAGTCTCAGTTTTTGTGCAAATGTAAAACATCTAAAAAATTACATCTCTTTTTTTAAAAAAAGGAAGTTAAAAGAAATTTTCTCCTTCAACAAAATTCTGAGCTAGATGATCTGCAACACCCTTCCGCTGTACAACAACCAGATTCTGAAAAACAAAACAAAACACAATGAAAACTTATCTATGCATTACTGAACTTGAAGGAAATATGAGAAATTTCCATGTGTCCTGCTGACATCTCACTCTCCAGATCACTGCCTCACAAATAAATGAAACCCTGTGATAGTAAGCAATTAAGAATAAAAAGAGGCCGGGCACAGTGGCTTACACCTGTAATCCCAGCACTTTGGTAGGCTGAGGTAGGCAGATGACAAGGTCAGGAGTTCAAGAACAGCTTAGCCAATACAGTGAAACCCCACCTACTAAAAATACAAAAATTAGCCAGGCATGGTAGTGGGTGCCTGTAGTCCCAGCTACTTGGGAGGCTGAGGCAGGAGAATTGCTTGAACCCAGGAGGTGGAGGTTGCAGGGAGCCAAGATCATGCCATGGCACTCCTGCCTGGATGACAGAGTGAGACTCTGTCTCAAATAAATAAATAAATAAATAAATAAAAAAGAATACAAAGGTTAAGATGAGAAAATGCCCAGGGAATTGAATTCAGAAAACAAGGCTTACATCAACAGCAATATGGAAGAGCTAAATTTGAGACCTCTGTGCTAAGCTAAAAACTGAAAGAGGCTAAGAGTAGACTGGTAGCACCCCAACAGTTCTACCAGATTCCAACACAGATCTTCAAGAAAAATTTCCTAGCTGACCCCACCAGATTTCCAGGTTAAGATTAAGAAAATGTGAGTTCACCATCAAAAATCACCAGACATAAAGGAAGCTACTCAACATGAGTGTAAAATTAGAAGATATAACAAATATTTAGACCTCCAAGAAATTCAGATATTAAAATTTTATCAGCTGCAAAATATAAAAAATCTATTTAGAAAGAAGCAGAAGGAACAGAATCACAACAATGAGCCATCAACAAGAGACCATCAGGAATGACCAGGCAAATGTGACAAATAATCAAATGAAGCTTTTAGATATTAAACACATGTTCGTTGAAATGAAAATACTCAATGAATAGGTCAAATGGCAGATTAGAAACAGATAATTAGTAAACTATAACATATCTGAGAAAATTATTCAGAATGAACATGGAATGGTTAAACAGTACAGATGTTATACTGAAAAGATCTGACATCTCAAAAATCAGATTTTAAGGATAGATTTGAAAAATTGAGAAGCAATATTTTAAAAGTTAATTTCTTAGAATTTTCCAGAATTTAGGAAAGATACAAATGTGTAAGTTCAAGAAGCAGAGTGCATCACAAAGAGGATAAATTTTTAAATATATTCCTAGAGCTGTCATATATGGCAAAACACCAAAGAAAAAAAGAGATCTTTAAAGCAGGCAAGAGGGAAAAAAAGACAGATAACCTACAAAGAAGCAATTAAAGTAGGTGTTTTAATAGCTACAGTGAAAGCCAATGTGACATTAAATAATTAGCAGAATTTGGTGATAATAAACCCCATTATAATGAAACTTTGGATCTAGTATGGTTGGTTATTAATGACCAATTACTCACTGATGATTGGCAGCCTTCTGTCTAGTTCTATTCTCAAACTGGGTGGGATAAACTTCTATCTTCTGAATGGATAGGGTAGGGGACATAGTAAGATTTGGAAGGAAAAGTAAGTACTCTATCTCAGGAAACATGGAGCTAGAGGATGACACTTTTTTTTTCCAGTATTATTCTTGCCCAATCTCTTCTGATTAGACCTACTAAATGGGCCCCAGCTAAATATGAGATCACCACAATTACTGACATTGTTACGGAAGTCCTAGCCAGTGAGAAAGGATCCAGAATTGGTAACCTTTGATGTTTATTTTGGAGCAGAAAGCCACCACCACAACCATGTGATGCCAAATCACAACCAGGATAAGCAAATATTTTAATTATAGAGCCAGACCACTGGAACTTCTAGTCAATCAGCTAGACAGACTCAGGTCACTCATTTCTTTAATTATCACACTAAGCCCACTCTTCTTTTTACCAAGTTAAAAATCATCCTCAGTAATCTTATCATGAGGGGATTTTATTGTATCTTAAACGTGATCAAATAAAATAATTTCAGTTTAGAAATGTGCACTCAATCACCAATACTGTATGGCAAGATGAGGGTGAAATAAAGATATCTTTAGATAAATAAAACTTAAGAAATTTGGCACACACATAGGCCTACCAAAGGCACTTCTAAAGGACATGCTTCAGGAATAAAAAAAAAATTCTAGTAAATTATTCTGAAACACCAGAAAAATGGTGAGCAAACAAGATGATAAACATGCATGTAGGTCCAAATAAATAATTTCTCTAAAAATCCTGCTACTAATAACGTCGTTTGTGGAGTTTATCAAAAAGGAAGACTAAAACATTGGATTCTCCTCCACCTTAGAACAGAAGGGAACTTCTTCAACCTAATAAAGGCATCTCAAAAAACCCTACATTGAACATTACATTTAATGATTAAAAAATCAAATGCTTTCCTCTTAATGCCAGAAACAAGACAGGCATTTCCACTGTCACCACTATTGATAATTATACTGAAGAACTGAAGGTTCCACCTTGTATAATGAGGTCAATCATTCAATAAATAATCTTGGAAATGAAGAAATAAAACATTCTCTTCATAGATGACATGATTTGTATTTAGAAAATACCGAAGACTCTTCACAAAATTAATGAAACTAGTTGATGAGTTTAGCAAAGTTTTAGGATGCAAGGTCAATATACAAAAATTAATTATAGTTCTATATACTATACTATAAAATTTATTCTATAAAATTAATTATAGCTGTATATAACTTTGATTTCCAATTGTTCATAATTAGTATGTTCATAATTAGTGTGAACAATTGGAAATCAAATTTTAACATGAAGCACTATTTACAATAGCACCAAAATATGAAATGCTTAATCTATCAAAACATGTACAAACTCTGTATGCTGAAAACTGCAAAACATTATCTGAAAATGTCACAGATAACTAAATAAACAGAAAGATGTACTGTGTTCATGGATTGGTGGACTCAATATTGTTAAGATGTCAGTTCTCTCCAATCAATATCTGAGCAAAAGTTTTGTAGAAATTTATCAGTTGATTCCAAAATTAGATGGAAAGACAATAGACTAAGACTAGCAAAAAGAATTTTGAGAAAGAGTATTAATAGCAATGTTGAAGAATTCACGATACCCAATTTCAATACTACAGTAATAAAGGTGGTGTACTGCTGATTAAAAAAATGCAGACACATAAATCAGAGACAGTCAAGATGTAAACCCAAAATTTTTAATACGATGAAATGGAGAAAGGATAGTTTTTTACAAATACTGCTGGGATAATTGTAAATCCATATTTTTAAAAAGCTAATCTTGATCCATATATCACACCATATAGAAAGTAATTTGACACTGTCTCATAAAGTTAGACATATAGTTACAACACAGCAATCTAGGTAATTACCCAAACAAATGAAAGATTGTGTCAAACACAAAATACTATGTACTGTATTATTTCACTAATACTAAATTCTAGAAAAGGTAAAACCATAGTGACTGAAACTAGATAGTTGGTTGCCTAGAATTGGGAATTGGAGGAAAGCATTCACTGCAAAGGGCCATGAGGAACTTCTGACAATGTTCTAGATCTTGATCGTGGTCATGGATACATGACTGTATGTAAATTCCAAAGCTTACTAAACGTCACACTTAAAATGGGTAAATTTTATTGTATGTAAATTATTTCTCAATCAAACTAGGGAAAAGTGAATGGGCTAAATTATTCCTCAACCTTTCTTGAAATCAGTTTGACTTACTTGAGTCATTTTTTGACTAAGAGTCATCCATGTCCACCCTTCTTCATACAGTACTGTTTCCTGTATCATCAACTGTTGTTCAGTCTTTATTAAGAGTGTACCACTATTTTCTCCAGAATTTTCTTCCATGCCTCCAACACCCATTCTACAAGTTTTCATGTAAATGTTCAAGCAATGATGATCATATTACTTTTGCTGCTTACCTGACTATAAGATGCCATCTGACTTCAGATATATTAAAATGTGAAAAAAATATACATCCTAGAATGGAAATGTGATAGAAGGAAACAAGTTTTAAATACTGGTGAAATCAACTTTTTAATTATTATGTAATAATCTCTTTATCTTCAGTAATGCTTTTTGGTTGTCAATGTTACCTAATATAAATATAACTAACATGACATTCTTTTGATTTTGCTGGTATATCTTTCCCTACCTTTTTACTTTGAGAGATCAACCCTGCCTTTACAATTAAGGGGCTCTAGAGAGCTAGTGCTGGTGTTCAGCAGTGACTATGATGTCTGGTGGAGGTAGGTATTTGACAGAGCAGTAACAGTACTTTTAAGGTAAGACTTGTTTATAAGTAAACAAGACACACCTCCAGGGATCCCCAGAAATATTTGAGGAACATTGCAGAAGTGGCTAATGTCCTCTGCAAGCACGTGGAGCAAAAGCCACTGACATCTGAATTTACTGTAATAATGATTCCTGTCTCTGTTCTCAATTGGCTTTATTCAGAGTATATATACAACATATAAAAATATACTCAAAAGCCAGGAAAAATTCTACTAACATGTTAGCCTCAATTATCACCAATAATCAAGTCTGTATGTTCTATTTCACTACAAATAGCACATATTACCTTTGGAATATTTATAACACTAAAAGTAAAATGAGAGAAATATAAGATAACCCATTTAAAATATAATGGAAAGATTGGGCATAGGCAGACTGGAAAAAAAAGTCCTCTAAATTTGGCAAGAAAGAAGTCACTGATGGGCTCAGGAATGATATTTATAGTAAAGTACAAGAACTAGGAGCCATATTAAAGGGAAATGAGTGAAAATCAATTACTCTCAACGATATGTTTGAGGAATTTGGGGCCAAAGGGTAGTTGCATATTTCTTTTGAATCAGTCCATATCCAAAAATCTAAGGCTTAGGCCTGCCTAACTAAACTGCCTCATGCTGATTTCTTTCTGTATATCACTTTAAATTTTTACCTTGTCATCTCTTTTTATCAGATTGTTTTCACAATCTGATAAAAGGTCAAGAGAGTCCTCTCACACAACATGGCCCAGATACTCACTTTGACACCCACTGACCATGTGGCCTTAACTGCTCTGACCATCCATTTTCCCTGTTCTGGCTCCTGCCACCTCTCCAGCAACCTCAACACCCCACTCTGAGTTCTTCCAGGAACATCATTCAGGCATTCACTCACTTATTCATTTTTTCAATCAGTGAATATAATTGAGCACCTGCTGTGAACTTGAGGTTGGAAAAATAGCAGTGAACACTGTATAAAGTTATCTCTGTTTCTCCCAGCAGCCTTGCTCAAGCAGTTCCTTGTGTCTGGAATGCTCTTTTCTGGCTAACTCCCACCAACCCTCAGGTACTATCTCTCCCAGGAAGGACACCTTCCCACCACTATCCCCCAGATGTGGCCAATAACTGAAAGCAGAGCTGTAGAAGTTTAACCACAGACCTGTAAGCAAGAAATAACTGCTAGTATAAGCTGCTGAGAGTTGGGGGGCTATTTGTTACACAGCATCATTGCAGCAAAAGCTGACCAATACAAACAGGCAAGTTCTAGCTTCAAACTTCAAGCCTAGTGATTAAAAAACACATTCTCTTGAATCAAGTTGCTTGGGTACAAATCCCAGTGCTGCCACTTATAAGCCATATAACCTGGGACTAGTTCCTTAACTTTTGGGCCTCAGTTTCCTCATCTGTGAAATGGAAATGATTCTAGTACCAGTCTCACAGGGGCATTAAGTTGATTCAGTGAGCTAATATATGTGATGTGCTATGAGTCACTACTTTTCAGTCATTGTGGGTGAGCTTGGCTTGGCAACTTTACTTCCAGAACCTTGCCATGTATCCAGCGCACTTTGTGTTCTTTGGATTATTAGAAACTCTAGCTGGCATGTTGTAGCTTTCTAGGCACCAAAACCTTGTTGTACTGTCTCCATAGCAACTGCAAGCATAGACTCTGGAGTTGGACACACTCAAGTTCTAATGCGGTGACCTTAGGCAAGTGATTTAATTCTGTTTGCTCATCTGTAAAATGACAGCAGTAACTTCACTTGCCTCTGAGGGTACTGTGAGAATCAAATGAAGTAGTGTATTTTTTACAGAAGCACTTAGCACAGCCCCTGGCTCGTAGATGGTGTTATTGGCTCTTCTTGGAGAGAGGTGACCTATTGAAGAGCCATCTGCTTCTGGGCATAAGCCTGCAGGGGAGGTGTGACCAGAGCAATCTACTCTTGCCAGTAGGACCCTTTGAGCCTTTTTCCCCAAGGGTGGCAAGAGCCAGGCATGGAGAATCAGCAAAGCCCACCCAGTACCTCCTTCTCCTCTATCTTCTAGCTGTCTGACTTGATCCAGAAGACTCATGAGGCCCCCTTCTTGTGCAGGAGCTCCTGGATGGAACCCATCTCTACAATGGCCCCATCTTCCAGCACCATGATCCAATCAGCCTGAGGTAGGATGTGGAGTGTGTGGGTCATGAAAATCTGCGTCTGGGCAGGGAAGGGTTAGAAGTTAACACACATGTGGCCACGTTCTATGGCTCATGCCTGTAATCTCAGCACTTTGGGAGGCCAAGGCAGGTGGATCACTTGTGGCCAGGAGTTCAAGACCAGCCAGCTCAACATGGCTAAGCCCTGTCTCTACTAAAAATACTAAAATTAGCTTTGTATGGTGGCACACACCTGTAGTCACAGCTACTTGGGAAACTGAGGCATGAGAACCACCTGAAACTGGGAGGCAGAGGTTACAGTGAGCTGAAATTGCACCATTGCATTCCATCCTAGGTGATGGTGTAAGGCTCCATCAAAAGGAAGAAAGGAAAGAAGGGAGGGAGGGAGGAGAGAGGGAGAGAGAGAAAAAGAGGGAGGGAAGGGAAGGGAAGGGAAAGAGGAATGAAGGGAAGGGGAAAGAAAGTAACAAAAGAAAAGTTATACACATGTGCTTGGCCAGCCTCCTGGAGCAGGGGGTAGGGGTGGGAGTATTGTCCCTGGACTCAGAGTGGGGAGAGCTCCCCTTCTTGTGTTCCTGCCATCTTCCTTGAAAATAGCATTTCCAAACAGAGAAACAGAGGGGAATTCTTCATCCTATCTCAAGAAGACAAGGAGTTCATCTGACCCAGGCCAATCATCCAAGGCAGAGCTGCAGTAGTTAAACCACAGACACATAAGCAAGAAACAGCTGCTGTTGGAAGCTGATGGAATCTGAGGGGTTTTTTATGTAGCATCATCACAGCGAAAGCTGACCAATACAAAGAGGAAAATTGGACTCTAGTGGAAGGGGGTGGTGAGAGAAACCTGGGTTAGGACTGGATGCTAAGGGCATCCTCTGACTTTGCCCTGTGCCGTCTGACACATGTTCCCAAACTTACTGTTCCCTGGAGTAGCCCACCAGGCCCGACGACCTCATTGAAGATGTGCTGTCTGACGTGGGCCTCCAAAGCCACCACGGGGTCATCCAGCAGGTACACAGCCCGGGCGAGGCTCAGCTGCTGCTTCTGGTCCCTGAGAGATTCATGTCCTGTGGCCACAAAAGGGCCAGTGTCCTGAGTCTGCATCTACAGGGTAAAACTGGGGAGCCCAGGCAGGAGCAGGTTGGGGCACATCTGCCCCACAGGGTGAGGTGTCACCCCCCATGTCTGTCCCCTGGGCACACGCTCAGCTTCAAAGGCACTCACTCCCAGGCCAGCATCCCCTGCATCCTTACCGGCCTCACTTCTCCCCTTCAAAGCACGCTTCCTGGAGGACTTACCTATGCTTCCCAAGCTACTCTGTCTCCTACTCGCTCTCTGTATCCATTTGAGTCCAACTTCTGTTCCCTTTCTCCACTGAGACCACCTTTAATGAGGACACCATTCATTTTCCCTATTCCATGATCCAGTGGTAAGTTTTCAGTGCTTTTTTTTATTTTAAATTTTAAGTGATTTATTTTAGTTTTTATTGATATGTAATAGTTGTAACTATTTGAGGGGCACAGGTGATATTTTGAGACCTATAGAGCAGTGGTCCCCAACCTCTTTGGCACCCGGGATCAGTTTTGTAGAAGACAACTTTTCCATGGACTGGGAGGCAGGAAGATGCTTTCAGGATGATTCAAGCACTTTACATTTATTGTGCACTTTACTTCCATTATTATTATTAACTGAGATGGAGTTTTGCTATTGTCACCCAGGCTGGAGTGGAATGGCATGATCTATGCTCTCTGCAACCTCTGCCTACTGGGTTCAAGCAATTCTCCTGCCTCAGCCTCCCAAGTAGCTGGGATTACAGGTACCTGCCACTGCACCTGATTTTTTGTATTTTTACTAGAGATGGTGTTTCACCATGTTGGCCAGGTTGGTCTCAAACTCCTGACCTCAGGTTATCTGCCTACCTCACCCTCCCAAAGTGCTGGGATGATAGGCATGAGCCATTGTGCCTGGCCTGCTTCTATTATTATTACATTGTAAAATATAATCAAACACTTACACAACTCACCATAATGTAGAATTGGTGAGAGCCTCAGCTAGTTTCGATGAAACTAGATGGTCCCTCTGGGGGCCATGGGAGACTGTGACAGATCATCAGGCACTAGATTTGCGCGAGGAGCTTGCA
>NW_016107754.1:1140893-1142608 GCF_001604975.1 Cebus imitator | reverse complement strand
GCTGTTTACAGTAGGGTTTGTACTCCTATGAGAATCTAACACTGCCACTGATCTAGAGGTGGAGCTTAAGTGGTGATGCGAACCATAAGGAGTGGCTGTAAACACAGATGAAGCCTCACACGCCTGCCCGCTGCTCACCTGCTGTGCTGCCTGTCCATTTCCTAACAGGCCTCAGACTGGTACTGATTTGTGGCCAGGGGGTGTGGAGACCCCTGATGTAGACAGTATGTAATGATCATATCAGGGTAACTGAGATAGTCATTACCTCAAATATTTATCTTTTGTATTGAGTACACGACAATCCTTGTCTTCTAGCTAACTTGAAATTTACAAATAAATTCTCATTCACTATGATTTCCCTTGTGTACTATTGGTTACTATCACTTATTCCTTCTACCTAGGACTTCTTGTCTTTCATGCATTCCTTTTTTAAATTATTATTTTAATTTTTGAGACAGAGTCTCACTCTTCTATTCATGCTGGAGTGCAGTGGCGTGATCTCAACTCACTCCAACCTCTACCTCCTGGGTATAATCAATTCTCCTGCCTCAGCCTCCTGTGTAGCTGGGATTACAGGTGCGCCACCATGTCTGGATAATTTTTGTATTTTCAGTAGAGGTGGAGTTTCACCATGTTGGCCAGGCTGGTCTCGAACTCCTGACTTCAAGCAATCTGCCAGCCTTGGCCTCCCCAAGTGTTGGGACTATAGGCATGAGCCACTGCGCCCGGCCATTCATTCACACTTTTTTTCTCTCTGTAATCTAGATTCAGATGACACATTCATTCATTCCTACATTAATTCATTCCACTAATAACTACTCCCTGGTTATCATATCCCCATCAGGGTTCTAGTCTTTGGGGAAACAGCAGTGAACAAAACAAAGTTTCTGCTATCTGAATGGATCTGTCATTCTAATGAGGGGAAGAGAGACAGGCAATCCATAAACAAACCAGTAACACAGACAGCACATCAGGTGGAAAGCGCTATGAAGGATAAATACTAAAGCAGGTGCAGCCAGGTGCAGTGGCTCACCCTGTAATCTCACGACCTTGGGAGGCCAAGGAGAGTGGATCGCTTGAGGTTAGGAAACCCCATTTTTACTAAAAGTACAAAAATGGTGGCACCTGCCTGTAATCCTAGCTACTCAGAAGGCTGAGGTGGGAGGATTGCTTGAACTTGGGAGGCAGAGGTTGCAGTGAGCCAAGATTGTGCAACTGCACTCCAGCCTGGGAAACACAGCAAGATTCTGTCTCAAGAAAAAAAAGGAAAGGAAAGAAAAGGAAGAAGGAAAGAAGAAAGGAAAGGAAAAGCAGGTGTGGGTGTAAGGTGCACTAGCATGGGCAGGGTTGTGGTGGTGGTGGTGGATAAGGTAACCTGGGAAGGCTTCTTGGTGAATGTGATAGAAGTGAGGGATGAGTCCTGGGGACTCCTGGGGAGAGATTTCCAACACGGGGAACAGCAGTGGCAAAGGCCCTGGGGACAGAGTGTGCTTTGGGGGATCAGGGAACATCACAGAGACTCTGGAGGCTGAAGTGAAGCCAGGAGATGATGAAGGAAGATGGGGATGATGGATACCACAGCAAAGTGAGAGGGACCTTGCCAGGGATCACCACAACTTGGGCTTTGACTCTGAGGAAAATGGGGAGATGATCTGAGGTCAGGAGGTCGAGATGAGCCTGGCCAGCATGGTGAAACACTGTCTCTACTAAAAATA
>NW_016107754.1:1136133-1140652 GCF_001604975.1 Cebus imitator | reverse complement strand
CTTGGACATCTCTGTCCAGACCCTTTGGTGAGACCCAGAGAGGGGAAGCAATTAGATCTACATCACCCAGCAAGGCAGGGCAGTGTAAGACAGGAGTCTAGTCATCTCACTCTCAGTTGTCAGAGAGACCCTCACAGACAATCCCTACCACAACTCCTTGCTTCTCTCTTTGTGTCCATTTCTATTTATTGATTAATGATTATGTATTGAGCACCTAGTATGGGCTTGACCCTGAACTGAGCCCTTCTTCTCCTCCACTTCCCTGACCACTCCCTGCATTTCTCCATCATACTGCTCATGATGAGTCAGGGACCCAAATGACCCCCAACTGCAATGCCTCCCTGACCCGAAAGACCTTGACACTATCACCTGCTCCCTAATTGAAGTGTGGGCTCCCCCAGGGAAGCTGTCCACATCTGGCCACAGGGCACAGGCCTCTAGGACTCTCTCCAGCCAGGCTGGGTCCAGCTACTGCCTGAGGCACGCTTTCTCCACCACAGAGGTGTTCTGTACCCAGGCCTCCTGGAGCATGTAGGCCACCAAACACTAAAACACAACTTACTTTGGTCACAGAAGGATGATGGGGACAGAGGTATGACGGGTTTTAGGAGCAGTGGGAGCTGGGCTCTCGGTGGGTGGGTGGCGGAGAGAATGAATGAAAGTGAGCTTGGCTGGGATGGGGAGGGGTGGAAAGGCAGCGAGGAAGGGGGACTGTCAGGATGAGGGGGACATCCTAGCGGACAGGCAGGGTGTGGCCTCACTTTGATGTTCATGAACCCCTCCACCTTTGACAGCTCCCCAAAGAGGACGGACAGCAGGGAGGACTTCCCTGTCCCCACTGGACTGACTACAGACATGAAACAGCCCTGGGGCATTGTGAGGTTTATTCTTTCAATGCAAGAAAGGAGACATAACCTTGGTTAGGGCCCAGCCCTGATCTTTGAGGAAGGTTGAGCCCCAGATGGAGCCGAGCTTTTCTGCTCTAGGAGTCTAAGAGCACCTGTGGGGCTGTACTTTTCCCGGTCCTTGTCTGGCTATTTGAGCAACCATCCTGTGCACATCTGTGCATGTGCTCACGCATACACACACACAAAACGTGCACACATGCATGCACATTTGCACACTCATACAAGCATGCTAGCAAGCACAGCAACATGTAAAATGTGGGCACACATCCACGCACACAAGCGCATTGTGCATACCCACGCAATCCATGCTCACACGCATACATGTGTACACACACTCACACCATGCACACACATACATGCACGTCCACCCATGTGCACGCAGAGTTGGCAGTAGCCTGAGGGTTTCAGCAGCCTGGCCTCCTGCCTTGGCTTTTGCAATAAATAGGCTCTTTCCTCCCCTCCCTGCCCCTGCTGTTGGTCTCGCCCCACTCCTGTCCATGTCCCACAGCCCATCCTCCACCCCATGACCAGAGGGATTTGTTAAAACCCAAGTCGGCAGTGGCTCACGCCTGTAATCCCAGTACTTTGGGAGGCTGTGGTGGCGCATCACCTGAGGTTGGTAGTCCAAGACCAGCTGACCAATATGGAGGAACTCCGTCTCTACTAAAAATACAAAAATTAGCTGGGTGTGGTGGCAGGTGCCTGTAGTCCCAGCTACTTGGGAGGCTGAAGCAGGAGAATTGCTTAAACCGAGAGGTGGAGGTTGCAGTGAGCTGAGATCACACCACTTCACTCCAGCCTGGCAACAGAGTGAGACTCCATCTCAAAAAACAAATAAACAAACAAAAAACCGAAGTCAGTTCTTAACACTTCCCAGCTAAACCCGTCAGCACGCCTATTTCACTCAGAGTCAAAGCTAAAGTCCTGATGATCATGAACAACGTCCTGGTTCCTTCCACTCTGTGCCTCAGCTGCTCTTTCTTGGCCACGCTGACCTCCTTGCTGTTTCTTGAACACAATAGGTCAGTGCTTCTCAACTGGGGATGACTGCATCCCCCAAGAGAAATTTGACAAGATCTAAAGATATCTTTGGATGTCACAACTGGTAGGGGGTGCTGCTGGCATCTAGTGGGTAGAGACTGGTGGTTCCCTAAACATCCCACAATGGACAGGACAGAACCCAACAATGAAGTTTCAGCCCAAAATATCAACCATGCTGAGGTTGGAAAACCCAAGTCCAGGCATACTCTTGACCCAGGACCTTTGCATATGCCATTCCCACTGCCTAGAAGGCTCTTCTCCCATGCTAGCCATGGTGGCTTATGCCTGTAATCCCAGCACTTTGGGAGATGAGGCAGGTGAATCATTTGAGGTTGGGACTTGGAGACCAGCCCAGCAAACATAGTGAAATCCTGTCTCTACTAAAAACACAAAAACGAGCTGGGTGTGGTGGTGCATGTCTGTAATCCCAGCTACCTGGGAGGCTGAGGCAGGAGAATCACTTGAACCCAGGAGGTGGAAGTTGCAGTGAGCCAAGATCATGCCATTGCACCCCAGCCTGGGTGACAGAGCAACAAAAAAAAAAAAAAAAAAAAAAAAAAACTCCCAGACACCTGCACAGCTCACTGTCTTTCCTTATAATCTCGGCTTGAATGCCAAGCCTTCCCTCACTAGGCATGCCATCATGCTCTGTCCCCCTGCCCTGGCTTCCTGTTTGGGCCTCACCTCTATCAGCATGTCACCCCAAGAGAGCAGGGCCATTATCTGTTTCTTTCACCCAATCCCCAGTACCTAGAAGAGAGCATAGCCCATAGCTAGTGCTGCATCAATGAAGAGAGTGAATGACAACCAAAACAAATACTGCCCAGGATATATTCTCTCCCCTCTTATGGTGTTTCAGGGATGGCTGAGATTTTTGGCCACAAAGACCAAGCCATAGATTTGGGGGCTGTAGATGATAATGATCTGGGGCTGATATATGTGGCACAGAAGTGAGCAAAGCTGATGAGGCTGAACCGTGGAGCCCCTCAGCCAGCCTCACCTTGGCAATGTCTTGGCCAGCCTGGGAGCAGAGGGGTGTCTTCCTCTGATGGGGAACACTCAGATGCCCTGATCCCCATCTGCAGGAGGTACAGGAGCATCTTGGGAACCTTCCTGGCAGAGCCCCAGCCCAACTTAACCCACCCTCCCATCCCAGGCTAGAAACCTGCACCCACCCTCAGGTGGAAGGCAGTGAGAGCCCCATGCAGCTTCTCCCTAAAAACATGAGGCTGGTTGCCATGGGTGTCATTCTGTACCTGTGGAGACAGGGAGGGCTTTCCTAGAACCAGGTGAAGGTGACACCGTGTGTCTTGATGCAATCACTTCTGGCAGCTGCAGGGCACAAGAGGCCAGTTCCAGGAGACCCCTGACTTGGCCAGCCTCTGCATCGGAGAGGCTGGAGGCAGAAGCTACAGCAGGAAATCTCTCTCACTGAATAAACCGTCCTGCTACTTGCTGGCTTGTATGTGACCCTGCAGGGGTCTCATTCTTTCCATGTCCCACGGCTAATCATCCAGGGGAAGGCAAGCCATAGCGCAGAGACCAAATCCTGCCTACTGCCTACTCTTATCAATAAAGTTTTATTGGAACACAGCCAAATCCATTCATTTCTATATTTCATGTTTTGAGTTGTGACAGAAACTGGCCCACTAGCCTAAAATATGCACAATCTGGTCATTAATAAAAAAGTGAATGAACTTCTGATATAAATTATCATCGAATCCCAGTCTTCCCAAAGTGAAGGGGGTGTTATTAATTTCACTGTGGCCAGGCATGGTGTCTCACACCTGTAATTTCAGCACTTTGGGAAGCCGAGGTGGGTGGATCACTCGAGGTCAGGAGTTTCAGACCAGCCTGGCCAACATGGCAAAACGCCACCTCGACCAAAAATTATGAAAAGTAGCCAGTTGTGATGGCGGGTGCCTGTAATCATAGCTACTCGAGCAGCAAAGGCAGAATTGCTTGAACCCGGGAGGTTGCAGTGAGCCAAGATTACACCACTCACTGCACTCCAGCCTGGAAGGCAGAGTGAGTCTCCATCTCAAACAATAGTAAATACTTATTAGAATATATATTACATATTTGTTTTTAATTATATAACTATAATAATTATCATAGCCATTATAATCAATAATAAACATTTCACTGTGACAAGTGTTATTAGATTAGTGGTTCTTGATCCTTAACACATAGTTAGAATTTCCTGAAAGATTTTCTAAAAATCAAAGCTCTCATGGCTCAGCCAGATCCACTAAATCCATTCTCACAATCAGCTGCTGTGATGACCGATATGCCCATTTTGCAGATGGAAACACAGAGGCTGAGAGAGATGATCTACTTGTCAGGATCAACCAGCTAGTCAGTGCTGGGGCTGGGATTTGGACCTGGGCAGTCCAATGCCATAGGCTAGGCTTTTTACCACTAGGTGAGTGTTTTTCAGGTATACAGTTTTCCCACGTTCTTCAGTATAACAAGGGGGAGGGTGTCTTGGTCCATGGGGTGACTAAAGGATGGGGTGGAGGAGCAAGCCCAGGTAACTTGAGTTGGAGAATCGCATCGTGCAATAATGC
>NW_016107754.1:1108923-1134699 GCF_001604975.1 Cebus imitator | reverse complement strand
AAAAAAAAAAAACAAACAAACCCTTATTCTGTTCCAGTAACCCACAGAATGGAAGAAAAAATCTGCAAAGTAGATACTTCATAAGTGTCTGTTATCCAGAATGTATAAAAAACTTTTACAACTCAACAACAAAGACAATCCAATCTAAAAACTAAAGAAGAATTTTAATACACACTTCACCAGCTACGCTTCATCCAAAGCTGTAAACACTTATAAAAGCCTCAATGTCAACAGACTCCACTTAGTAGATATTATTATATTTATTAGCATTAGAGACCACGGTGTGACTACGTTAGTGTTACGGCACAGTGTAGATATTAGTGTTAGGGCATGGTGTACCTACATAATACATTGGTGTTGGAGAACAGTGCAGATATTACATTAACATCAGGGAACCATGTGGATAGCATTACATTAGTATTAGAAGCAACGGTGTGGGTATCAGATTAGCGTTAGAGTATGGTGTGGATATTATATTGGTGTTAGGGCACGTATGGATATCATAGTAATGTGAGGGCACGGTGTGATTATTAGAGTAGAGGCCACTGTGAGAACATATCTTAGCAGCCACTGTGTCTGGGATGTTGACGATGATATCAGGGTGTAGTCGTAACAGTGAGATTTGGGGATTTCATTTTTCTAGATGAATTTCTTCCTTTGCTGAGTACTATAAAGATTCTCTTCTCTGCACTCAGGGCCGTGGAAAGGAAGCTTTTTACTCACCAATGAACAAGACTTAGTTGACACGACCGTCGTGCTGCCCTGAGGAATTCGAAGCTCCTCGCTGCTTCTGGTACCTCAGAGGGAAGTTGGTTGGGGAGGTGGGGGGGTCGCGCGCCCTCTGGTGGCGCCAGAGCTCAGCACAGATACTTTTGCTCAGTTTCTCAGCGGACGTGCATCCAAGGCTGGCTGTCCTGAAATACCTATAAAATTCAATATTCAGTTTATTCAATGTAATAATTTTGGAAATTCAAAAGAAAATGAAGCCCACTGTAGCCATATCCTTTCCAAAAATGGTGATGGAAGACTCTGGAAGCCATGTAGAATAAAATGAATATATACACAAAATAAAAGCCTACTCAAAACAGTCCAGAGACTGTAATTTGAAATGCAAAACGATAAAAAATCTAAAAGAAAATCTAGATGACATTGGATTTGGTGTTGAGTTTTAACACACAACATCAAACACCAATTCATGAAAATATTGATAACAGAGACTTTATAAAACTAAGTATTCTACTGTGAAAAACTGTACTCAGAAAACAAAAAGACAAGACAGATGTGAGAAGATATTTACAAAATACATACGTGATTTTAAAACTGGGTAAATATCTGAACAGATACCCAGCCACAGCAAATATACTGATAGTAGGCTGGGCATGGTGGATGCACATCTCTACTAAAAATACAAAAATTACCCGGCATGGTGGTGCATGCCTGTAATCCCAGCTACTTGAGAGGCTGAGGCAAGACAATCACTTGAATCTGGGAGGCAGAGGTTGTGGTGGGCCAAGATCACACCATTCCTCTGCCCTACTGATACATAAAAATGCAATTCACTGAACCAGACTAAATTGTATTCAGTGGAAGGCTGATCAAGGATGCAAAAGAACCCAACCTTTTGTTTTATCTACTTCTGACCTAGAAGCACCTCCACTTCATACTTCCAGTTGTTCCACCTCACTGAACCAAATGACTGTACATCTTACACATACTGATTGGTGTCTCCTGCCTCTCTAAAATGTATAAAAGCAAGCTCTACCCTGACCACCTTGGGCCCATGTTGTCAGGACCTCCTGAGGCTGTCATGGGCATGTCCTTCACCTTGGCAAAATAAGCATTCTAAATTGACTGAGACCTGACTCGGATATTTTGGCATCACAATCCACAGTCACCATGGTGTGACAGTTGACTAGAACATTCAGTACAGAGATGTGCTATACAGGTTTGTAGCCTGGGAGCAATAGGCTATACCATATAACTTACGTGTGGAGTAGGCTACACCATCTAGGTTTTAAAAGGACACTCTATGGTGTTCAGACAAAGATGAAATAACTAAGGACAAATTCCTCAGAAAGAATCCACATCATTAGCAGATGCTTGAGTGTATTTTAAATGGTTAAAGCCTAGGAGAAACAAAAAGAAACTCAAATCCTGTTACGGTTTAATAACGAAGCTTAATAGAGTTAACATATTTCATCTCATCTAAGATGCTAATGATTAACAGACGTTATTTTATGCACCATCACAAATAGGTTGCCAATTAAACTGACTTTCTAAATAACAACAAAAATGAATTATGGTTTTGACATGTTAAAGGAAAAAAGGAGGAAGCCGTTAGCCTGAGGTCTTGCCTAAGCAAACGGAAACTGAACTCAGAGGCATTTAACTGACTTAAAAACATAACAAACCAACCAGTCAATGACAAAAGGCCCAGCTGCCAGTTGGCTGTATGACTATTGACGCTGAGGGAACAATCCCCACAACTGGCGGTCGCCCAGCTGGAGCCAATGAGAGAACTCACTTAGCTGCCACCACTAAGAGCTGGAAGCCCCAAGCCCTGTTTTCCATTCTGGTGCTTCAGGTGTGATTCACGAATCATTCCTTTGCTCAAATAAACTGTTTAAACTTATTTTGCCTAAAATTCTTCTAAGCCCTACATCCTAACCCCTAACTCTAACCCTAACCCCTAGCCCTGTCCTCACCCTGAGCCCTAACCATACATTAGTTTCTACATTTGCACTTCTTTGTCTGTGTTGATTATTAAAACTGCTGTATCTGCCCGGCCGCATGAGCCGTGCGGATTTTATAGTAACATTTGCGGACTGAGGCCTTGCATTAGCATCACAGCTGTTTTCTACATGAGCACTGCGGGTGTTGTATTCGCATTTCGGATGTCATATGTGCCTTAGGAACGCTCTATGTGTGTTCTGAGCCTGTGGTGTGCACCTCACTGCAGAGGGGCTTTTGGTGTCCAGGTTTCTAAACTGAGGTCAGCTTACTAGTCTCTGACACTAAGCAGTCGGGCTGCAAACAGGAAGGATTTTACTCACCATGGACGTGGCCCAGAGTTGTCCCAAACTGAGGCTGTGCCCACTAGGTCTATGCTGCGGAGAACACAGCTCAGCTCTTGCGGTGCCCCCAGGTCTGCACTGAGGACAATGAAACCCGGCAGACCTCCGTGACGCCATCTGAAAAGACAGGCTCAGGCGCCCCCTGCTGGCAGCCGGGCAGTGCAGGGCCCTCTTGCTGCCGGTGATGTGCCCCTCCTTCTTCCGGTGGCTAGGACCACTGCAAGTTCCTCTTACAGTAAGACCCCTGCCCCAGGGTCTGTGCTGAGGAGGATGCAGCTCCACCCTCAAAGTGCCCCCCAGGTCTATACTGAGGACAAGGCAGCTCTGCAGACCGCTGTGACGAGACACGGGGAGGTGCTGTGACGTGATGCACATAGGCAGCAGAGCCTCAGGAATCTGAAAAGTCGGGCTTGGGTGCCCCCTCCTGGTGGCTGGGCACTGCAGGGCCCTCTTGCTCACAGTGTGGTGCCTGTGCTGCTGGGCCCTCTTACTCCAGGTGTAGTGGAAGCATGCCCCCCTGCTGGCCGCTGGGGACACTGCAAGGCCCTCTTGCTTGTAGTTTTATGGCAGCACCCCCGTACTGGCAACCAGAGAACTGCAGGGTCCTCTTGCTCACAATGTGGTGCTTGTGTGCCCCTTGTTGGCTTCTCAGGGCACTGTAGGGCCCTCTGGCTCACAGTGTAGTGGTGGCATGCCCACTGCTGGCAGCTGGGACACTGCAAGGCCATCTTGCTCATAGTACAGTGGTGGCACACCCCCTGCTGGCTGCTGGGGCACTGTAGGGTCCTGTTGCTCACAGTGGATTGGCAGCACACTCCCTGCTGGCAGCTGGGGACACTGCAGAACCCTCTGGCTCAGTGTTGTGGCAGCACACCCCCTGCTGGCATCTGGGACACTGCAGGGCCCTCTTGCTCCCAGTGTGATGGCTGGTGCCCCTTTACTGGCCTCCTTCTGCACCACATAAAGTCAGAGAGCCAGTTATTCAGCACCCACAGTTCTGGAAATAGGAACTGAAATGGAGTTATTAATGGAAAGAGCTGATGCCTCAGTTCTTGTGTAACTTGGAAGAAAGATTTTTCACGAAGAGGCAGTGCAAAGATGGCAGATAACTTCATTGAAAATAAATACAGTGTAAAGAGCTTATTGTAGAAAACATAGGTAGGCCCAAGGGAGGAGCAGGCTGATTGTGCAGGAAAACAGACCAAAAGCCCTGTGCAGGGAATTTTATTTTGGACTTCTTCACATTCCTGCCTCTGTCTCAGGTCTCCGCCTCTTTTCTTTGTCTGGTTTTTCTGGTCCTACCTTAGGTCCTCGACTTGCCCCTCTTTGGCTTGTGAGACCTCCTGTTGGTTAAGGCACACGTCTGGAGATCAGTCCAAATCCACTGTTGGGGCTGGCTTCTCCCTGCCTCCAAGGAAGGCCCTACAGTGGTCACGTCTGTACCTTCTGTGCCTGCCTATCTCTTTTGAATGTCCTTCTCTGCCCTAGTCTGTACTTATGGTGCCAGGTTTCTCTTAAGAATGTCCCCACGTGTGTACCTATGCAACCATCTTGCATGTTCTTCACATGTACCCCAAAACCTAAAATGCAATTAAAAAAAAAAAAAGAATGTTCCCTTTGTCCTTCTTATCAGCATGTAGCTAGCAATTTTCTGACAATTTAACTGTAGAGTGAATGATGATTGGGCCTTCCTAAGAGGAGTTCTAGGGTGTTTCTTTCTACATAGGTACCTCTTCCTCCTGCCCACAACTGACAAATGCCCATCCACTACAGCATTAGAGATGCTACTAATATATAAATTTTTGATGGTCCCTCCAGGTGAGCCTTCTCATCATGTTCATGTCTAGCTATCTACCGACTCTAACACAGCTCACTATCCTGTGTCTTTCCCAAAAGTAGGGAAGAAACGATTCATTGGAAACCATAGGGAAATGAAATGAATATAGATGGAAACTTTACAACTTATACAAATAATCACTCAAAATCATCCTTACACTAAAAATGCAAAACTATACAATTTCTAGAAGAAAACTTAGAATAAAAGCTATGTGCCCTTGGGTTTGGTAATAAATTTTAACAAACAACACAAAGTTGTTTGTTAAATACAATACACACAGAACGAAAAATTAAGTGGATTTTTTAAAATATTAAAGGTGTATACTCTGGAAAAGACCTTGTTAAGAGAATGAAAAGACAAGCCACATATTGAAATAAACCATTTGCAAAATACAGATCAGAGAAAGAATTTGTATTCACTGTACAAAAAAATCTTAAAACTAAGTAAAACAGCCCAATTTAAGATGCACACAAATCTGAACAGACACCTCACCAAAGGATTTAAGAGAAACCAGCCCTTTCAAAAGACTCCACCACTGATATCAACCAACTGCCTGAAGCTGCCTCTCCTTTCTTGCCTGATGAGACCACACATGACAGAGAGGTTCTGGCCAGTATGCAGAGAATGCACAGAGCAAGTTTTCATGTCCTCTGCTTCACCTTTTAATGTCAGAGGGCTGAAAACATCACCCTGGGATTATGCTAACATTGCCATTATTTGAACATGGGACCCATGAAGAAGTAAGGAACTCAACTGCGATTGCCTGCATTTCTCCTTTCATAAATATTCATGACTCCTCCTACAGCGTATTAAATATGTGTATTTGGCCATGCCACTCAGCATAAATTACTGTTTTCTTTACCTCTCCCTTGAAGTGTCTGCTTCTGGCTTCTGGCTGGAGTCTATGCTTCCCAGCTGGTTAGAAGAACTACCCTGCAGGCTGCAACCCTTTATAGGAAATAAATCTCTCACTGGGTGCAGTGGCTCACGCCTGTAATGCCAGCAATTTGGGAAGCCAAGGTGGGTGGATCACCTGAGTTCAGGAGTTTGAGACCAGCCTGACCAACATGGTGAAACCCTGTCTCTACTAAAAATACAAAAAATTAGCCAGGCATGGTGGTGGACATCTGTAATTCCAGCTAATTGGGAGGCTGAGGCAAGAGAATTGCTTGAACTCAGGAGGTGGGGGTTGCAGTGAGCCAAGATCACACCACTGTACTCCAGCCTGGGCAACAAGAGTGAAACACCTTCTCAAAATAAATAAATAAAAATAAAGAAATATCTCCTTTCCAAAGTTATGAACCTCGTCATTCTTCAGCTGACAGTGTTACAAAGTTCAAAAGATCTTCCATCCTTTCCCACAGAAATCCTAGAAATTGTCATTTTATTAATTATTTCAGATGCCTGAGAACTTGTAATCAAATGAGTAGAAATGTTGAAATTGTGCTTTACCACCTATGTATCTCTTAATCCAATCAAGTAGATGTCTAAAATTAACCATGAGAATACGTATGCCTGATTTATGACTAAAATTTTAGGGTGAAAGCTATAGATCTCTATTTGTGTTTTATGCCTATTAACATATGTTTTATGTGTGTGTGTGTGCGTGTGTGTATTTCCTTAACTCCAGATAGCAATGCAAAATTCATTGATAAAATCCTCTAAAAATGCTGTATTCTAAATTAGCTTGGAAAAAAAATAAGCATTTCTAAATAAATATTCTCCAAACTCCTAGAAATGTAGGAACTGGTACAAATGATTTTCAAGTTAACACAATTTATATAAAACATAGTTAAATAAGATCGATTTAATGCTCTTGGTGTAAAAAACAACTATGTCTTCAGAGATATCACTATTGAACATAAAACAAACATACATTTCTATTCTGCTTGAGTTCTAGTCAAATAAGCTAATATGTTTACCAGATACTTAAAATCTTAAAGCTTATAGATTTCATTCTAATTAAGTTGTTATTCTTATTAAAAACATTATTTCAATAATAATATTTTACAGTATATCTGCCTAATAATGGTTTCCAAAATACTTTTGGTAATTTTTAACCTTAAAGTTAAGCTAACTAAAAGATTTGCATTAAAGATCTAGATAATTTATAAATAAGATACAATACTAAAACATTAATTACTGAACATAACTAATTCAACTTTATATACTTTTGCCCCTGTTTTATGGCGAGACTAAAGATATTTTGTCCTGTTAATAAATATTATTTTTGTCTACCACTCTGAGAAATTGTACTATGAGGAAACACATCCCTCTAGATATTGGGAGATCGTATACTCATACATTGTCTAATCTACTATAGGATGTTAATATATGTCAATATAAAATTGTCTACTTCCTAGTTTACTCTGGAAAATAAAGATTACTAAGCATTAAAAATATAATCAATATATATAAATAACATTATTAGAAATAATAGAATAACTAGAAACAACTCATGCAAAGTATGCAAGAAAAGTAGGGCAAGTTTTGCAAGTCAAGTAGGTTGTATTTATTGTAAGAAAAACTATACAAAATATACTAACAAAAAGGGATACCTAATCTTTCCCAGGTTACATTTATATAGGTAAAATGTTATGTTTTCAGAAATTATGTAAAATCCTGGAACTTTGTCAATGTCCTCATTATATGCACTATGCGCTGGTATAGTGCTGTGAGTCATATCAATTATTATTTTAAAGGTTGTATGCCACAGACAAAATTGAATATCCTTGTCAGTTGTGGTATAAAGGACTCTCATCAGATCTTTCGTCACAGCCATTTCATGCTCTTTGTCATTTAGATACTATTTAGCCCTGATGCTTTCCTGAAAGCTCCTTCAATCAGCTATAGGTTAGAATGTTTGTCTCCAACACAGGACTCCCTCTGAGACTCACAGAAAACACTGCGACAGGTACTCTGGTTATAGGCTTCTGATGATATTGCTTAAATAACTTTAAGACCATACACTTGTCTCAGTGAAGCTCTCCGGAAGTCTAGCTGAAAAACCAATGAGTTGATGACACTGCTAATCCAAGATTCAGCAAGACTGGAATTGATTACATGGCACTGAATGAACTCATGAAAATTGATTATAATCTTATAGCTTTTGTTGAGCATTGCCGTTTCTTTAATGTTACAGTTTCTGGATTTAAGAAATCTCTTTCTCTTAAGCTAACTATAACTCACAACAATTTGGTAGATTACACTTTTGTAAATAGAAATGAAGCCTTTATCTTTTTTCCCCAACTGATTTCTCCAGAATTCTGAAATTCTTACTGAATACTCTCATTTTCATGACAACATAGTTGTTAGCAAAAGTCCAATAAGAATCTGTTCACCTTAGAACAGGACATAATTGGAAACTTTGTTTATGTTATCAAGGTTTTTCCTGGAATACCATATTTAGCAATAGTATATGTAAGATCAATTATGACCAGCAATTTTAAGTAACTAAGGTTGACTTTTATGGAGCCCATCCTTGCAAAGCACTCTTGAGAAAAGCCAGCCTGATACCAAGATTACAGGTTTCACATCCTTACAGGTTAGTAAGGAAGGTCATTTTCTTGTAGGCCCAGGTGTTGGGGATAGTTTGGGGGCCTCAAGAAGAGAGGAATTCACCCAAAGTTATTAGGACTGCAGCTGAAATTTGATAGTATGTTCTGGGCTTGGCTTTTAGCCTCAATAAGGCCTTTAAAAGTCCAATCTGAGATTCTGTATGAAAACGTCCAGCAAAGAAGCTTGAAAGCACTTATGTGGTCAGCTCTTGTTCTTGCTGCACTTACATAATCGGGCAAAATCTAACAAAATTAGACTTATTTTAAAAACAAGAATAATCTGGCTTTGATTATCTATGATCAAAAATGATGGTTACAATAGAGAGAAAGTTTATGTTTCAATGGAAAACTATAACTTGCCCAGGCATGGTGGAACATGCCTATAATTCCAGCACTTTGGGAGGCCAGGAGTTCAAGGCCAGCCTGGGCAACATGGTGAAACCCCATCTTTACTAAACGTGCAAAAATTAACTGGACATGATTGTATGTGCCTGTAGTTTCAGCTAATTAGGAGGCTGAGGAGGGAGACTTGTTTGTACCCAGGAGATAGAGGGTGAAGAGAGCTGAGCTTGCACCATTGCACTCCAGCCTCCACGATAGAGCCAGACTGTCTCAAAAATTTTTTTTAAATAAGAAAATTATAGACCTTGAGAGTTATCAGATTCTAGTCTTGTTTCTTGTCTTGGGGCTATTTTTACCTCTTTGAAAACTGATCCTGCCATCTAATGAATTTTGTCCCACGATGACACTTGTGGAACAAGAAGCCAAGTATTGTCTTCCCTACTAATGTATCTATTGTCGCTTAATTTGAAGGCCTCCAACCCTGGAACAAAGTTAGAAGAGGAAGGTTTTGCTCCACAGAATGCATAAACAAATTGGGATACATTCATGCAATGGATACTATTTAGCCATTGAAAGGAACAAGCTATCAACTCACACAAAGATATGAATGAATCTTTCATGCACATTGCTAAGTGGAACAAGACGCTCTCAGGAGAATCCACACAGTGTGACCTCATTTAATGAGATTCTGGAGAAGGGAAAGTACACAGATGGGAAGCCTTTGGCTGCATGGGGTGGGGTTTTGAAGCATTCCATATGATACCTTAATAGTGGATACCTGCCACTATGCATTTGTCAAAACATACAGAATTTTACAGCTAAATAGGTAAATCAAACTCTATTCTAATTAAATAATATTATTCAAGATATGGAGTATCCCAGCACAGAATACATAGTGTGAAAAATAATTTAACTATGCTAAAAATTACTATGCTTTGGATGTGGTTTGTCTCTGCAAAAACTCATGTCGAAATTTAACCCCCAATGTGGCAGTGGGTGGAGGTGAGGCCTAGTGGGAGGTGTTTGGATCGATCCCTCATGAATAAATTAATGCCCTCCCATGGGGGTGAGTTCTGTCTGCTCTCACAGGAATGGATTAATTCCTGCAAGAGTAGATAGTCAAAAAGAGTCTGGCTTCCTTGGCTTCCCTCTTGCTTTTCCTCTTGCTGTGATCTCTGGTGCACCCCTTGCTCCCCTTCCACTTTCCACAATGAGATAAAAAAGACTGAGGCCCCACCAGATGCAACTGCTCGGTCTCGGACATTCCAGCCACCAGTATTGTGAGCCAAATGAAACTTTTTTACTTACAAATTACCCTGCCGCACGTATTCTGTTACGGAAGCACAAAATGGACTAAGACACAAATGTGGGATAAAACTCACTGAAGGTGTAGGGAAAATGGTGCTGACCTAAGTCTCTTTGAAAATGAATAGAATCTGTAGGGTGAAGGCAAATGAACTATACCTCATCATTGGATTCCAGTTTATAAAGTTCTTTCCAACAGGGGTAATTGTGAACAACTGTTAAAGCACAGTATCTGTATCTGGAATTAAACAATGAGTTACATATGTCGTAGATTGTAGGAACCAGGTCCCTCACTGTTGAAGTGGGAGGTTACAAATTAGCAAGGAGAGAAGGGTAGAAAGATTCATGTGATAGTAGATCAGAGGTGAAGACATCAACGTAAACTTATGTCTAGTTTAATACAGATACATACAGTTCAACATTGAAACCTTTATAATTGGGTGTGTTTAGGTAGGTGACATACACACATATACTTCCTAGCATTGCTGATGAGGGACAAGACACAATGTGCTCACTCAGCAGCCAGATATAAGTTTTCCTACCATTCTGAAAGGAATCAGGCTCTTTAAGAAATGTCTGATACCAGAACTGGGACAGTAAATATATGAGCCAGGTGAATCTTGAAGTATCAGAAAGTAAGTACTAAAAAAAAATTGAAATACGTCAAAGAAAAATTGGAGCCAATAAAAAGAGCTACCGATTACCAACACAGGAATGAATTGTGCAACATAATGCTGTAGTGTTTAATATTAACTAAAGCTTCAGGTAGTTATCTAGGTGTCTGTATTTGTATATGTAGGCGAATAAGCAAATGGAGTTGAATAGAATATCTCCTTTGCAAAAGAATTCCAAATAATTGATGTAGACCCTCAGCCATCAAGAAGGTGGAGCTAACTCCTCACTCCATGATTATGGACTTTACACATATGTAAACTTATTTATCATATTTTTTTCTTGTGCTGTGGTTGTGTCCTGGGTTCTTCTCTAAAATTCTGTTCACCTTAGACCAGAAAAAAAAAAGTTACCTTAAAAACTCTGTTTCAATTCATGGCTAAATATTTTTTAAAAAGTGACTTTGTAAAAATATGTTCCAATGGCAAATTGACTCATTGTGATTGGATCACTTATTCCAAATACTTCCTGTCTTTATTTTGTTCCAGTGCCTACCTTTTAGCCATAATACACAGGAATCAAATATTGGCCACTGGGAAAAATATTCAAAAAAAGAAAGAATGTGAACAGAACTTGTGACCAACATGATTCAATCTTTCACCACAACTCTTTCTAAAACAGAAGAGTTTGAAAGGATATTCAGAGTCAGTCTCCTCAATGAGGCTTTGCAGAAAATGAGGAAACTAGAGAAACAAAAAAGGCAGGAGTTTCTATGGGTGATTTTAGATGTTTCTATGTTTTATGGGGAAAAATCACTTTACCTTTTAAAGAATCACAAAGAATTATTGGAAACCCAAACTCTAGAATGTTTCCAAATTTATTTGAACTTCTATGTAATTATGTCCAATGGCTAGTCAAGAAGTTGATGATTTTTAAAAAATGTGTGCCTTATTTGTGTAATAAAATACACAATGAATAATTAACACTCATAGAGAAACATGTTAGACCTTGTGAAAGGAAAATAAACCTTGGGGACCCAAAATCACTAAGCTAAAGGGAAAAGTCAAGCTGAGCACTGCTTAGTGCAAATCTACCTCCCATTCTATCCAAAGTCACCCATCTGCTCACCGAGATAAATGCATATCTGATTGTCTCATTTGGAGAGGGTAATCAGCACCTCAAAAGAATGAAACCGTTTATCTTTATCTACCTATGATCTGGAAGCCCCTGTCTGGACTTCTCTTCAAGTTGTCTCACCTTTCAGGACTGAACCAATGTATATCTTACACATAATGATTGCAATCTATATCCTATGCATAATGGTTGATGTCTCATGTCTCGCTGAAATGTATAAAACCAAGCTCTGCTCCTACCACCTGGGGCACATGTTGTCGGGCCCTCGTGAGGATGCATCACGGGTGCGGGCACCCTCAAATTTGGCAAAATAAACTCCCTGAAAAATCTGAGACCTGTCTCAGATACTCGGGGTTCATACCGTAATGTAGGATGTTAATGTTTGTAAAACAGACACTATTTTATCTACTATTACAATGACACTGCCAATTAACCTTAGACTTTCTCCACAAAATAAAAAATGATGAGGTATAAATAATATATTTAAACTTAAATAATGTAGCAAGTTTTACTATGCCTACCTTTCATTTTTAAATACTGTTTTGACTACTTTAAGGCTGTAAGAAAAATGAGTAATTAAAACATGAATAAAAGTGTTTACAGGGGGTAGACATGCTTTCTCCAGCCTCAGGCTTGGGGTGACTTGAAAGACCCCTGCCCATCCCCAGCTATCATTCCAGCCATCCTGATGGTGGCTCTAAGCATTTCTACTTTCTCTATGTGAAAAATCAAACTCCAGAAATAACCCAAATCTTACAATATGTTAGGACACGCTATGATGATGAGCAGCCAAAGCCTCAAGCAAGGGATGCTTCTGAAAACAAGACTTGTAGAATACAATGTGTGGAAGTACAGCCAGTGTTGGAGCTCCTTTCTCTGCACACGGGGAGCAGACAGGAAGCTTTCGCCTCACCTTCCTCACATGGCCTGCAGCCATGTACCGCTAGGTCAGACTTGAGGAGAATGAAACTTTGATCTTCACTGTGGACACACTACCAGGTGCTCCAAAGCCATGGCCTCTCCTCAGGTGGGTCCTGAGGAGAACAAAGCTCTGCTTCTAACCCTAACCCTGTCGCTAGACTTTGACTCTGACCCTAAACCCTGATCCATACACTGGTCCCTAATTCTGACCCTGACTTTGACCCTGACTTTGATCTTGACCCTGACCATGACCCCACCTCTAACCATACTTCCAGCCCCGACCCTGACCCAGACCCTAATTCTAACCCTATTATGATAACTACAATCTATCTCTAATCTTACCCTCTAGTGCTAAATAGCTGTACCCAAAAGCACTTTTGGATTATTTAACTTCTTTTCCTTGAATTCTCTAAGGACATCCTAAAGGAGATGCCAGTATGTATTTGCAGTCCCTCTGAGTGGTATGCTTTCAGATCGAAAGTTCTAATACTTTGCAAGACATAAGAAGTTTGAAGGGTGATAGCACTGGGTTGTTAGGAATGCATGCTGGCATTCACGATAGTCATTGGTGCTGTTCTCCAAATATTTTCAGTTCATTTTTTATGAATGCATTCTGACTGTTCCATCCCACCTACTTAAATTTTTGCATGGCCACTTGACTTTTTTTTTTTTTTTTCCACTGGAGGTGAGAAGAAATAATATATGATTTTTCAGGAGAAATCTCCAAGAAACAGAGTTCTATCCAGCATACTTTTTGTCTTTTTTCATAGCAGTGGGGATCTTATTGATGGTACCTCCTTCAGCCTCGATTCCTGTGTTAGGATGACACAACACAGAGCAACCTCTCACCTGACCCGTGATGAGATGCAAATAAATGAGGGAGAAGATTTTTGAGCCACTGAAACTTGGAGGCTGCTTGTCACTGTGCTTTAACCTAGCCCCCACTGACTGATGCAGGGCTGACGAATGAGTCAGAACTGGGTCTAGGCATGTGAAGTGCACTCCTCCAGGCTAAGTAAAATTCAAGTCTTGTTGCAAAGGTAACAGTGAGCACGATGTGTTATTAGGGTGAGTGTGGGATACATAAGGTATGTCAAGTGAGAATAATGAGAAATGTAACTTTAAAAGACGGTGCTAATTTGGACTGTGGAGAGATTCCAATGTCCTACTTAGCATTTGAGATTGCGATGGCTGAATAAACTCATTAAGAACCCTAAATGAAGGCTTGGGATAAATATCCGAGGGTGTCTAATATCCCAATTTTTCATCCCAGAATGGGCAGTGTCCTTCACCCTATTTTAGGGAGACTTCCAAAAGAAAAAAGGCCTGCATTTCTCCAACAACCCACATCGAGAGACTTTCCTGCACTTCTGAGCTGTGGCTAACACTCCTCACCTTTCATTCTGTCCTCAGTGTTTTGGGGAAACACCTTTAACTCTCTAGGACTTACAGGTTATTAAGTGGCCCTTATAATTCTTTCCAGAGATAGAAAAGACTAATGATGAGGCAGTCTGAGCTCACAGCAGCAAGTAGGCATGTGTGCTCAGCAGCCATGTGGCTCACCTGCTAGATTACTACATACGACGTTCTGCAACATTGCTTAACACAAGGGGACACTCTCCTGACTCAGAGGGTTTAATTGCTCACCTACTTCTTTTTCTGCCCTTTTGGGCTCCTAAAATGAAAAGAACCCTGGGTTGATAAAGTGAGTCAAAGGGGTGCCAACTGTGTCACAGAAAAATAAAGATTCCTAAAAAATCTCCGGCCTAAGATGACAGCCTCGGCTGAGCAAGTCTAAATGTGCTGACAGTGGACATGGGAGAGTGAAGGTGGTCACAATGTCCACATTAAAGAACTTTAATCTTTAACATTAAAGATTGTAAGAAAAGAGAGACAAATGGAGATGGCAGCACAAGCCCCTACCATAAAAGCAGATGTTCTGAAATCAGGTATATTTATTCTGACAAAAGTTAGAGACAGAAACCAAAGTTTAGTCTGAGGTTACAATTAACTGGGCAATAAGCCAGAGGCACATATGGTATAGACAGATTTAAACGTTCCCTCTTATATTAATATAAATACTAAAATAATATCATACAAACACTTGGGTCTACATGAGTATTTAAAGGAGATCTCACAAACATGTTTGGCTTTTGAAGGTTAGTACTGATGGTCTAGAGAATTCATTTTGTTCTGGAGAGAGAAAGAGAGAAATTTCTTGGGTCCCTTCAGGAATGCGTCTGGCTTTGCCTCATCTTGTATGTTTGAACTATGCATATGGCAGAAGAAAACATGAGGATTTCACAGATTTAAGGTGTGAAAAGCCACTGGGTGCTTTAAGAAGCCTCAGTTTTTTCTGCTGGAAAAATGAGTTTGTTGAGACAAAATGAGTTGGAGAGGTTTGTTATTGAAGTGAAACAGAATTGCTCTTACTAATCTGCTTATTACCCTCACCCTCACCCCCACCGCTACCCTCACCTTAACCTCTAACTGTAAACCCTAACCCCTGACCCTACCCCTACCCCAATCCCTAATCCTACTCTTTAGCCTCGACCCTTGACCCCCAAACCTCAACACCAACCCCCACCTTAACCCCTAACCCTAACCCTACTCCTACCCCTAACCTTAACCCTTTACATCTGCCCAGATTCTCCAGCAGAAGCAGGGACCCTTGGCTTCCAGCTGTGCACCACTGCATCTGGCACAAGAGTCTGTAGCAGTCCCCAAACAGGCACATGAATGCCCACTGTGCCAGCCGTGGAGTGGAAGTCCAGGGTGTATTCTCACCTTTGGAACCAGGGCCCGGTGCCTGCCTCAGGCTGATCAGGGCTGAAGTGAGCCGGGGCACCCAAGGTCTTCATAAGACCAAGGCTATCTTGTGCCTCCTGTTAGAGAGCGAGACGTGGGCCCAGCAGCGCCACACTCCCCCTCCTCCCCTCTGTGGCAGATCGGCAACCTTCAAGTAAGGAGCCTTTCCCTGATGATGCTCTACAAAGCACTTGACTTTCACACAGTGAGGCTGCACACATTATTCTGTGTAGATGCCCACCTAGGCCACTGGGAGAAAGGGTGGTAGAGGGACCCTCATGTTGCCCTGTTGTATGCATGCTCTGGTTTGTATGACTGCAAGCCATTTACGAGAAACTCAAGCTGAAACACTGCTTGTTTCCAACGTTTTGTCAGCAGAGGATTTACAATGTACATTCCCAAACAAGTTAGCCACAGATCACACTGACTGCTTCCCCTCTTAAGCCGCTCTGAGGGCCTCCACATCAGTCCTAGAATTGGAAGATTGGTGGAGAAGAACTGGGGTGTTGAGGGGGTACTGGATACTTGCTGGACATCAGCCTCCCCTTACCTAAGATTGCAGACAGCCCAGACCCCACCTGACCAAATCAGACATTGTAACGCACACAGCTCTCAATGGCAGGACTTACAGATGCAAAATTCTAAGGCAAAGGATTGTCTCAACTCCTTGGTGTCTCAAGGAACCAAAACACTACCTAGCACAGGTGCACCATCAACCTTACTAAAGAAATCTCTATATTTTATTCATCTTTGATTGTGGAAATGATGTGATTAACACATTGGACTAAAGACCTTTGAGATCTCTTCATGGGATCCTATCTGGTGGACCCCCAGATCTGCCAACACAGAGAAGGTATCCATAAACATGTGTAGGACAGAGGCCAGACAAAACTGTCTCTCTCAGCCTCAAAGTGGCCTGGCAGTCACAGGAACAGCCATGTGGGGTCTGACATATACAACAAATCAAGCTTTCAGCTTGAGGCATGCCACTGCGCCCACAAAGCCAAGTTATGCCTAACAAAACTCGGCCAGCCTACTCTCCCTAATGAAAGATTCGCCCTGGGGCCTGAAAACCTGGGGGGATAACCCCTCCCGCCTCAGGCCCGGTCCCAAGGTACAAGACCACTTGCACCAGCAGCGTGGGTCAGCAAGACAGCAGAAGCCAAAAGAGGTCAGGCTAGAAGAGAAGGATCCCCTGAAGATCAAGAGAGAGACCGACTAGGTACCACGGAGCAGTTATGTCAGACTGGAACACTTCCCATTTACAGGAGACTAGAAAACCCCTGCCTCACCCTCACTTGGGGCTGACACCATTTTTGGCCTCAGCCAGTCTGCACCCAGGCGCTCATTAAAACAGCATGTTGCTCCACACTGCCTCGAGTTGTTTGCTGGCACTCTCAGGGTTGGAACCAGTAATAGAGCCTTGCATCTAATATCCCAGGTGGTAATCCAAGAGCAGTATCTGCTTGACACCCCTCCTCCTCCACCCTCTATATCCAAGCAATCACCAAGGATACAAGCCAGCCAGGCAAGGTAGCTCACGCCTGTCAGCCCAGTAGTTTAGGAGGCCAAGGCATGTGGATCACCTGAGGTCAGGAGTTCAAGACTGGTCTGGCCAACATTGTAAAACCCTGTCTCTACTAGAAATTCAAAAATTAGCCATGCGTGGTGGCAGGCACTTGTAATCCCAGCTACTCGGGAGGCTGAGGCAAGAGAATCGCTTGAACCTGGGAGGCATCGGATGCAGAGAGTCGAGATCACACCACTTCACTCCAGCCTGGGCAGCAGCACAAGACTCCATTTCAAAGAAAAGAATTAGTATAGTTTTTCACCAGAAAAGGGGCCTTGTCTGAGACCCCAACAACGGGTTTTTGGATCTCACATGAGACGGAATTTATGGCGAGCCACAGAGTCTAGTGACATTAGGAGAGTTTATTAGCCACTACTAAGTTACAGAGCAGGGAATCCTCAGAAGGCAAGAGGAGGAACGCACCTGTTTTAAAGAAAAAAACGTTATTTTTGAGATGGAGTTTTACTCTAGTCACAATGACATGATCTCGGCTCACTACAACCTCTGCTTCCTGGGTTTAAGGATTCCCCTGCCCCAACCTCCCAAGTAGCTGGGATTATATGTGTGCACCACCATGCCTAGCTAAGTGTTTTGTATTTATTTTCCATTTTATTTTTACTTATTTATTTATTTATTCAGTCCCTGTGGAGGCTGCCAATAATGGTCAATGCCGAGTATATTGCCAGTCGTCATGGCGGGGTATTGGTAAGAGTTTTCAATTAGCAATAATCACGCCTCAGATAAAGCTCATTGGCTACAATACTGCTAATGTGCAAAGCTATTTTTTTGTATTTTTAGTAAATACAGGGTTTCACCATGTTGGCCATGCTGGTGTTCAACTTCTGGCCTCAAGTAATCCGCCCTCCTTGGCCTCCCAAAGTGCTGGGATTATAGGTGTGAGCCACTGTGCCCGGCCTGAATGTTTGTTTATATAGAATAGTATTGTCTCTTATAAAGGCCTGTGATCAGTTTGTGTCAGGCTATTAGTATTGGTACTTTTCTATGTTACTACTGATTTTAACAATAATTTATGAGTGTACTATTATCTTTAAAGTAAAACATTTTTAAATTAAGAATACTTTTTGCTTAAACTACTCTTATATTTTTATAAGTTTTGGGTCTTTAGTTATTAGCTTGTTCCTGCAACCCAAATATTTCATAACCAAAGGTGCTCAACCCCTAAATATATAATCCAACAAATGTAACGTGTGTGGGGGGGTGTGGGTGTGTGTGAGACGGGGTCTCACTCTGTCTCCCAGGCTTGAGTGCAGTGGCATGATCATGGCTGGCTCACTGTGGCCTCAAACTCCCGGGCTCAAGTTATCCTCCCGCCTCAGCCTCCTGGGTAGCTGGGACCACAGGCACGCATCAACACACCGGCTAATTTTTATATATTTTTTGTAGACATGAGGGTCTCACTATTTTCCCAGGCTGGTCTTGAACTCCTGATCTCAAGTGATCCTCCCACCTTGGCCTTCCAGGGTACTGCGATTACACTCGTGAGCCCTGCACCCTGCCCAGATTTAACTATTTCTAAAGCTTTTATTTAAAATAAAGTCACTGTGGTTAAGATGCCTCTGACAGTTTTGCATTTTAAGTGTGAAGTCTATGTTGAGTGAATTTTTCCATGTTGTAAAATGTGCATCCATGTTTATTTCATTCCTGTGGTTTCCAATTAATTTTCCCTTCTTGGCTGGGCGCGGTGGCTCACACCTGTAATCCCAGCACTTTGGGAGGCCGAGGTGGGTGGATCACGAGGTCATGAGATCGAGACCATCCTGGTCAACATGGTGAAACCCCATCTCTACTAAAAATACAAAAAATCAGCTGGGCATGGTGGCGCATGCCTGTAATCCCAGCTTCTCAGGAGGCTGAGGCAGGAGAATTGCCTGAACCCAGGACGCGGAGGTTGTGGTGAGCCGAGATTGCGCCATTGCACTCCAGCCTGGGTAACAAGAGTGAAACACCATCTCAAAAAAAAAAAAAATTTTCCCTTCTTCCTTTTTAGAAACACAGGGGCTAGTGGGCTCCCTGTCAGTTTGCATTTCCAGAATGATGGTGCTGAACACTCTGTGCTCCGACTTTAAGTGGTGCAGCAAGACGGCCACCAGAGGGTGTGTGTCCTCTGCCAGCCCTGCAGTGCCCCCAGCCACCAGCAGAGGGCACGCTGGAGTAAGGCGGCATAACTGCCTAATAGCCAAGCTCCTCTAACAGAAGCCCTATATAGGCTTACAACTTGAGATACTACACGTGAAAGGGTCTTGGGTTTACAGTTTTAGAAATTACATGTGAAAGGGTCTTGGGTTTACAGTTTTAGAAATTACATGTGAAAGGGTCTTGGGTTTACAGTTTTAGAAATTACATGTGAAAGGGTCTTGGTCCATGGAATAGGCATGGGGTGGGGGTTTGAACTTGTTTAAGTTAAAACAATGCCTTCCAGAAAGATTCCCCCACACTATGCCTGCGATCTTATAGGAGGGCGATTAAGGTGGTGCCCAGTCGGCCAGCCTTTACTTCTATTGAAATGCAGTGTGGAAGTCAAGCGGGAGGTGATCTTAGAGGCTTGGGTCTCCTTCCTCACCAGGTAACCTCTTCCCTGCATACAGCCACTCTCCCACGTGGGCTACTTTCCAGCCTCACTCACAATCTCTCTGAGCAACTGTGGAAAGAAGACAGCTGTGAAGCCTCTCCCTTGTCCAAGTCACTCTGCTGATAGACCTGCATAACTCGTCTCATTGAACCCTGGACCGCCCTGGGAAGAATACCTCTGCCCCTGTATTTCAGACAAAGACTATGAGGTGATCGGGCACGGTGGCTCACAGCTATAATCCCAGCACTCTGGGAGACAGAGGCAGGTGGATCATGAGGTCAGGAGCTCAAGACCAGCCTGGCCAAGATGAAGAAACCCCGTCTCTACTAAAAACACAAAAATTAGCCAGGCATGGTGGCGGGCACCTATAATCCCAGCTATTCTGGAGGCTGAGGTACGGAATTGCTTGAACCCGGTGTTAGGTCTCCACATGCAAACCTAAAGCCTGAAAGTCTGAAGTCCTGCTTGCCACCTGATTGTCTCCCACCCCCCGCCCCACCTGCATTCACCATTTTCCCTGATTACCCAGCGGAGCTTCCCCGGAGAAGCCCCTCACCCAACCCTGCCATCTTAACTGTTCTTAGATAATGTGAATACCTCTCACCCATCCTGTCATCTTAACTGCTCTTCTGCCTCACTCCCAGCCACCACTGTAACTAAACTTATGGTAATGTATACTCCTTGCCCCTACTCCCACCACTGTGACTGATCTTACTCTCTGTAACTTTCCACTGCCCACCCCAAACCTATAAAACCAACTCCTATCCCATTGCCCTTTGCTAACGCCCTTTTCGGCCTTGGCCAACCTGTTCCCAGGTGAATAAACAGCCAGGTTGCCCACACAAAGCCTGTTTGGGGTGTCTCTTCATTCAAGGCATGCATTTTCAACACCCGGGAGGCGGAAGTTGCAGGGAGCTGAGATCGCACTACTGCACTCCAGCCTGGGCAACAGAGCGAGATTCCGTCTCAAAAATAAAAATAAAAAACAAAGAATATGAGGCTAGCAGAGGCTGTGACCAAGCACATGACCCACGCTTTGTCAGCAGTAGCTGAATTGGAACTCAGTTTTCATGTTCACAGGGTGTGATGAGGACCTCCTGATTACAAGATCCAAAATGTGACTGGCACTTCCATTAACATGTACATATATTAGTCTGCAATCTATGTATGCACACTTCCATGCATCAAATTTTGCCAGGAGTCTCTCATATTATCTTTTATCATAGTCACAAAATTCTGTGTTCTTCAGTATAAATACTTGTCTTTTTATAGTTGAAAGTTGGGGATGGCAAGTGATTTCCCACACAGCCAGCAGCTAAAATATTCCAAATGTGGTTTTCACCATGCATTGGGATTTACTCAGGGGAGGGCGAGCTGGCAAAATATGAGGGAAGTATTAGGGAAAGCTAGAAGATTATAGTCTCTAACCCCAAAATATATAAAATTAGCCATATCAATTTGTAAACGTCTAGCTTCTTTGTGAGATAAAAGTATAAAATGTGTTATTTTTCATCAAAATTTGAAATAAGATGGGAACCTCTGCAGCTCAGCCACTGGCTGATGCACTGTTGCAATGTTGGACTCCAACCTTCTCACTTCTGTGTCCTAATTTCTTCCCAGGTACTACTGCTGAGTTTGAGCCTCAGCAAGGAACTCAAGGAAGTGCCAATTAAAACACTGAAGTATCTTTGCCTGCCTGGTTTGCAAGATTAAAAGGACTGATAAAGTTCACTGGTGAAAGCTACAGGCACTCTCTTGCTAACCCTAAACCCTGACTGACCCTGACCTCACACCACTCTTCCCACAATCCCTCAGGTATGTCCCATTTCTGCTCAATTTTATCCTCCAAACTTCTAACCCTTAATACTCTAAATACAAAACCAACCTATGGGCAGTCCCATCCCCAAATGAATACTAAATTACACTAGGAAATGAAATCACAAGAACAGAAAGGCATAGATGAATGTCTAGCATGATTATATAATTAATAATGCTCAGCAAAATGATCATAATCTGACACTAAGACATATTTGAAGGATTACAGGCCATGATCACTACACCCTTTTCTCAGAAAATCAAGCTGATTTTGCATACTATAGCCATCCCTGCAAATAAACATGAAATAAGCAGAATAAGAAACCCAGGTACTCATCTCCATAGATGCAGGAAGTACTTTTCACAAAGCCAACACCATTTCATTATAAAAACACCCAACAAACTAGGGATAGGAATTTTTGTTAACACAGCAATCAGCCTCTATGCCAAACTCATAACTAGAACCAACTCCATTGTTAGGGCCATATATGACAAAAACACAGCTAACATCATAAACAATGGGGAAAAGTTAAAAAGCTCTTCCTCAAAGATCTGGAACAAGTTTGGCTACTTTTACCACTTCTATTCATCATAGTCCTGGAAGAGCAATTAGAAAGGAGAATGCAATAAAAGGCACCCAGGTTGGAAAAAAGGAAGTTGAATTGTCTCTGTTTGCAGGTGAAATGATCACGAACATATAGAGAGAAAACCCTAAAGATTCTACCAAAAAAAATCCTACTAGAAATAATAAATAAATTTACTAAAGTTGAAAGACACAATATCATATACAAAAATGAGTAGCACACCGATGCGCAAATAGTGAAACGCCTAAGAAAGAAATCAAGAACACTACTTCATTACAGCAGCTACTACCTCCACCAAAAAATGATACCCAGAGATGAACTTAACCAAAAATGTGAAAGATCCCACAATGAAAACTATAAAACATAGATAAAAGGTATTAAAGCAGACATGTGTAAATGGAAAGATATCCCATGTCCAAGCACTAGAAGAATATTGTTAAAATATCTGTATCACCCAGTGGAATCTACAGAATGAGCAAAATCCTGTTAAATTACAAAAGACATTCTTCATAGAAATAGAAAAAAAAAATCCTAAAATTTACATAGACATGCAAAATACCTCAGACAAAAGAATCTTGCTTGAAAAGAAAAATACTCGAAGCCTCACACTAACTTATTTCAAAATATACTACAAACGTATGGTAACCAAAACAGCAGGGAACTGGCACAAAAAAATGGGCCAGGGAGAGATAGAGATAGATAGAGATATATGAATGACAGACAGACATAGACAAATGAAACAGAATAGAGAACTCAGAAATAAATTCACGCATTTACTGTCTACTAATTTTTAACAAAGGCACCAAGACACCTTCAGGAAGGACAGTCTCTTCAATAAACTGTGCTAGGAAAACACAACACCCACATGTACAAGAATAAATCTAGACCGTTATCTTATCATATACAAAAATCTACTCAAAATAAAGATTTAAATGTAGGACCTGAAACTACAAAACTACCAGAGAAGAAAAAATAGGATAAATGCTTCATGAAATTGGTTAGGACAAGGGATTTTCAAATAGACATCAAAAGCAGAAGCAACAAAAGCCAAAATAGACAAAGTGCAATTACACTGCATGTAAAGACTTCTGCAAAGCAGGGGAAGAAATCAGCAGCCTGAAGAAACGATCCAGAAAATGGAAGAAAGCATTGCAAACTATGCATGAGGCAAGGAGTTAACACACAAAACATAGAATGAACTCAAACTACTCAAAAACAAAAATACGAATAATCTGATTTAAAAATCAGAAAAAGATTTACCCAAAACCTTTGTTCCCCACTGTTATTTTCCCAGCTTCTTTTCCCGACCGCCTTTGGCCTGCTCCCTCTCACCACCCTTTCTCTTCCTCCATCTACTCCAGTTCACCATTTTTCCCCATTGCCATTTCGAAAAGCCTTCTCTATGCTCCCGCTCGCTGCTATTTTCACCATTCATCGACCCAAAAACTTTTCTTCGCTGTTTTTCCCCACTGTCTTTTCTCCCTTTCCTTGGCCACGTTCTTTCTCCCCCTCCAGCTCTCATCACCCTCTTTGCGCCTTCAACTACATAAAAACATTTCCCCCATCTTTTCTCAAAGCCTTCTCCCCACTCCTGCTGCCCACCGCCTCTTTTCCCCCCTCATATACTCAAAACTGTTTTCCCCATCATCTTTCCCACCCTGCCTGCCACCCTCTTTCCCTTCTCAATCTGCCCAAAAACATCTACCCATCCTCTTTTCACAAACCCTTCTCTCCTGCTTGCCACCCTTTTTGTCCTCCAGATACCCCAAACTATTTTCCCCATCGTTTTTCCCAACCCTCCTTCCCCACTCCCACTTGCCACCCTCTTCCCCCCCACATCCATCTACCCAAAATCGTTTTAACCACCGTCTTCTTTCCCTGTCTTTCTTTTCTTCCAACTGTGTTTTTGCAAATCTTCTCTCCCTCCTGCTCACCTCCTGTTGCCCCCTCACCGCTCTCTTTTTCCTCATTCCACTTGCCAGAGAGTGAGACTCCATTTCAAAAAAAAAAAAAAAAAAAAGAGAAAGACTGTTAAATGTGCACAGATATCTTCATAAATCATCTATTTTCTGTTTTCTACATATCTTGAAAGACAGTCCCAAATGGCAGGTAAATATCTAGGTCTTAAAAATAAAATATACTTCCTCTTCCCTTGAATATAAAATGACACTGTGGGATTAGTGCTTTTTTTCTTGGATCATTGTTCAGAAGGAGGGTCAGCACCCGGACAACCACATTTTTACTGTCATCAATGGCAAGCGAAAATGTACAGCTCAATTTACCCAATGGACAAAAAGGCCCAAGTGATGACACAACTTAGCAGCCAAATTCCTATCAAGTACAGACTTTGGACATACTGATCCCTCTCCACCTGCAACCAGGAACATGCACTTTGAGTGACGTCATTCAAAATTACCCTGCCCAGACACACTCTTCATTGATTCTCTGAAGGGTGGTTCCAACAGATTCTCTGGGGCTTTCTCTGCATCATAAGAGGGAGTGCAGCTCTGCCCTTCACCTTCCTGCAGTTCGTCACCTCTTCCCTATGATCTCAGAGGAACTTTGTCTCAGGCCAACTGTTTGTTCCTTGGACTCTTTCATTTCCCCTAAAAATCAGTGACTCCGCCTCTAAGTTGCCTCCATCTCCATCTATCTCTCTCTCCTGAAAAGACAGCACTCTTTAAGCATCAACCATCTGATCCTTCTTGCAGTCTCATTTTTCTGCTGGCTCCCATGTTTATGCCTGTTCTATGTTTTTCTTCTCCTGTTAAGCTGTCTGTTATTGGTTCATTTCTGCAGTGAACCTTTAGAGAGGAAAGTGAAAGCTTGCCTTCCAGCCATACAATAGAATTATAAAGCAGGAAAGTTTAGACAGAATTTCCCATTTAAGTGCCAAAACTTCATACTCCATTTCTGATAAAGAGCACAAAGGTTAAAATAGAAACAAACTTATTTTTGACCCAAAGCTCTGTTGACATTCTATTAAACAAACACCAACCTATTTAATTTTCATAATGTAAATGGCAGATATTTTTGTAATTCTTATGCAAATAAATCATTTCCCTGATGTTTTTGGTAAAACCCAATATTTGTAATAAAGTCCAGAACCATGAATTGTTTGAAATAATGTCTTCTTATATGTGATTACAAGTATACCTCTACGGGAAGTTAGTATACTCTCACACAAGCTAATTTTTTGGAGGAAAAGTCCAACTGTAGAAACTCCCAGAAACACAATAGTGATAAGCATCCACAGAAAGCCAAGAAAGTCATACCTAGGATACAAATAATCACATGGAAAACTGATGGCCTGGAATATAATAGTTGAAATAATGAAAAGCTCCGTGACATTTACAATATTTCAGTAAAAATGATAATCTTTAAAAAACATCAGCGGGGCGCGGTGGCTCATGCCTATAATCCCAGCACTTTGGGAGGCCGAGGTGGGTGGATCACGAGGTCAATAGATAGAGACCATCCTGGTCAACATGGTGAAACCCCATCTCTACTAAAAATACAAAAAATTAGCTGGGCATGGTGGTGTGCCCCTGTAGTCCCAGCTACTCGGGAGGCTGAGGCAGGAGAATTGCCTGAACCCAGTAGGCGGAGGTTTCAGTGAGCCGAGAT
>NW_016107754.1:1086960-1108721 GCF_001604975.1 Cebus imitator | reverse complement strand
TTTTTTTTTTTTTTTTTTGAATTAAAACAGGCATATCCAATTTTTTGGCTTCCCTGGGCAAAATTAAAAGAAGGAAACTTGTCTTAGGCCATACATAAAATACACTAACACTAACAACAGCTGATGATCTAAAAAAAAATCACAAAAAGTCCAGGTAGGGTGGCTAATACCTATAATCCCAGCACTTTGGGAGGCTGAGGATAGCAGATCACCTGAAGTCAGGAGCTCCAGACCAGCCTGGCCAACATGGTGAAACCTCATCTCTACCAAAAGATACAAAATTTAGTCAGGTATGGTGGCAGACACTTGGAATCCTAGCTACTCAGGAGGCTGAGGCAGAAGAATCGCTTGAACGAGGGAGGCAGATGAGCCTTGTTGCAGTGAGCCAAGATCCTGCCATTGCCCTCCAGCCTGTGAGACAAGAGGGAGACTTTGTCTCAAAAAAAAAAAAATTTGTGTGATTTTTTTTTTTCTTGAGAGTGTCCTGCTCAGTCACCATGCTAGAGTACAGTGGTGCAATCTTGGCTCACTGCAACATCTTCCACCTGGGTTCAAGCCATTCTCTTCCCTCAGTCTCCTGAGTAGCTGGTATTACAGGCAGCTGCCACCATGCCTGGCTATTTTGTATATTTTTAGTAGATACAGGGTTTCACCATGTTGGTCAGGCTGGTCTGGAACTCCTGACCTCAATTGATCCACCGGCCTCAGGCTCCCTATTACAGGCATGAGCCACCACACGTGGCCTGTCATTTCTTTATATTTGGATAACACAAGGATTTTAAGACCCTTTCTCCCTTGGGTCAATCAATGATCTGCACCATAAACATTTTACAAAACAAAGGGCGATACAGTCCTCATTCGCATCCTGGTCATGTCACTCCTGGTGACTCCCATATTGTAAGCCTCCCAGCAAGTGCAGCCCTTTCCTCTCCATCTGATGGGCTTCTCAGCTCCCATCACACTGACTGGACACAGACTCCCTAGAGGCAGCCCCCAAGAGCAGAAGACACAGATGACTCAGAAGTTCCTAAAAAGTCATCAAACCAGATGACACAAAACTCAAATGACATTATGCTTTGTTTTGATTTATTCTGTTTGAGACAAGAGTGCAGTGGGTGTCCAAGTAATCTTTTTTGGAATCTTTTGTAGAGATGGGGTTTTTCTCTGATGTCCAGGCTAGTCTTAAACTCCTGGTCTTAGGTGATCTTCCCTTCTTAACCCCCCAAAGCACTGAAATTACAGGCCTGCACTATGTAATTTGCCACGTGACACAGCCTAATAACAAAGAAGAATCCCCACGGGTCCAGCATCTACTCCTATGGGTGGATTGATGGCTGGGAAACCCCAGGAGGAGCCAAAAGAGCAGCCACGGCACCCACATGTCCTGGTGCTCTCAGGGTGCCCTGAGGTGGCCAGGAGAGAGGTGGGGGTGGCTTAGGGCTGGGAGAGGGAAGGGGACGGGGATGGGGTGGGTTCTGAGGTGGGGAGGGGCATGGGAGGGAAGGGGAGGGAGGGGAAGAGGGGATGTTGGGAACCCGGAGGAGGGTATCTGGGAAAGGATCTGGCTCAAACTAAGTCTTCGAGGGCAAGTGGGAGGTTCAGCTACAAGTCAGGGAGAAAGTCTATCAGGGGAGCAACAGGACACGTGGGACAAGAAAGCGGGAGGCTCAGGAGCAATTAGACGGAGACCAGGGCTGTGGTTTCCACAAAACCTTCTCCTGTCGGGGCGCTGCCTGAGCAACCCTGGGCTTTATACTCCCTCTCCACCAATCCCCGGCCCCGGAACATGATACATCACAGTGGACATTCCACGGAGCACCTGCATCCTCCAATGCCCCTACCCCATCTCAGCCCCCACCCGCCTCCCAAGGCTCTCTGGAACCTTCACACACCTGATTTCTGGTCTTCCCCACCAGCTCCCTGTCCTTGCTTCTGGGCGGCTCCTTCCTTCCTGAGTTCCCAGGGTTTCTTATGTTCAGTCTTGGCTGCAAAACATAAGAAACAAATGATGGCAGGATGGCAGGAAGAACCTTACACACGAGCAGAGTGGGAGGCTCCACAGCCCCTCAGCCATTCACATTCTATGCAACAAAACATCAGAAGGATGCGGAAAGTCCCAATAAGCAAACCGTCTCCATCACAACCGTGGAGCCATCCGTCCATCAACCTGTATCTCAAGAACAAATGTTGGAGCTACACTGGTTTTAAGCATGCATGGTACATTTACAAAAATTAGCCCGACTTATTTTGTTCATCAAGCAAATCTCAATATATTTCAGACAAATCCAATCACACAGCAGGTTTCTGATCACAGAATTGTGCTAGAACTCAATGATTAAAAGCTAACCAAAAATTATTATATGCTTGGAAATTCAAAGTGCCCTTTTAAGATATCAACAGAAGAAAGAATTCAAAATGAAACAGGACTGCCTTTACACTCAGTGAGAGGATCATAACATGGCAATCGAATGTCTCCCTCTGGCCCGGGAATTCCACTGTGTGGCACGAGGTTGTGTGGTCTCAAATCACCCCTAGCACACCTAGACATGTTAACATCTGAAACAGGGTGATGGTGTCACTTATCTATATTATCTTACTGCCTGTGAAGGTGGACTTTTAATTCTCAGCCCTAATGAGGGGGAGAAAACCAAGTTGACTCTCATGGTTGAGCTGCCAGGGATGTCCAAGGAATCTGTGCATTTCAAGAGACAAAGTTCACCAGCCTCTCTCCTGGGGGATTTGGCCACAATACCCAGAGGGTTGGCAGCATCATGAGTGATAGCTAGGGAGTGCCAAGCTGGTAAGCAGGACCCAGGGGTCTGGTGACCAGGTCATACCCCCACTGTCCATTATCTTTCCTGGACCCAGCCTGAGCTAAACTTGCCAAAGACCTGCTTCTGCTAATGACACAGAGTGCTCAAACGTACTCAGCCCTCTCACAGCTGAAAACCACTGCTTTAAATCTCCTTACAATTTACTATGCCATAAAGTTATTGTAAAATGCAAATATTCTATTCATGCTACAAACGGAAAGCCAATGCCTTTACCATAAAGAGAAAGAGAAAAACAACCCTGAGACACAAGAAAAACAAAAAACAGGGATAACACAACTATGGCATTCAATTCTGTTCATCTGCTGTCACCTGCATAAAGAGCCCCAGATTTGGGTTGTCTTGGTTGTAAAAGGAGAGACCATGTAAGTGGGTGTTGAAGTCAGATTAGCCCAAAAGTGAATGGGAGAGAGTACCATGATGTCCATGGAGGGTTGCTGGGCTCACTTTGATTATAGCCCAAGCAGAGACAGGGCAAGGAAGGAGATGTGAGCAGAGTTTGGGGCCTCAAACAGGGGATGTGATTCATGCAGCCCAGGAAAGGCTCCTCAAAGCCAGGGTCAACCTTCCTTGCAGGCAGGTTCCTCACGGAGGCAGGGCCAGGCACCCTAGATTTGAGACCAGCTGTGCTGCTTTCCTTCCACACAATGGAAGTGTCAATAGCTGCATCAAAGACTGTCTGAGGACAGGAGGAAGCAACCTGTTAAGCACTGTGTACTGAGTGTCATCCCCTCCCAAGGACATCCTTCCTTCCAGACTGGCACCTCGGAAGGTCCTTGGCCACTAGAGGTAGTGATGATAACAGCAGCAAATCATAATTTACAGCTGTTGAGGCAGGGCCAGGGAGTAGGGCTCCTAGGTCTTTGATAAGAATGAGGGTCTGTGGACTCATGGGGACAGCTCAGTGAGTCCTGTAGTCTCCTGGGTCCCCAGGGGCCAGGTCTGTCTTTAGTGGCACTGAGCCTAGGCTGGGATGCTGAGGTGGCCACTGGAGCATCAGCAGGATGAACAGGCACAGAGGCAGTGGATCCATCAGAGGTGGCAGGTGTAGGATCATCTGTCCACCAAGTAGAGTCACCAGCCTGGCTGACCACTGCCCGACACAGACGATGCCCTGTCCTTTGCCTCACACTTTGACAGGGCAGTGGCTGGCACCTGGGGCCTCACACAGCATCACTCTAAGACCCCTGAGTCCTGATCATTGAATGGGAACTTGGGTCACCCAAGGCCATTGGAACAAGGAGGAAGAATCAGGCCCCACAATGTTTTGGGACAGTGTTTAGCACAGGAAAGTGCATAGAATGCATGCACGACACAGGGGAACTGTCGATGTGGGAGCCAATATTTTATGACCTCCAGCCCTAATCTGGACACTCTCACCTGTGCAAGCTGAAAGAAACAGAAGACTTGCAGGAAAGACAGTGCCTGGGTTGAACTAAAATGCTGAATGTTCATACTCCTGATATCCTTCCAAATCAACTCTCTCGATCTTCACCACTATCATGTGGGGTAACTGAGGCAGTCAGAGACTTACTTACTCAATGCCACTCAGCTGATACGGAGTTCATACTGATCACATTTGAACAAACTGCTTTTTCTGAAGTTTACCCTGTTTGATCATGCTGCTGATGATTTTGTGCAGCTCTGGGACAAACTCCCCCTGGTAGAGGATAAAGCAAATCTGAGGTGACTCAGTCCTGCTGTCATTTCCCATCAATTCCTCACTCTCCTCCTCTGCCCCTCCACAGTCTCCTGCACAGGCTGACGCCATATGGTGGCCTTAATGGAGTCCACCGAGTATTTCAGGTTCTCCTCTGGGACCCTTGAAGGTGGAGGTAGTTATGGGATTTGCTTTGACTCAGGTGATGTGAGTGGAAGTGAAATGTGTCACCTCAAGGCAAAAGAGTTGGGAGCCATTGAGACTGGCCACTCTTTCCTTCACCTCTTAGAGCTGTTGACATGTCCCATATGGAGGCTGCTCCTTTATTGTGGTGGCAGATGAGTGGATGTGGAGCACAGGGCCCAGGAGTGCCATGGAGGATGTGCAGCATGAGCAGACAAAGAGCCTTCAGTGTTGTAAATTTCCATTGCTTTGGGCTGTTTATTACCTACAGTGATACCTGGTCCATCCTAGCAGGCATGCACCATCTATTCCATGGTCTGTGATGCAGACTAGCCTATTGTCGGAATGTGAACTGGTTGTCAGGCACACGTAAGCTTCAGTTCCAGCTCTGCCTCTTATTAACTGCAACCTCAGGCATTTAACTTTCAGTCTCTGAGCCTCAGCTCCAACTCTCTAAAATGGGTTGGCTATATGATCTCAGGTAGTAGAGAGAATTAAATGAAATAAAAAATATGTGTAGAGCATTGAGCCCAGGGCCTGGCATACACGGTGAGTACTCAATGTCAGCCATGCAGCTTCAGAATGCATATTGATTGTCAATACCCAGACAATGCAGCAAAGTATTACAAAAAGAGAAATGTAAACTTATTTGCATATATATTCTTTCAATCTTTATTTTTAAACAGATAGGAAGGGATAAAACTATGGGTCAGGCACAGTGGCTCACGCCTGCAATCCTAGCACTTTGGGAGGCCATGGTGGGCGGATCATAAGGTCAGGAGTTCAAGATCAGTCTGGCCAATATGGTGAAATCCTGTCTCTACTAAAAAATACAAAAGTTAGCCAGGCATGGTGGTGTGCACCTGTAATGCCAGGTACTCAGGAGGCTGAGGCAGGAGAATCGCTTGAACCCAGGGAGGCAAAGGTGGCATTGAGCTGAGATCACAACAATGCACTTCAGCCTGAGTTACAAAGTAAGACTATCTCAAAAAATAATAAACCATGTGTATTCTTTCATAGTCAGTGTTTTTCTCTTAAATAGCATATCATTAAAATATTTTTAGCTCAAAAACAAAAGATCATTTTTGAGATTATCATTTTAAATGACAAGATAATGCTCAATTTAATGAGTAATTTAATTATTACCATTGGGCTTTTTGTAGCTTGCAAAGAGCATTCAAAACAAATGAAGTAGAATAAAAAAATATGTAATACATGCTGTAAATATGATTTTGTTAAGTCTTTTATTCAGAAATATAGAACATATATATATATTTAACATAGAATTTATTTATTATGAGTTGTGTTAAAAAAATAGTTTAGAAGCTGCTGATTTGTTTCCTTTTCAAATTTTGCAGGATAATTTTTTTTTTTTTTTGACAGTCTCTCTCTGTATCCAGGTTGGAGTGCAGTAGCACAATCTCAGCTGATTGCAACCTCCACCTCTTGGGTTTAAGCAATTCTCCTGTCTCTGCACCCTGACTAGCTGGGACTACAGGCATGTACCACCATGCCTGGCTAATTTTTGTATTTTTAGTAGAGATGAGGTTTCACCATACTGGTCAGGCTGGTCTTGAACTCCTAACCTCAGGTGATCCACCCACCTCTGCCTCCCAACGTGCTGGGATTACAGGCATGAGTCACCACACCCAGCCTAAATTTTGCAGGATAATAAGTAACCTTTAGGCCAAGCACAGTGGCTCACCCTGTAATCCCAGACCTTTGGAGGATGAGGCAGGAGGATTGCCTGAGGTCAGGAGTTCAATACCAGCTTGGCTAACATGGTAAAACCCCGTCTCTACTAAAAATACAAAAATTAGCCAGGTGTGGTGTCACATGCTTATATTTCCAGCTACTCGGGAGGCTGAGACAGGAGTATTACTTGGACTCAGGAGGCAGAGGTTGCAGTGAGCCAAGATCACACCATTGCACTCCAGCCTGGGCAAGAGAGCAACACTCTGCCTCAAATAAATAAATAACCTTTTTAAGTATTGTTGGGCACTTGTCTGGTTGTTTTTCTTTAAGTTAACATGACAGCAGTGATTCTTTTTGAGTTTCTGACACAAGATAGCAGTTTTTATCCAAATAAGTCAACTACTCTGCCCCATCCCTAAGACACTGGTATGGAAGGAAAAAGGAGGAAAAAGCCAGTAGTGTGACTGCCTATGCTTCCCCCAGCATGGCCCCCTGTGAGATGGGCAGCCGAGGCCATGAACTGTTCAAGGGCGCCAGGCCTCATCTGTCTGCACTCACTCACCTTCCTCAGGTACTTGCATGAGGGATGGCACTGACTTTACATGCTGCTGCTGCAGCTCCTTGGTGAGCTGGCCCTGGTCATGGGACAGGAACTGTGGGGTCAGGACAGTAGAGGGCTTCACCACCTGCAGAACGGGAACAGAAGCTCATGGTGAGTGTCAACCTATTAGACAATTTTTAAAAAAATATTTGTCGAATGAGTGGAAAAACAAGGTGATGCTTGAGTCTATAGTGGTCAAGAGCATGGGAGCCTTAGAAAAGGTCTGAACCAAGTTCAAATTCCTGTACTTTGGATTTCTACTTCATGCCATGCAAAATTACCCCTCTTCGCCTCAGTTTCCTTCTGTGTGAAATGGGAACAATAAATTTCATTCCTCATTCAGTTTCTGTCAAGGATTCATGAGATAATACCTCTAAAACATCCAACTCATTTAAATGTATCATCATTTCTGTCATAACTAGTGGGATCAATTTCACTATTATCGTATATACAGTTCTGTGCCTGAAACCTACCAAAAAAAAAAGAAAGAAAATCTTATCTCTAAAAAGTGATTTTTCATTTTTATATTATTAATCATAACTGTATTTAATCACACAAGGTCTTGTAGATGGCAGGTTCTCAATAAACGCTTGGGGGATCAATTCATGTGGGCTCTGCAGCCACGCTGTTTAGATCCAATTCAGCCTCTACCACTTATTAGCTGAGTGATCTGGGCAAGATAATTCACCTCTTTGTGTCTCTGTTTCCTTCACTATAAAATACAGATAATAAGGATCCCTAGCTCCTTAGGTTGTTGCCAGCGGTGAATAATTTGGCACATGGTAGGGGTTTTTTAAACATTAGCTGTGATGATCTTCCAAATTTTCCTTTTCAGAGCCACAGATGAGGCCATAGTGCCACCTGGTGACTGTAGAGTGTAAGTATACATGATCACCAATAAACTCTCTCTCCACCACAGGTCCCAGACTGGCTAGTTATCGCCTGGAGGTTTCTGCTGCATCTGCCTTCTCAGGGCTCACGTAAAGACTTTTGTATTTTCCTCCTCGCATTCCTGCAGATGGGTTCATGTTGCCTGACACAGCTGGGTGATCCACAGAGCAGTGACTGCCTTATGACAGCTCTGTGAGGTAGCTGGTGAATGTTCCTTCTTTCTTAAGCTCTGGGCAGATGCCAGGGCTGGGGTGACCCATGCCCTCAAGTTTCTTGCTTTGGAGGATCACATTTTCTGTTGGCAAGGAAGGCAAAGGTCACAGCAAGCAAGAGACCTGGGATCTCTCTGTGCCATGGGCCCAAACAATAAAGACTCCATGCTAAAAGCCCAAAGCTCGGGTGCTCCCCAGGGCTTCCCACCTCATGGCCTCTGCTGAGGGAGGATGAATGCTATGTCCTCCCAGAGCTTTGGGAGCTTGTAGGAAGTAGCCTCCCGAGCACGAAATCTCTTGGAAACCTCAAACTGTCTAAAACATTCGTGGACATTTTGCATCCTATTTCCCACACGTCAGCATGTTTTAGAAAAAAAAAAACCCTCAATTTCCTAAATATGCATGAGAAATGGATATTGTAGGACAATGTGGCTTTTTAAAACATGTTATTTAGGCTGGGGATGGTGGAACATGCCTGTAATCCCAGCACTTTGGGAGAGTGAAATGGGTGGATCACCTGAGGTTGGGAGTTTGAGACCAGCCTGACCAACAAGGAGAAACTCCATGTCTACTAAAAATACAAAATTAGCCAGGTGTGGTGAAGCATACCTGTAATCCCAGCTACTTGGGAGGCTGAAACAGGATAATTGCTTAAACCTGGAAGGTGGAGGTTGTGGTGAGCCAAGATTGCACCATTGCACTCCAACCTGGGAAACGAGAGCAAAACTCTGTCTTAAATATATATACACACACACACACACATACATATATATATACATATATATATATATATATATATATAGAGAGAGAGAGAGTTATTTAAAAATCTTCCCCACCCCCTTTCTGAACTCCAAGAATGCCAAATACTTGTTCAACAAATATTATTAAATGCTTACTATGGGCCAGGTGCAGTGGCTCACATTTGTAATCCCAACACTTTGGGAGGCCAAGGTGGGTGAATCACTTGAGGCAAGAGTTTGAGACCAGCCTGGCCAACATGGTGAAACCCGATCACTACTAAAAGTACAAATATTAGCCAGGAGTGGTAGTGCACGCCTGTAATCCCAGCTACTAGGGAGGCTGAGGCAGGAGCCACTGCACTCCAGCCTGGGCAACAGAGTGAGTCTCCATCTCTAAATTAATTAATCAAATAAATAAATAAATAAATGCCTACTATATGCCAGCCATGATTCATGGTCTTGGGCTATAGAAGAGAACAAACTGACAGGGTTCCTCTCTCCTGTAACTTACATTCTTATACGATAATGATAAAGGTTAACATTAATTAAGCTGTTACTACATGTTAGTTATAGTGCAAAGTCATTCCCACACATTGTTACACTTAAACCTGTTAGCAAGCTTACAAAGGACACAGTTGTTTTTTCTGATCCCACCAGAGTTGCTCCATTGGTGTTAGCACCCTCCTGTTAGGATGAGAATCTGAAAATCAGTCATACTTCTATGGTTCTTCCACGGAGAGAAATTATGACACCCTACGTCATGGAGCCATGAACTAAACCACTACATGCTAACTGATGTAAGCATTTCCATTTGGAGTAGAAGCATAACCAGATGTGTGAGAGTGTTTCATACTGGACCCCTGAATATTTCTCCCAGTGGTTTGGGATCCTAGGTCATGATTCCCTAGAGGGGCCATGCATTCAGGGATTGACCTTGGAGACATCAGAAAGCTTCAGGAAGAGTCACCAACTGCCTTTGATACCTGCCACCTTCTCTTTAATTTGCCCTCTTCAAGGACAAAGACTCCTGTGCTTTCTTGAGTATTTTACAACATGAGCACAGATGAATACAACTCAGGGGACTCTTTTTTGACATCATTAGAGAGGTTGGGTCCAGACCCTTGGGAAAAAAACACTTAAATCCCACATAAGGGGGACTGAACTGTTAAGTATAGTGAAACAGCTTGACTCCAAGAGTGAGTCTTAAGCACTGATCTCTGCTAAAAGGATCTACAGTCAGGTGGTACCTACATTTCACTCAGAGGCCTACAACTTACACCTCGGAAATTCCTCATATTATAACAAATGTCTCCTTGCGCTGGTGACATAGAGATTCTAGCATACTGGGAAGGATCTGAGGCATTGCATAGGAATTCCCACGTGGAGGGAGCCTCATAGCAGGATAAAGGGGAATTACATGCCAGCCTCCTTTAGTGGAGGACGTGGTGAGAAAACTGACCACTTGTAAAAAGTGTTTAAGTAAACCATGCCTTTTTTTCTCTGATGCCTTGACACCTTGAGGCCTTGCTGACCCTGACCCTGGAAGGACTGCCTCTGCCAAGGTTAGCTAATTCCTAGACGTAGCAAACAACTCACCTTCCCTTCCTTTTATATGCAAAGCAGCCAATCCCGAGCTATAACCTCACCCACTTCCTTTACTGGGGTCTCAGTCTCTAGGCCACTCTCCAGCTGTGGTAGTCACCACAGGGCCAGGTGTCAGACAGGGCCAGCCCCTCTGTCCCAGAGCCTGATGAAATTATTCAAGCTAGCCAATCCTTTTCTTACCCTTTCTCATGTATTCTTTCCTATGGAAATCAAAATAAAAGCTCTTGCCATGTGTTCCCCTTTCTCCCTCCGCCTTCTGACCCACCCCAGTGCTTCTCCATGTGGTTCCCCATGGCCTGCCATGACTGCTGCTCTTAGAATCTGAATATAATCATCTTTTCCATGGCAGTCATGGTGAAACTCTGTCTCTACTAAAAATACAAAAAAATTAGCTGAACATGGTGGTGCACACCTGTAATCCCAGCTACTCAAGAGGCAGAGGCTGGAGAATCTCTTGAACCTGAGAGGCAGATGACACAGTGAGCCAAGAATGTGCCATTGCACTCCAGCCTGGGTGGCTGAGTGAGGCTCCGTTCCCCAAAAAAATAAGTTATGGCTTGGATGAGTGGGGGTGGAGGTTTCCTGGCTGTCATTCCAGTTTTGTTGCCTTCATGGCCTCCAGACTGAGCTCTCAGCCCCCTTCTCTTAGATGAGGTGGCAGCAGTGGGCAGTGGTTGACTCCAGGGGACTACGATGGCCTTGGCTCATGGTTTCCCCCAGGCATCCCATGACTCACAGGCATAGCCACAGGAACCTCTGCTGATGATGTACCCTGCAGGGCATGGACAGTGGGGGAGGGGGCAAGAGCATCAGAGATCTTAAGAGAAGGCCTCCTGCCATTTTCTTTTGTCCTATAAAGTACTCTCACTTCTGATGGGGTCGAAACTGTGTGGGATTAGATTGGGAAAGAGAGATGGAAGAGAGGGGAGATCAGAAAAATTTGGGATGTGGGAGATTTAGGAAGGAAGGAGAGAGTGAGAATAAACCTCAGATCCCTAAGTAGCCCCATGGGATGAAAAGATGGAAAGGAAACTTACCGGTATTGGGGCTGTGACTCAATCCAGCAACATTGCGGTTGGGGTCAGCCTGCTGGTACAGCGAGGGTTTGGCAGCCTGAACCCAGCACATGGGAATGAGCATAGTGTAGGCAAGCTCCTTTTAACTTCATACAGTGACTTACCTGAGGGGCAGAAGGACAGATTGCTTTCATTAGGGATGTTGGTTCAGGAGAGATCTTTCCAGCAGCCTAAGGGATTGCATTCTGTGGAAAGAGATAAAGAGCAAACCCTGGGGCTTTCAGTGGCCAATCCCGTATCATCTTTCTGCTCCTGCAAATAAGTCACTGTGTCCAGGATCAAGTCACATCAATAGTTGAGTGCTGTTAAGCAAATTACGTAAATTTTCTAAGCCTCAGTTTCCTCTTCTGTGAAATGCAAAATATAACAATGCTTATCTCACAGGACCGTAATAAGGAATTAATGACTTAATAATAAACTATCTAAAGGTACCTAACACATAGTAAATGCTCAAGCATGCTAGGCATAGTCTTTACCAATGCTATTGCCATTGGTTCTAAGAGTCCAGTGAGTTGAGGATGTATTTTCCAGCAAGAGGTTGGAATCTGGGGACAGGTTAGGAAATGGCTTGTGGTCTAGTAACAGAACTGAGAATCAGGGATATAACTTCCACCCTCATCCCCTTATCAATTGTGATATTGTGCTGTAGCTGGCCTAGAGTTAGAGCCTGAACAACATCATTTTATAAAAGAAAAAAGCTGTTTTTTTAAAATAAGTTGTAATGGCTGCCCCATTCTCCTCACAATAACTGCTGGCCTTGGCTTCTGTAAATAGAACTGCTAGTTTGCTCTGCAAACTATGTAAAGCTGCTTACCTTTTCTTATCAGTAACTGCCAGAATTGCTAGCCTTTGCTTACCAGTAATAACTAAAATAAGCAGCCCAGGCTAATTCCATCCTGGCTCCTGTAACTTGTAATAAGTAACTAAGATCTGTGACTTCCACCAGTATCCAGACAATGTGTAAACTAACTTCTGTAAGCCACTTAGGTAACAATCGAAGTGACAACATGTCCTCCAGCCCTTGGAATGTCCGGAAACCCCCACCCTCATCTCTGCCCAGGAGGTGATTTACAGAATCCACTAGCCCTCGGAATGTCTGAAGCCTTTTCATCCCCATCCCCGCTCCTCACCCCCACTCCCAAGGTGGTTTTTCAGGTTTAAAAAGTCTTGGCACCCTCCTTTCGACGCCACAGGTTGGAGAGACGTGAGTCCTCTGTGGTCGCCGGCATAATAAAGACCCTGTAATCTGGCATACTTTTGTCTTGGTGTTAATTTTCTATGCTCGGTCCAGTATAACNAAGACCCTGTAATCTGGCATACTTTTGTCTTGGTGTTAATTTTCTATGCTCGGTCCAGTATAACACAATGATCCAGTTTGCTGAGAGCAACTCTTATCTTTTTGTTCACAGCTAACTATATGGAGCACTGGGCAACCCCTGCAGGCATAGCTGGAGAAGGAGCCTGAGAAGAAGGAGGTGGAAAGAGGCCTTCCTTTTGTGAAAAGGGAGCATCCTGAGTTGAAGGGAAAATGAAGATGAAAAGCAGCTCCTGGGTTCATAGGGGAGGGGAGGGAAAGCAGCAGGGAAGGTAGACGCAGGTATGTAGGAAACAGGGAAGAGGCAGCTGCTGTGCTTGGGAGGCCTGGGTCTCCTTCCAGCGCCCCTAGGAAGCAGAGATGTCAGGAAAGCAGCCTTGCTCAGGTTCACCTGCCAGACTGAGGAAGGAGCTGCTGAGGAGCGGAGGGCAGGGACTTTTTAAATCTGTCAGTGCGGTGGCTGTGGCACTCCTTCCCCTCCACCTACACACACTCTGGCAGTATGGAGGAACTAAGGTAGCCCGGGAGGGTCAAACTTCTAGAATGAATGAGCCTGGGACAATCTCCAGTTTGTGTCCTGACTGGTCCCAGCTGCCTTGCTCTGGTTCTCTGCCTAGGGGATTCCTCCTGCTTTTCTCTTTCTCCTCTCGTTTCTTCGTGGCAGCCCCACAACTTGGCAGCTACTTTGCCAGGAATCACCAAATTGGATGATGTATCTCATTATAGGCCTTTCGTTCATTCCTTCACTGGAAAAAGGTACAAAAGGTATGATCTAAGGCCGTTATTGTCATCTGTTCAGATAACATGACATTGCCCTTGACTAATTATCTCCATAGAACAGTCACAAAAAAATTCCAGCTGCGGGAGACAGAGAATAGAATGGAGGCTCCATGAAGTGAGTAATCTTTTCCTATTTTGGCAACCACTGCAGCCCAGTGCCTTTGTATACAGAACTTAATAAATATTTGTTAAATGAGTGAATATTTTTTATCTAGCTAAGAAGAAAAATAGTTTAAGTGATTTCAGACTCTGTTTAGTGGTAGAATAGAATAATGTGATTACGGTCCCAGGTTCTTTTTCCTCTTTCTGCTTCACCATGCCTACAGTTTTGGCTCAAAAGTCACCGGATGACTGAACTAACACCATGGACGCAAGGCAGCTGCCACAACTCCAGACATCACATCCTCACACCAACAGCCCAGGCAAGAAAGGACATGGACAATTTAGAGTTTCTGTTTTTAATTCAAGTAGTGCATTCTTTCTCAAAAGGCCCAAGCAGAACTCTCCCATATGTTCTTGGCCTGATTTGGGTCACCTGCTACCCCATGCAATTCCACTCCATGCAAAGGTGGCTAGAAAAAGAAATATTTGGCCAAGAGAAGAAAAAGTTCTATTATTGGTGTAACTAATATTTTCTCCTTCAGGACTGCACACATCAATACTCTGAATGACATCAAGATTTTGTTAACACAGAGAAAGGGGAAATGGGCCACAAAGTGGGCAACTAATCCTGTCCTACAGAGCTACAAAATCCAACTTCTGCTTCTGCTGTTGCTAACCTCCCTGACCCCCATCTCACTCTGGCTTTTCTTTCTCAGAGGGCTCTCTGATGAATAGCTATTTCTCTGACTGACACCTCAGGAATGGAACCCAGAGATCTCCGTTAAAACCTTTGTTTCTCCATGACCAGGACTGAGGTAAAGGAGGAAGAATAGAAAGCAAAAGAGGTTGCTGACTCAGACTCAGAGCTGGACCCAGCGGCGGGCACACTGTTCATTATCGCTCCTCCATGGGCCAGGCTCTGTGCTATGCACTGGGGAGGCAATGATGTGCAAGTCAGGCAAAGTCTTCCCTTTCATGGATGACACGTTTCAGTGCAAGAGATACTTAATACATTCATAAATAGACTACGAAGTCAAGACTGAGAAGCATCATGCAAAAAAAAAAAAAAACAAAAAAAACAGGGCAAGAGATAGAGGTGATGGGAAGGCTTCTCTGAAAAAATATTGAGCACTGACCTTGTGTGTGAGAACTGTGTAACCAACTGGACACAGGACGTAGGAAGGTCTTAAGGTGAGAGTGTGCCTATGACAGAGATACCAAGAATGCAGATATGGCCAGGGCGAGCAAGCGTCAGAAACAAAGTCAGCAATACAGTCACTGACCAGGGATGCAGGATTTAGTTGGCCTTGAGATTTTATATTTTCATGTAATGGAAGTCACTAGAGAGACGTGAACAGGAAGGTGACATTATCTGCTTTCTATTGTGAAAGACTCACTGCAGCTGCTATAAATAGGAGTATAGCTATTATTACAATAATTAACAATGCGTATTTGAACAGAACAGTTAAAACACACTTTTATAAGTAATTAATAAGCCCAAACAATATTTCAGAACAATATTTTTTTAACTGAGAAAGATAGAGCTTCCCCTCCCATCCAGGTAGTTTATATATTCATGGACAAAAAACTTTATTTCACTAGAGTGAGATAAAGTCTAGAACCAATCATATTCCTAGGATTTTCTTTTCATAGTTGTCAGCTTTGACATGTCTACTTCTTATAATTAAGTAGATAGAAAAGGAAAATGTTTATTGTAGTAATGCCATTCAATTTCTCTGAATTCCTTTTGAATTACTTGTCCACAATCTCACACACCAATTTGTTATTAAAAATTATTTTTGGTGATCCATCAATTGACAACTGAATTATATCCTCCTTCAGTCCTATAAAGAGCAAACCACGGAAGCCTCCTGTGCTGTGAAAGGACTTGTTACTTTGTCACTGGATCATTCATACACTCAACACGGATGCCCATATTTTTAATCATTTCTTGTTTGGCATTCTGCAGATTTTTATACCCTGGGATAATAAGATTCAGTGACAGGTGAGGGCTGAGGTTTTTTTCGTTATGTGGGAGAAAGGCATTGGTGAAAGAAGTCACCTTGATCAAAGCACATCTCAGCCACTTGAATTTAGTACAGCACATACGCACACTGAAAATCTAGAAACCGATTCCTTTAAAACTACTCCTGCTTGCCTATCCCTTGAAAAGTCTTTTCAGACAGAGCTCTGCAATGGTGTGTTGTTTTATTTCTCTTTACCCCGTGCCAAGCAATATGCCTGGCATGGCCATCTTTTTCTTCAATAATGAGGAAAGTGGGGGTTTGTAGTGTCAGCTTGTTTTTCCCATTCTTCCCACATCTTTCCTAGCTTCCCGTCCCACTTCCCAAACTGAGATGTCACCAATGGAACACTGACAACATTTTTCTGGCTAGGGGAGTCCCAAGCTGGGGAAAATAACAGTGATGTCATAAACACAGAGAGGTACAAAATTTATTTTTGTTACCCAAGAATCAGGACTGGAACAAATGAAGGGTTGGATTTCCTGGTTGGGACCCTGGTTTCATTATTGTCATGGTCACAAAACTGAGTTCTCAGCCTCTTCCCTCTCAGGCCAGGTGGCAGCAGCGGGCAGTGGTCCAGTCTATCACACTGCACTGGCAGTGGCAGGTGGTTTCCAGCTGAATATCCCACGAACCACAGCCATAGCCACAAGCACAGCCAGTGACAGTCATCCCTGCATGGGTACATGAAATGCAGACATCAGAACTCTTGGGATTTAATTGGAAGGAGGGCTACCCACAACCATCTTTCAAGTCTGTGCAGTCCAGGGGTAGAGCTAGGTTTCATGGGGCCTCAGGCTCCTTCAACTTTGAGAGCTCATCTCAAGAAAAGAATACAGAAATCACTGAAACAAATATTTGGGGCCATGGAAGAGACCCATGCAAGTGAGAAACTCAGAACTTGGGAGTTTGCATTTTCTTTACGATAAATTCACCTCTGTGTTGGCCCCAAACTGCCTAAAACGGGGGAATAGATTGGAAAGAAAGGTGAAGGATGTAACCCTGATGGAACAATGGAGGAGAGAAAGGGCTGGGAAACGGGGCCATGAAGGGAAAGGGTGAAAGGAAGAGGCAGAAACCCAAGATGCCTCAGTAGTATCCTTCAGGGAAACAAGAATGGGCAAGGGGTCTCTGGGAACCAAGAGCCACGACTTAGCCCCAGGGTGATACAGACCCGAGATGGGGGAAGGTGCAGGTGCAGGGGGTTGGACAGAGGAGGACACAGAGCATCTTACTCACCATTCTCCCTCAGGGAGTTACTCACCAGCAGGGCAGGAGGACAGCCTGCCTCGGCTGTTGACACTAATACATGAGAGCTTCTTGGTTATGGTAGAGGGACTGTACTCTGAGTTAGAAAGAAGAAACGGTATAACCCATGATCTATCTTCCCCATCACCTACTTCCAAATCGTCTTCTACCTCAGAGGTGACACTGTGTCCAGAATCAGGCTACTCATCAGCTTTTAAGGTTTAGATTCTTCATTTTTAAAGGGGAAGTCATAGTTGTCATATGATGGTTGTGGGAATTAAATGAACTAATCTATGTAAAGGCTTGGATTGTACCTGGTTCATAATGAGTGTTCCTAAATTACAGCTACTACTCTCCTCCACCTCTTCCTCCTCATCAGGAAAACCTCAGCCTTTAGCCAAGAATGCAAATAGGGGTAGGGTAGTGTAGAAAGCCCTCATCAGGGATTGGGTTTTGTTGGGATCTTGGGATGGAATAGAGATGACGTCAGGGTTTAAGAACAGGAGAAATGAGCAAGGGTCAGCCTCCCAATTCCCCTACCCGAGAGTTACCTAGACTGTTGAGAACATCCTTGATCTTCTTTTCCATAATGGAGTCTAAAGAACACTGAGTACTCCCTGGGATCATCAGCTGGAGAACGGGGATGAGGATGAGAAGGAGGCATGAGGAAGGCCCCATCTTGTACAGAGTCAGTGTCCTGGGGCTGGGAGAAGAGATGGAAAGCGACTTAGCTCTCTGAGCTCCTGGATGGTGGTGAAGGAAAGAAGACGATGAGGTTAGTTTCCAGCGAGTAAAGATGGAAGAACAGCACCGTCAGTACTGGATCTCTTTAGGCAGTTTGGAGAAGCAGGTAGGGTTGCTGAAGAACAGGCTTACTTACCAAAACGTTCAGAAAAGGCCTGCAAGGACTAGCCAGGCAGCACCTGGATTAACCTGGGCACCTTTAATAGACAAGCACATACGCATGTGTAAACACACTCCCAGTGCATTTTCAAAGACCTGTGCCAGCAAGGGTGACAGGTGACTGTGATAAACTTTGGGGTGTTCATGAGAAGCAACAGCTACCTTTGCTCTGGATCTCTACCAAGGGAGTCCTGTCTTATTGTTCTCCTTCTCTTTCTTCTTGGCAACCTGATAAGGCTTGCACCTGGGCCTTCCGTGGCTGCCCTTATTATGGGATTCTTGTTTGATTCTTCATCAGGAAGTGGTTACTTTGCAGTTAACAAACAAATTAATCCACCCAACATCTATCCCAAACCCAAGTGTATACTCTTTCTTATCTCTGTTTGCTGAGGGAGGGCCCTGCTTGTCACCTGTTCAGATACTATTTTATTGTCCCTGGCTAACCTCATTTGCAGGAAAGTCACAGAAAAACTGATTAGCCCTGGATTAAAAATAAGGAAGTCCAGTATTTACTTAACCAGACACATAGTTTATGATTCGAGTACTTCTGGGGGCTCAAAGAGTTCCCCTTTGCTCCCCACCATTCTCAGCTAATCTTTCCATCTTATCTCCTCATGGTCACAAGGTAGAAGGTGCCACATCCTCAGCTCAGACCCTGAGCAGGAAGGAAGGAGTGGGGCAAGGCCGTTCTCTTTGGAGGCTTTACCTTTTTATTTTGAGGACAGGATCTTGAGATCTTGGTAATTGAGAACAGCTCAGCCTTTTGAGAACTGCTCACGGAGAACTGTGAGCTCAAGAAGATTTTCCCTTACATTCCACTATTTGGTTCTGGGTGACACAACCTCCCTTTCTATCAGCTGTGGCTGGAAAAGAGAGCTAGGCATCCCAATTCCTTATCCAAGACCTGGGCCCCAGGTGTGTTTCAGAACTCAGAATATTTCAGATAACGGAAGGCACAAATTCCGTATATTATGTTATAAAACCAAGGAGGCTGGGGGCAGCAATCTGCAGTCTAATGCATTAATAGTCTGCTGCAAAATGTATGAATATTTATGCGGGATAAATAAAGACCATAAAGAGCCTCACACTAGGCCATGCCAAGTTTTTCTGCCAGATGAGTTAGTCTCACATTTAGGACAGAAAATTTTCATTTTTAGAGCCTTTTAGATTTTAGAATAGCGAATAAGGGATTGAGGACTTTGAGGATTCACATGTGCCAACGGGAGTGAGGATGCCACGATTCCTCATGTAGGATGGGGCATGCGGCCGCCATGAATAAATGAAATGTAAAGAAGAGCCTGTACATGTGGTCCCAGCTGCTCAGGAGGCTGAGGCAGGAGGATCACGTGAGCCTAGAGGTTGCAGTGAGCTGAGATTGTTCCACTGCACTCCAGCCTGGGTGACAAAGCAAGACCTTGCCTCAAAAATTAAAGTAAATTAAATTAAATGGCAGTTGGATGATTATTCCTGGAGGCAGTCAGAACTGAAAAAGTTGGGCTTTACCTCTGTGCCCAGCCTTTCCACCTGCTTTTCTGGAGATGCCCTCTGATGAATATCTGTCTCCGCAGCTTTGAGAAATGGGGCCTAGAGATGCCAGCCAAATGGCAAGGATGCTTCAATTACCAGACAGGAGTTGAAGAGAGGAAAAATGAGACTGAAGAATAAGAAAGAGCAAACGCTTGGGTTTGGGATAGATGATGGGTTAATTTGTTTGTTAATTCAATGAATATTTGCAGAGCTTCTCTTTATCAGCTCTAGCTCTGGTAGCTCAGTGGCGGACAACATAGACAAGATCTTTGCCCTTTTGTTACTACCTTCTAATGAGGGAGATGAACACAGTCAATAAATGTGTGTGTGTGTGTGTGTGTGTGTGTGTGTAATATGTCAGATATTGAGAAATGCTCTAAAGAAAAATAAATCAAGGCAAGGTAACAGAGTGTGCCACTGTGTCATTGCCCATAATGCACTGTGTTCAGGAAAGGTGTCTCAGAAGAGGTAACAGTGACCTGAAGAAGCGAGTGGGTGAGTCCTAGGAAAATCTGAGACAAATGTTCTAGTCTATGGAACAAGTATAAAGAGCCCACAGCTCGAGATGATTGGTGTGTTGAAGGAGTAACAACAATGACAATATGGCCAGAATGAAGTATAGGGGGAAAGACCAGAGAAGAGGTCAGAGATCTGACCAGGGCCAGATTATATAGAGCTTATAAGCCAGTGTAAGGGCTTTGGGTTTTATTATAAATTTGTCAGAACATTATTGCAGTGTTTTGCGCAGGGGAGTTACATAAAATGATTTATATTTTTTTAATGTTTCTTGTTTCTTTTTTTTTCAGAGACAGGGTCTAGTTCTGTCACCCACGCTGGGGTGCAGTGGTGTGATCATGGCACTGCAGCCTCGAACTCCTAGGCTCAAGTGATCCTTGTGCCTAAACCTTCCAAGCAGCTGAGACAATTATAGTGCGCCATCAAATCCAGTTTAAAAAAAAAAAAATCTGTAGAGACAAGGCCTTGTTATGTTGCCTAGGCTAGTCTTGAGTGCCCGACCTCAAGCGATCCCCGGTCTCACTTCTCAAAGTGATGAGATTACAGATGTGACCCACTGTGTCTGGCCTTGATTAATGTTTTATAAATCCTACTATGGCCACTGTGGAAGAGACACTGTGGAGGGAAAACGGGTAAGAGGTAAGCAGAGAAAGCGGGCACCAGGCTTCTACAGAGTACAAGGTCTTAGAGAATAATCAAGGAAGGAGTGAGAACGGAGCCTCCAGAAGATTTGCTGATCCTTGCATCCGCAGGGTGTGGAAGAAACAGAGAAGTAAAGATCTAGATACCTTATTGAAGAGTGCTGCTATTTACTAAAATGGGGTTCCCTAGGAGAAGAGTAGATATGGTGGGAACATAAAATCGTATTTGATCATAGTCAATTTAATGTGCCTATTAGAAATGTAGGGGAAGCTGTGGCATACACAGTTAGGGATACTAATCTGGGGTTCAGGGAAACAGTAAGAGTTGGAGATACAGATTTGCTAGTAAACAGTACACAGGTGGACCTACGTGCAGAGAGACTCTAATAGGAAAAAAGCAATCTATTTGTCTTTAGTGAAGAACATAAAGAAAACAGAAGACTGGGCAGTGTTAGAAATAGGAATTAAGTTGCATTGACTAATCAGTTTGTTGGGAATAGCAAGGAAAGAGAAGAGGACAGGCATACTTGAGAGTGCTCCTGGGTTAAAATGACTGTGGACAGCAGGGCTAGTGGCCCCCACCTCTGGGGAATACTTATAGCCAGTGGTGCATGCTTACCATACTTGGCACACAGAGGGGATCACTTTTTAATATTGCTGTCCTTTATACAACAAAATCATTTTCAGTAGTAATTATGTAATGATTAGTAATAGAGCTAATCATTATTTTTGATTTGTTTTCTGGTTTTAAAACAAAAAAATTAACTATCGGAGAGGGTACATTTTAACTTTAAAGATATCAATTAAATTTAGTATAATATTTTACATATGAACTAAAATTTGCATTTACCAAACAAAAATATCATACCTCACAGTTTGCACTGTTTCAATATAAATTTTAAACACAATTAAAATTGTTTTAATTGTCATTGTTTCTTTAGAATCCGCTGCTTAAATGCAGGAGTTAATGTAATAGCACAGGGACTGGCGACAAACCATTAGAAGCAAACTTGGGTATTGAATTGTTATGATCTTTACTTTAGAAACAAAGGTGTAGGCAAGGTACATTGGATTATGCCTGTAATCCCAGCACTTTGGGAGGCCAAGGTGGGTGGATCATGAGGTCAGGAGATAGAGACCATCCTGGCTTACACAGTGAAATCCCATCTCTACTAAAAATACAAAAATCAGCCGGGTGTGGTGGCACACGC
>NW_016107754.1:1059973-1086800 GCF_001604975.1 Cebus imitator | reverse complement strand
AAAAAAAAAAAAAAAAAAAAAATGGAAGAAAGAAATGAAGGTATGTAGCTGAGACCAAGTATGTTGGGGCCAAATGTATAGCTGGAAGTTCTCTGAATTAACTTTCATGTAGAACACAATGTTTATTAAAATATAAGTAAAAACTATGCTAATTTGAAGTTTCCATAAATGTTATTAAAACTCAACAGTAATCATAGCAATTGTTTGGAATTTCAATTCACAGTGTTTGGGGGTAAAAATATTTAACCATTGGTATTATTTAGAATTGCCATGCATGGTGATAATGAAAAGCAGATTACCTTTTATTGGCTTTATTATGGCTTTTGAATTCTCTTCGGATAATGCGCCCTGCTTCTAGCCAGCATCCCCACCCTTGGTAGCCGCTGCTGATGGTGTCAGGACATTGCCTGGGATTAGTCACTATCATAGATCCTCTGCCTCAGCATTCCTGGGAAGTGTTCAGAAAATCCTATGAAGAAAGATGAAAAAAAAGGTTTTTTTCTTCTTCTAAAATGTGTAGATAAACCCAGTAGAGACTTTTACACATTCTCCTCTCCCTTAGAGCCACCTTCTTCCTAAGAGTGCACTCCTCCCGCAATGGTCTAAATGTGGAGGTAACTGTAATTGTCCATACTGCAGGATGTTCAGGGAAGGTGTCTCAGAAAAGGTAACAATGACCTTTTAAATCTTTCTTATCTCCTTTTCCCCATTTGATTCTCCTCTGATTATTTTGTATTTCATTTCATTTTACATACATGAAATTTGAAACGTTGTTAGCATAGGGCTCCAGGTGAAAAAGAAAGAAAAACAGGGACCATAAACCTGGGTATGGGCAACTGGGAAAGAGAAAGGCAGAGAAGATGGAGATGAAGCTGACAGTTTCGTCTGTTTCAGGCTAAGCTAAGGCACAGCTGTGACCATGTTCTATGACTAAGTCCTATGACTTCTCATACATGGGAACAGAGGGCTTCAGCATGGAAGGTGGAATTCTGAAGGTGCGTAAGACAATCTATTGAGTTAGAAGTTAATATCAAAGCTATATTTATTTATTAAACATTTTCTTTTTTATATGTTTTATCATGAACATAATGTGTTATTATGTTTATAGTTCATTAATTACATTTGAAAATAGCTTGAATTTTTTTTAACTCATGATGTATCTGGAAAAAAAAAAAGAGGCAAAAAAAGAAGTTTCCAGAATATTTTTGACTAGAACTGAGGAACTCTCTGATGAGGGATTGAAGTGCTGATCACTTTTGATATTCAACAGAAATGAATCTTGTTGATTTCTAAACTTTAGATATGACACAAATTGATATTGGACATAAAAATTGAGAATCCAGAATTTTTTTCTCATTCAGAGGGAGGCTGACATACCCCTGAATTGAGATTAGCCACGGACTCTCTTGGTGATAGAATAAAATGTCCCCAAGAAATGATGTTGGAATCTGGGCAAGGGTTGTATAAAACCTGATTGAGAACCAGAGTTTTGCATCATCAAGCAGAGAAAAAAAATGGGTTTGTAAAACTTGGTGAGCTGATGCTTTCAATTAGCAGTGAAACCATAAAGGATCCTTACTCACCAAGATTTCAATCAGGTACAAGCCTGTTAAAGAAGAAGACTGGATTCCAGTTACAAAAAAAAAATTGCCCTAGGGTGACTGAGCTATTGCTTCTTGGAATGCTGGAAAATGTCTAGTAAAGGCAACAGTTATGTTCCTGGCAGTATCCATTGTAAAGTTAGTTACGGTAATACTTAACTAACGGGTTCAGCTGTTGGGTGTGCACAAAAGCAGAGGTGATAGAGATACTCAATGGAGGATGATTACAAGAAGGGACACTGGGGAGGGAATAATAGAGAAGAGGGTCTGTGGAAGGATAGAATGGAGAAAGGAGGTGAAAAGAAAGAGAATTAAGCGTGGTGGAGGCTCGAGAAGCCTCTTCCCTTGAAGAGAGCGTTTCAGTAACGTGGTTTAAGGGCAACATAGACAATGCTGCATTACCAGATTCACCTGGGGTGCACCTGCCAGGGCAGCCATGCCAGCTTAGTGTGTTCTTCCCCACTTGGTATCTGTGTGTAGCCTAAAAAGAAGCCATGGAGGATTCCAGAGTTCTGATTCAGCAAGGGGACGGGTCTAGGTGGAAATTGCCAGAAATCCCTGTGGAAGAGTACAGACCCGTGGAAACTGCTTTAGGCACAAGAGGAGGGAATAAAAGGTAGTGGGTTTTCAAAAGGCATTTTGGTAGTGCCATTCCTGCCATATTTTATGAGCAGACACTCAGCTGTTTGACTCTCCAGTCAGTGCTTTTTGAAAGAGTCTTCCTTTGTCTGCCAGTGAAATGTTCCATGGGTCATAACTCAGAGGTTTAGGAGTCATAAGTTCTTTAATTCTCTAACGTTTTAAGAGGATAGCAGAGGCTAGGTGGTGCAGTGCCTCACACCTGTAATCCCAGCACTTTGGGAGGCCGAGGGGAGCGGATCTCCTGAGGTCGGGAGTTTGAGACCAGCCTGACCAACATGGAGAAACCCTGTCTCTACTTAAAAGAATTTTTTTAAAAATACAAAATTAGCCAGGTGTGGTGGTGCATGCCTGTAAACCCAGCTACTCGGGAGGCTGAGACAGGAGCATCGCTTGAACCCAGAAGGTGGAGATTGCAGTGATTGGAGATCATGCCATCGTACTCCAACCTGGGCAACAAGAGCAAAACTCCGTCTCAAAAAAAAAGATAGCTGAACTGACTAGGGACATTTTATATGTGTAATTTTATTTTATATATAAATATAAATTTTATATAGAAATTGTATTTATATATAAGTATACACATGTAAATTTTATTTACATATGAATATATTTGAATATATAAATACAAATTATATACACACACACACACAAATTATACCCATACTTTGCTTAATGTTGTGGATGCATTCTGAGAAAGGTGAGGTAAGCAGTTTCATCATTGTGCAAACATCATAGAGTGTACCTACCCGAACCCAGGTGGTACAGCCCACGGCGCGCCTGGGCTCTCTGATGTAGCCTATTGCTTCTGGCTACAAACCTGTACAGCAAGTTAGTCATACTGAATTCTGGAGGCAACTGTAACACACTGGTAAGTATCTGTGTATCTAAACATAGAAATGATATGGTAACAATACAGCAGAAAATATTTTTTAAAAATGGTACACCTTATAGGACACTTACCATGAACAAAACTTGCAAAACCAAAGGTTGTTCCGGGAGAATCTAGTGAGTGAAGAGAAAGTGAAGCTGAACGTCAAGGACATTACTGTGCACTACTATAGACTTTATAAACACTGGAAGTTATGCTAAATTTATTTTTTTTTTGATTCTTCAATAATAAATTAATTTTAGCTTGAACTTTTTTTTTTTTTTGAGATGGAGCCTTGCTCTGTCACCCAGGCTGGAGTACAGTGGCACGATCTCGGCTCACTGCAACCTCCGCCTCCCGGGTTCAAGCGATTCTCCTGTCTCAGCCTCCGAAGTAGCTGGGACTACAGGTGCAAGCCACCACACACAGCTAATTTTTTGTATTTTTAGCAGACATGGGGTTTCACTGTGTTAGCCAGAATGGTCTTGGTCTCCTGACCTTGTGATCTGCCTACCTCGGCCTCCCAAAGTGCTGGGATTACAGGAATGAGCCACTGTGCCCAGCCAACTTTTTTACTTTACAAACTTTTATATATTTTTAAACTGTTTTACTCTTTTGTAATAGCACTTAAAATAAAATCACATTGTACAGCTATACACAATTTTTTTTCTGTATATCCTAATTATATGTGCTTTTTCTATTTAAAAAATTTTTAATTTACTTTTTAAAACTTTTTTGGTTAAAAACAAAGATACAAATACACACATTAGCCTATGCCTACACAGGGACAGATAATCAGTATCACTGTATTTCACCTCCACATCCTATCCCACTGGAAGGTCTTCAGGGATGATCACATGCATTGAGCTGTCATTTCCTATGAAAACAATATCGTCTTCTGGAATACTTCCTGAAGGACCTGTCTGGGGCTGTTTTACAACTGACTCTTTAAAAAAAATGTAAGCAGAAGTAGTACACTATAAAATAATGATGAAAGTATAGTAGAGAAAATATATAAACCATGTAATAAATATGACTTTCCAGAATCCAATCAGGTTTTTGGTTGTTGTTTTCTATGTATTTTGTCACTTATTAAGTGTCCATATTGATAGTATTTTCTGACACCAGGTGTTTTCTCATTCTCATTATCATCACTGAATCAGATTTAACTGATAAATCATCCTCCCATGTAACCAGGAATAGAAAATGGAATTGGGAGACTATCTGAATACTTTTTTGATTTGCTTTACTCTTACGATTTCTGGAACACTGACCTGTTCACTCAGGGGAGGATTTGTAAAGGTGGCAAAGACATTTCTGAGAGGAAAGGAATAGAGACTCTAACACATTCACTTTGAAGTTCAAAATTTTTAGAATCTCATGTTTAGAATAAGACTTTTAGGATTGAGATACTTTACACTCAAAATCTGAGGATTCAGATGGTCCTTTTTGAGTTCTGTTAGCACAAGTGGATACCAAGATCTCAACCATAAGAAAGGATGAGGGAGTCTTGACTGGGAGACCTGGGCTCACCACCAGGAATGAAAGTCTCAGATGGAAGACTGGTTCTGGCAAATCATGTGACTAAACCTAAAATCATGATTTGAGAGCCAATATAACTTGGGGAGTTCTGTAATAGAGGGTGCTTGTCAAACCATGCATGGGAAAAAAAGCACATTTCTAACCTGTTCATTCTTAGTAGTGACAGACTTAGCGCCATACATAACTAAAGGTTTAAGGACTTCTGGAGTGTCACTGCAGGCACATGATGGGGTCATAGCTCGCATGGTTAGATACCATAGGTGTCTCTTCCCTGCCTAGTTGTTTATTTTCCCCTAATGCTTTACTAAATTTTAAGTTGTCTGAGAGCAAGAATTATTTCTTAATTATAATTTTTGTGAGACGGAGTCTCACTCTGTTGCTAGGTGCCAGGCTGGAGTGCAGTGGCATGACTTTGGTTGACTGCAACCTCCGCCTCCCGGGCTCAAGCAGTTCTCCTGCCTCAGCCTCCCAAGTAGCTGGGACTACAGGCATGCTACACCACGCCCAGCTAATTTTTGTATTCTTTAGTAGAGACGGGGTTTCAACATGTTGTCCAGGTTGGTCTCAATCTCTTGACCTCATAATCCGCCCGCCCTGGCCTCCCACAGTGCTGTGATTACAGGCGTGAGCCACTGCGCCTGGCCTATTTCTTAATATTTTCTGTATCTCCAGCACCCACGTGATACCTGGCACATGGCAGATGCCAATTGTTGTTGGTTGGTTGAATATGTAAATAAATGAATGTTGGCTTAAAATCTTTTATCTTTGTTGGTCCCACCCTGCTTGAACTTAAGGATAAGGTAGAGTCCCTCACGCTGCCAAAATACACAATGAGAAATGAGGACTTTTTGTCAACTTTTCAGGGACAGTCTCTGAGCTTGTGTTAAAAGGTGTCAACCCTGGAAACCTCAGATGCAGTAAGAACGAGTCCCCAGCCTACTTGGTTTTCATATCCTGTGTTTGCCTTTTCTGATCTTGCAAGACATCTAGCCAACATTAACCTCCCAAACCTCCCTAATCCTGTGGCAATAAACTTAACTTTTGCTTTCCTCTCTCATCTCTCTCTGCCTTTTTTCTTGAGCATTTTGCTTTTTCTTTCTTTCTTTCTGTTCCCCTGCCCTACCAGACCTGGTCTCTCTGGCTAATGAGCCATAATTCTCTCTCTCGCTTTTTTTTCTTTTTTAGAGGTGGAAGCTTGCTCTGTCTGGAGTGCAGTGGTGCAATCATAGCTCACCGTAACTTCAAACTTCTGGCTTCTATTGATCCTCCTGCTTCAGCCATCCAGAGTATTGGAATTACAGGCATGAACCACCATGCCCAGCCTGTAATTCCTGTTACCACTTTTAAGCACTTGCATTTATGGTTGTAAACAACCATAAATAGAAAAAATAGACCAGCTAATGTAGTGACAATCAAAGAGAGTGTTTTTCATTAAGAATCTTCTTCATTTTCTCTCTTGGATATTTCCAGAGGCTGAGAAAAGCACTGGATTAGTGAGCGACTACAAATGGCTGATGAAAACAGAGAATGTTCAACATCATTAATTGACAGTAACTTACATACATGTAAACTGAAACAGCTACAAATGCCAGTTTTCACCTCTCAGATTCACTGGGGTTAAGGATAAGGAGAAAACAGAGATTTCTTATATTCGCCTACTGGGAACATAAAATGGTAACATTTTTTTATGGGTGGTTAATGGGCAAAATACTTCAAAGTTTAAAAGTATGTATTCCTTTTAACCTAGAAATTGTATTCTATGGACTTAAATTTAAATAATCAGATATGTGTACAAATGTTGACATTAAAAAGTTCATTACATTATTTATGGTAGAAAGAGTTCAAAACATTTAAATGAATTATGGCAAATGCCATAAGCTATTAGGTAGGTAGGTACATCATGTGAAAATGCTTAGGACATGGTGTTAGCTGATCGCTATGGTTTTGATCTGTGTCTCTACCCAAATCTAATATCAAATATTAATCCCTCATGTTGCAGGTAGTTCGGGGTGGAAGGTGATTGGATCACAGGAGTGGATTTCTCATGAATGGTTTAGGATCATCTCTTTGGTACTGTCCTCATAATTATGAGAGAGTTTTTGCAAGATCTGGTCATTTAAAAGTGTGTGACATCTCCTGCCCTGCCTTCCTCCTGCTCCTGCCAGAAGAGACGTCTCACTCCCCGTTTGCCTTCCGATTCCTGAGGCCTCCCCAGAAGCAGAAGCCACTGTGCTTCCTGTACAGCCTACAGAACCATGAGCCAATTAAGCCTCTTTTCCTTATAAATTACCCAGTCTTGGATATTTCTTCATAGCAACGCAAGAATAACTTAACACAGTGATTAAAACTGTGGCATAGAATTGCATGTATTTTTTGATCTGATATAAAGATATTTAGGAAAATGCTGGGAGTGCATACACTATTATTACTATGTCATTACTATGTGCTACTGGTTATTATATATTATGTTATATTCTCATTATGTTAATAATATAACTACTAGTAACAGTAGCTCTCTTTGGATGGCAGGATTAAGAATGACTGTTACGGCCAGGCATGGTGGCTCATGCCTGTAATCCCAGCACTTTGGGAGGCCGAGGTGTGTGGATCACTTGAAGTCAGCAATTTGAGACCAGCCTGGTCAACATGGTAAAACCCCGTCTCTACTAAAACTACACACACAAAAGAAAAAACAGCCCTGCATGCTGGCACACGAGTGTAGTTCCAGCTATTTTGGGGGGCTGAAGCAGGAGAATGGTTTGAACCTGGGAAGTGGAGGTTGCAGTAAGCCAAGATTGTGCCACTGCACTCCAGCCTGGGTGACACAACAAAACTCTGTCTAAAAAAAAAATGACTGCTATTTCCTTATGTATGACTATTAATAATTTCACTTTTTCTATTGTGAAATTGTTTTAAAAGTCCTCTGTCGGGCCGGGCGCGGTGGCTCAAGCCTGTAATCCCAGAACTTTGGGAGGCCGAGGTGGGTGGATCACGAGGTCAAGAAATCGAGACCACCCTGGTCAACATGGTGAAACCCCGCCTCTACTAAAAATACAAAAAAAAAAATTAGCTGGGCATGGTGGTGCGTGCCTGTAATCCTAGCTACTCAGGAGGCTGAGGCAGGAGAATTGCCTGAACCCAGGAGGCAGAGGTTGCGGTGAGCCGAGATCGCGCCATTGCACTCCAGCCTGGGTAACACAAGTGAAACTCCGTCTCAAAAAAAAAAAAAAGTCCTCTGTGACAGACGGAGGCAAACATGTCTGCGACCAGACCTCCAACATTTGCAGACATATCCCTGACTTTGCAGCTCCTCCCATCAAGAAAATGGAGTCTGAACCCTGAGTCTGGTTTGGCCTTGTGAATTGCTTTGACCGATGTATGCAGCCTATGTAAAACTGCACAACTTTTGGTGGTAAGCATAAAAAGCCTTGCAGTTTTTACCTTACTCCCTTGAGGTGCTGCCCAGAAGTACTTCATCAAAGGAAGTTGTCTGGCCTATTAGAGAATCAGCAAGGCCTCCCATCACAAGCCAGGTACAAAACGCCAGACATTTCAGCGTAGGCACGTGGACCTTCACCTTCCAGGCCAGCCAACTCTCCAGCTGAATGCAGTCATATGAGCAAGTCTAGGTGAGGCCAGCACCATCAGTAATTCACGTGAGAAATAATATGTCTTGTTTTAAATCTCTCCCTTTTGGGATGGACTGTTACTCGGAAACAGATAATTGTCAACAATGTAACATTAAATTTTTAAAAGAACTGTGATCGACAATCTGATGCAGGGCAGGTGCACCTCAAAACTGGGGCCTAGCCTGGGAGGGTTCTTGGTTTTGCCCGGGAAAGAATTCAAAGTTGGCGGCAGCAACTTTTCCTGAAGTGGCAGTGTACAGCAGCAGCAGAGGTACCGCTTCTGTGAATCAGGGCTACCCCACAGGCAGTATGCTCAGAGGAGCAGTTTGGGGGAAGTTCTACAGTCAGATTCATACTCACTTTTAATTATATGCAAAGTAAGGGGTAAGTTATTAAGAATTTTCTAGAAAAGTATGGTACTTTCAAGTCATTGCCATGGAAAGGCATGGTAACTTTTGGGTGTGCATAACAATGGCAAACAGCCATGGCACTGGCAGGTATATCTTAGGGAGAGGTGCTTTTGCCTGTTCCCTGTTTTAGCTAGTCTTCAATCTGGTCCAGAGCTCAAGCCCCACCTTCAGAGTTGAGTTCCACCTCCTACCTCAAATCTAGCTTGATGCTTGATTTACCAAGGAGCTTGAAATTATTACTTCGGGGGTTTACATGGAACCTCTCTAGCTGTTATGGTGGTATAGTGTGTTTTGTAAGAAAGTCTTGTGACTAGAGGATACAGTGGTTCAGCAGTGGGTCAGTGAACAGATATCAAGTGTGGTTTTTTATGTACATGGCTTTTCTTCATAGAAAGAGCACAACTTCTCCAACATATCTGCAGATGGATTCAGAGACCCTAATCTGGCTCTCAGCAAAGTTCTTGGATCTTTCATACTATTGGCACTGAGGGAGGGAGTCTTTGGCAACATTCCTAGGTCTCAGAATTTTCTTACCCAGTGGGATCACCAGAGGTAGAGGAGAAAAAGGACTCCATAGTATTTTAGAAAATATTCTCAAAACCTTGGTTTATTGTCCAGAGAACTGAGAAAGTCCTCAGGAATATCACACAGAAATGTTACACAGTTCTTTGTTAACTCTCTCCTCTGAAGTCTGTATGGGGAAACTTCCAAGAAATTTTCCCAGTGCTTTTTCCTCTAGTGATCCACATATCATTATAGGAATGAAAACTTGAAGATGAGGTTCATGAGCCTGTATCTTAGGCATCAACCTAAATTCCATACCAGAGTGTTAGAATTCCCAGGGCCGTTGGAGATAATCTAATTCTACCCTATCACGTAAAAGACAACCAATCTAAGACTGAGATGAACATTGTAGACTACCTAAGGTCAAAAATGAGCAATTTTGTAGACACAGAACTGGGAGGAGAGCCTATGCCTCTCTGCTGCACTGCACTGTGCTTTGTGCAATGTTGTCTTGCTTCTCTAAGACAAAATGAAATCTAAGAGAAGAGACGATACATTGTCTTCGCTAGTTTTAAGTACATTTCACATTTTAGCGGGTCATTGACCATAGAAGAATGAAGTCAAGTAAGTTATACAGGCAAAAACTTTGATGCAATAATATAAAAACAAAAATAAAATAAAATGGCGAGGTGATTGATTCCTTTTTCTGGATGCAAGACTTCCTGAGACCACTGGAGAATGAAGGCAGTGCAGATTTAGTTTCACAGGTTGTATTCAAAGCTGTTTTCAAAGCCAGATGTCTGGTGATGGATGTTGATTCTCTTTCCTCCTACTGGGTAATTGATATTTATTATAAAACTCAACAAAAACATACAGGGCTTGGGGAAAATAATTCTGACAACTGCTAGTTTCAATATTCAGTTTTTTGCAGTTCATTTTCCCCAAGCATGCTTCTCACGGATGTCATACTCACTGACACATCCCTCTGCAATCAGCCTCTATTATTATTATTTGGTCTCTTCCATGCTGAGTCCTGGCCAAGAGCCCTGATCAGGGCACAAGAATCCAAGGATGTGTTAGCAAATAAAAGGACTGTGGTCGATTGCCACATGCAGAAACCTGGGGGCTGTATTCACAGGTCAGTCTTGGAGTTGGGCCCCACTCTCTTCCTGCTTAAGAATTTCTGGCACAGAATTAAGGAAAGAATTTAAACCACTGGCTCTTGCTGAAGCTTCCTGATGCCAACCAAGATATCTGAGGTGTGACCTCAGTACTTCCTACTGGCACCAAGTTTGGCACAGGCCCCACGATATTCAAACTTTCCTTAGTATTGAAAGCCTTGGATTTTTGTTGGTCTTCTGGGTTCTCATTCACCTCACTCTTCTCCCAGCAAATCATAGGTTATACTTACACAAATCTGACAAACCCTCAGGATACTTTGGGAACTGTCACTCTTTGTTGGCAAGGAACTCGGACCAACTGCTCTTTGTGGAGTCTGGCCTGGGCATCTGGTGCTAGGATTGAAGATCTGGGCAAAATGTGCTTTAAGAGCTAGAAAAAACAGAGTAACTACAACCCTTGCTCTTGGAGAAATTTTTCATTAAGGTCAAGTTCCAAGCATGGCACTTTGACCAAGAGTCAGAACCCAGGAAGTCAGGAGTAGAGCAGACCTTGGGACAAAGTGAGTATCAGAGCAAACTGGAAGCAAGGGAAGAAGGTCTAACCATACAGAGTTGCAAATTTTGGCTAAAGAGCTTGGCCTACATAATATTATGAGGAAAATTAAGTTAATTGTCCATATTTAGCCATAAGATGTATCACATTCAAGTCCAGATTTCCATCTTCTCTTGCTGCATCTTGCAGGTCCTCAGCTCAGGCAAGAGAAGACTATCCTATCTGGAGCTTTCGTTTCAACCACTAAACTCATTCCAGAAGAAAATGCTCATTCTAGGTGCATTTTTTTGTACTCATTTGCCATTTCTTTTTCATTTTCCTAAATAGAGTACAAGGAACACATACTATCCTTTCCTCTGTGTTTTCTACCTGAGAAACTACTATCTAGACCAAAGATTGGTACTTGAGAAACAGACAATCCCACCTGACATTTTGGATGTTGCATCTATTCATGGTATGAAGTTTTTCTTAGTAAATCCTTCCTTTAAATAACACGTTAGGCTTGTTCTTGGGGGAGAAGTAACATCTGAAAGCTCACATTTGGTTTTAGTGTCACTATTTTAAGAAACTAAAACAGATTTTCCTAACAGTTTTTTTTTTTTAATAAAAGATCCCCTTTTTAACATCAACTTTTTTGATTGTTGTCATACTTTTTAGTATCCATTAAGAAAACAGTCTCCATCTCTACAAAAAATACAAAATTAGCCAGGTGTGGTGATGCATGTTTGTAATCCCAGCTACTCCAGAGGCTGAGGCATGAGAATCACTTGAACCTAGAAGCCAGAGGTTGCAGTGAACTGAGATTCTGCCATTGTACTTCCACCTGGGCCACAAGAGTGAAATTCTGTCTCAAAAAAAAAAGAAAAAAAGAGAGAAAGAGAAAACATGTTTTCCTATTCATTTATCATATCAAATATTTATTGAGTGATCGTTATGGGACCAGGCATTAGGATACCAATAAAACAAGTATATTCTCTGCCCTTGTGGCGATTATAGTATAATGGGAGAGAAAAACATTAAATATTAAACAATGATTCACAAAATTATTACATGATTACCATTGAGTAAGGGTGAGGATGAAGAAGCAGAGGGAAGTCTTCCCTGTGGAAGGTGCTATCTTCATGACTTAAAAATGAGCAGAACTTAGTCTGGCATCTTAGTGCATTCTGTCTGCTATAACAAAATACCTTAGACTCTAGTTTATAAATGAAACTCACAGTTCTGAAGGCTGGGAAGTTCAAGACCAAAGTACTGGCAGTGGTAAGGACCTGTGTCTCATAGATAGCACCTCTATGTGTCCTTATGTGGCAGAGGGGGAAACAGGCTTCTTCAATCCTCTTTTTTTGTTGTTTTTTGAGATGGGGTCTCACTCTGTTGCCCAGGCTGGAGTGCAGTGGTGCAATCTCGGCTCACTGCAACCTCTGCCCCCCAGGTTCAAGTGATTCTCCTGTCTCAGCCTCCTGAGTAGCTGGGACTACAGGCATGCACCACCACACCTGGCTAATTTTGTATTTTTTGTAGAGATGGGGTTTCTCCATGTTGGTCAGGCTGGTCTCCAACTCCCGACCTCAGGTGATCCACCTGCCTCGGCCTCCCAAAGTGCTGGGATCACAGGGATCAACCACCACACCTGGCCCCAGAACAGGATTTTTACATGCCAAAGAAAAGGGTCTATGTGTTTATTTCTAGAGTACTCAGAAAACCAGTAAGACATGCTTGAGATTTCATCCAGGAATGGAGAAAAGAGTAAGTCCAGAAATGCAGGTTCAAAGGTCCTTGGGAGAAGGAATTAAATTGCTTAATATTTTCACACTATCAGGTCTTGCTCATTTGTTATAAGAGTTAGTAGAATTTTTTTGTGTTAAAAATTTGCATTTAGAAGGTATTACCTGGCTACCATGTGGAGTATGGATTGGAAGGGAGCAAGAATACATTCAGGGAGACCCTGAGGAGTGATCAGTAATCTTAGTGAAAGATGATGGAAGTCTGCAGGAGAGCGATAGCAGGAGAACTTAAAGGAGTGCAGACCCTTGAGATATAAATATAAATATGTAACAGGAACACTTTTACATGTTTGTGTTTATTATATCAGCATTCACACACATTTGAAAAAGAGTAAAATACTTTGTGGTAGTTTGGATCCTTGGAGTTTCAGCTACCAAGATGGGATTAAACACAAGGATTTTATTAGGGGCAACACCCCCCAAGGAAAGGAAATAGGGAGAGGGTAGAGCAGCCTGGGAGAGCCATGACATTCCAAAGTAAGTCTGACCTGTAGTGAAGGAGTGAGGAGATTGGTTGGCAGTGTCCTGGCATGCAGGGTAGGCACTGAGGGGTCCTTGAACCAAAGGCCCACAAAGGAGGCGCATCTCCCAGGAATGGGCCTGCCTTAGTATCCCCACTGTGCTCAGCTCCATGCACAGTGTGTGCATTAGTCCGCTCTCACATCGCTACAAAGAACTACCTGATATGGGGTAATTTATGAAGAAAAGAGGTTTAATTGATTCACAGTTCCACAGGTTTAAGAGAAAGCATGAATGCGAAGCCTCAGGAAACTTACAGTCATGGTGGAAGGCAAATGGCAAGCAAGCGCCTTCTTCACATGGCAGCAGGAGAGAGAGAGCATGTGGAGAGGGAGGTGCCACGCATTTTTAAAGTATCAAATCTCATGAGAACTCACTCACTATCATGAGAACAGCAAGGGAGAAATCTGCCCCTTGATCAGTCACTTTCCATCAGGCCCCTCCCCTGACACGTGGGGATTACAATTCGACACGAGGTTTGGGGGGGGATCACCGAGGCAAACCGTATCAGATGGGTTTCAAAGAACAGTAGCCAGTGCCCTTGGTATATCACACTCCTTGTTGGAGGCAGTCTTGCCTTCTCAAGGCCACCACACACTTTTTTTTTTTTTGAAACAGGGTCTCACTCTGTCACCCAGGCTGGAGTGCAGTGGTGCGACCTAGGCTCACTGCAACCTCTGCCTCCTGGGTTCAAGCAATTCTCCTGCCTCAGTTTCCCTAGTAGCTTGGACTACAGGTGCCTGTCACTGCACCTGGCTAATTTTTGTGTTTTGAGTAGAGACAGGGTCTCACCATGTTTGCCAGGCTGGTCTCAAACTCCTGACCTCAGGTGATCCCCCTGCCTCAGCCTCCCAAAGTGCTGGGATTACAGGCATGAGCCACCACACCAGGCCTACCACACACTTCTATATTTGCATTTACTTATTCAGGCTACAGATTGACCCTGAGGATTTCATGTAATAATTCTGAGGTCTCTCATCACTTGCAACAACTCATGAGACTCACAAAGAGCTAGGAGATTCTGAAGCAGAGTGGGTATATCACATTGTCTCTCACATCAGTCTTTTCCTGCTTTTTATTTACCTGATATTGCTACACATTCTTCTCTCCTACGAATCTGCTCACAACCAGCATATCAAATTCACAATTCACAAACAATGCCTCTCTGTGTGAAAATGGAAGCCATTTTTCTGATTTTCCATTCCCTATTTTCCATTCCCCCTCACCCTGTCCCAGCTCTTCTTTTCTGCCTTGCTAGTTTCCAGCCTGTTATAACCCCTCATGAATGAACTTTTTCCTCTGCTCTTAGCTCTTTTCCTCTCCTCCTCCCCTTTGTCTGGCTCAGATTTTTGGATAAAGTTAAACTTTTCCACAAAATATTAAAGCCGTGTAACTTCTGCTGGCCTTCCTGGGGCTCTGTGGTCACTTTCTGTTGGTAAGTTATGGCATGCTCATCAACAACAGCCTACATTCCCTGCACTGCCCTTAAAAAGCTCAAAACAGCCTTTGATTCTGTCTCAGAAGACGTGTCACTTCCTACTGTCTAGCCGTAGAACAAGAGGTACTTATCTCCTCAGGATCTCAGCTTCCTCATCCTTAGAATGGGCAAATTCAAGTTCAAAGACAGTGATGGGGATTTAAACGGGCTGTAGGTGCACAATTATCATGGCAGCCAGTGCATATCATTTAGTAAATGTTAATCATTATTACATCTGTTAATAAATTATATTACAGTGTTATTATCTTCTTCCAAATCAAACGCCAATAAGCCACACATTGTTTAACAGGCTATTGGGTTTACATGGCATATTTTGATGATGAGGAAATAAACTCTTTTTGTCAAGGTAGGTAGTTTGCTTTAAAAGATGAAGCCTCAAAATGTTATCTCATTCTATTATGTCTCTAAGGCTGAGATAGATAATAAATCATATCCAAACTCAGAAACAAATAATAATCCTGTACGCATATTTTCTTTTCAAAAATTATTGCTAAAATGCAATGTTCCTGGTCTTTTCATTCATGTGGTGTGAATAGCCGGAGAGTCTAGTCAGATATTTAACTCTCAGTTCTTTCTTTTATGCTGGTATATTATTTATTTTATTTTTATTATTTATTTACTTATTTTGGAGATGCAATCTCGCTCTGTTGCCCAGGCTGGAGTGCAGCGGCATGAGCTCGGCTCACTTCAACCTCTGCCTCCTGGGTTCAAGTGATTCCCATGCCTCAGCCTCCTGAGGAGCTGGAATTACAGGCACCCACCACCTTGCTTGGCTAATTTTTGTATTCTTAGCAGAGATGGGGTTTCACCATGTTGGTCAGGCTGGTCTTGAACTCCTGACCTCAGGTGATCCACCCGCCTCAGCCTCCCAAAGTGCTGGAATTACAGGCATGAGCCACCATGCCAAGTCATATTATTTATTTTAGTTTTGTGAAAAACAAACTTCCTATTCAGTGTTGGAAATCACAACCATTAAGCTGATTACTACATCAGTTTTCAGGTACTGCTCTAGTCCTACCATACAAATTAGCTTTTTGTCTTATTTCTCAGGACCTCCCCAGTAAAACCAGGCTTCTCTTATGTAGTTTTATGAACCCCTACTTCTCTCAGGCAAGTTTCTTCTACACATAGAGATTTCTCATTGTCACAAGGACAGGACAGCAAACATCTCCAGGAGAAGGGAAAATGTGGATAAAGTTATTTACAATCCTCAACTGCTCCCATGTTTTGAATGTGCACTTTGTATTTGGGCTCACAAGTTCAGTTCCAGTCTGAGTCTTGACTGAGTCAGAAATGACATAGGCTTCTATTTATTGACACCTTTATTCTACCCACTAGTTTCCCAGGGCTGCCATGGCAAAGTATCACACACTGGGTGGCTCAAAGAACAGAAATTAATCTCACAGTTTTGAAGGTGACAGATCAAGGTGCTGCGGGGTTGATGTCTTTAAGAGCCCTCTGTTTGGCTTGTGGATGGCTGTCTTCTCCCTCTGCCTTCTCATAATTTTCCTTCTGTGTGGCATTTGTGCCCTAGCCTTACCTTCTTGTCAGTACACAGGTCATATTGTGTTAGGACTACCCTAATAACCCCACTTGTAAAAGGCCCTTTCTCCAGAGACAGTCACATGCCGAGGTACTGGGAGTTAAGGCTTTTACAGATGAAAATTGGGAGGCGCAATTCAGCCCGTAACATAATTTTGGAGAAAATCTGGAGAAAAAAGGGGTCTGTTAAAAATTAATACTTGCTGTCTATCAGATAGGGCAACCAGGCAAGTCACTCAAAGTGCGTATTTGAATGGAGAACCTTTTTTCACAATGAATTGTGACAAAAATGTAATGAGATACTTTGATAAAAGTGCATAAAGGTTTGTTTTAAATACACCAGGACAGCAAAACTAGCAGACAATTTGGATGTTAAAAGGAGCGTAACAATGCCCGGGATGGAAAAATAAACTCAATGAATGTTTTGTTTGCTGGCATCAACATCTTTTCTCTGCTGTTTCAATGCTTAGAAAATAATGAACTGTTTGTGTTGAATAGATAATATCATCTAAATTTCAACAGGGGAAGGACTTGTACAGAAATGTAGATGCCGACAAAGAGATAGTAAGGGAGCTCTGCTCTGCAATCGGTGTCCTCGGAAAATGAAGAAGAGTCTAGATTAGCTTCAAATCTCCTTGGGTCCTTTCAGCTGTGGGGCAGCCTTCTTCTGATTGCTTAAAAGGAATCAACACTAACAAGACATCTGAATATGAAGTTTAATCTCTACCTCTTCCAGAACAATGTTTTGGTATCTATTTTTGACTGGTGTGCTGTCATCTTTGCATCTTTCACTTAGTTGAATACCATACAGTTCTCCTGCAGATTGTTATTAAAACATTCTAAAACCTAAAAGAAAAAAGTACCTTAAAGATTTAGGCCAATCCTCTCCTTGATTTAAAATTACATACAAGTACAATTTTCAGAAAATTAGCTGGAACTCTTTCAACACACATTTACCAGAAGATTTGCACTACAATTCAACTTGTTCTAGATCATCTTGTTCATATTGCTCTTTATAAACCTAAGAAGTCCCTCTACTCCTCACCATAAAATGAAGATTTATCGTTTCTTATGGAAAACAGGTAGGATTTGCATACTGTATAATGTATTTAGATGGGTGTGCAGCATTCCCAGAAGATAATTATCCTTTAAACAAATAGGGCATGGAATTCTTACAATGCTTCTGTAAAAATATTTTCTTTGTTTGAAACTATGGTTGATTACTGTTTAACATTGCATCTAGGGCAGTGCTGTCCAGCACAACTTTCTGAGATGATGGATATGTTCTATAAAATCTGTACTATCCATGCATAATATACAAATTCATAATATACAAATTCAGAGAAATGAGCCAACCTTGAATATCTGACTCATTCATTCATTCATCAAACATTTGCCAAGAGCCTGATTTGGCTTAGGTAATGTGGCTAGGCCCTGGGAATACAAGCGTGAATAAGATACAGCCCCTTCCTTCCAGGAACTTGTGAGCTAAGAGGAACATGTGCAGAGATAGCATACAGAGAATGTCTGAAGTTATACCTTGGTGGTTAGAGGGTCCTGAGGAAAAGTCTGGAGAGACACCCAACCCAGCTGGGAGAGAAGGATCCAGGGTTAAAGATTTGGAACATGCCATGTACTTCAATTAATTATTCACAGCAAATGCGGCCTCATCCCCATTTTGCAAATCAAGAAACTTAGTCCCAAAGGCTCCTGTGATTTATCCAAGTCCACCCCTGAAATCTACTCAATTAGGTAACTTCAGCGGCAAGAACCGTGTGACTTCTACTGCTATCCCAAAATACCAATGAACATTTCTTTAAAAAAGCTTTTCAAAATTGCCCATCTTCTGCTTGTTGTTGTAAAAATATGGAAGAGATTTTGAAGTAAAATAAAAACAGTGAGGTAACTACAACAGTATTCTATATTAACAAATGATTTGTTAGTTCATTGTACATGTAAAGGTATCTTACTTAGAGTTATTAAATTTTATGTTTGTCATTATTCTACCAAAAATAATAGATATGATTAACTTGATTAGAAAGCAGTTGTTCAACTTAGACAATTTCTATTCATAGACTACTTCCTGGAAAGTTGAGGATATCAAGTTTTTCTACATTTCCTTATGAGGATACTTCCAGTGACATTACATCTTCGGTTCTGGTCATAGTTTCTAAATCATATGGCTTTTACAATTTTTCCATCTGTTGTCTAAATCTCCTCCTACATTTAGAGAAACCATAAACCCATCCATTATATAACTCACTAAATGAGACTATACTTTGTCAAGATGACTTTTTTTTTAAGAAGTAAAGGAAATGTTCAATTTATTAGGACTTTTTTTAGGAAAGCATGTTTTCTCATCAAGCTTGGCAGTGTGCTGTCTATTGTAATATGTCACCAAAAATTATGTGAATAAACTGAATACTTATCAAACATCTTTGATTGTGAATTGACCAGAAGTCTAACGCAGAATGGAAAATACCCTTTGAAACATTTGCCTAATGAAAATTTCAATCTCCATCCTCCATTCTCCCTTCCATCTCTTTCTTTTCTTTTTTTGTAAAAATAATGCTGAGATTCAATAGTAACTATGTATAAAAGAATTTGTTTTCTCTCATGTACTACTTGTGTAAACTCCTCATATTCAGGACATGATATTTGAGGACAAATGTACTTTGATTCCAGTGAACTGCATTCCTTTTCTACTGTACTGCTGAGAAGTAAGTGAGTTTGTGGGACTCCATTCTTGAGTTTTGCAAATTTATATGATGAAAGAATTGATCAAAAGAGATTCTTCAACAAGTTCTTAGAAACACAGAGATAGTATGTAAGAATCTAAAGTTGAATAGATGCCGCAGATAGCAAAAACAGTCTCTGAATGGCAGAATTCAAGATTCTAAGACAGGAAGGTGGAAAGAAAGGAGATGGAAAAAGAAAAAAACGTTTTTATTTTGGGCACCTATAATGTCAGAAAAGGAAGAGGAAGAGTAGATTAAGTTTGTGACAATTTCCTCATCTGTAGGGCCATAAACTCAGTATTACGGTTATGCAAGAATGCTAGTTTCATTTATGATGACCTCTCATGGCTCAGTATGGGAGGTTCATCTAGAAAGTTCTCACTGGGGGTTTCTCATGCAGTTGCAGTCAAGTGTTGGCATCTGAAAGCTCAACTGGGCTGGGTGTTCCAGAGGGATCCCTGACATCACTGGCAGTTGGCTTGGAGCTTAGGTGGGGCTATTAATTAGAGAGCTACATGTACTTCTTCATGAGCTTGGGCTTCCCTCAACATGGTGGCTGCATTTACAAAAATAGTTTCACAAGAGCAAGTAAGAGACCTGAGTGGATGCTGCAAAGGTTCCTATCATTTAGCCCTGCAAATGCATCACATCACTTACACCACCTTTTGTTAGTGAAGTAAGTCATTAAGGTCCGACTAGATTCCGAAGGAAACTGATGGGGAATGGCAAGAACACATTGCAGAAGAGCATGTTGGAAGGCTGATCTTATTACATCCATCTTCAGGAAGGTCCACCCTTCACTAACTCACTCCTTCAGTATCACATAGCCCTCTCAGCCAGGCTTTCCGAGTAAAAATAATATGTGGTTTCTGGCTTAGTTTAATAAATAACAGTTTATTTTGTCTCTTCCTAGTTTACCCACATGATTTAGTCAAAATGACAAAGAGACTTATTTATTCATGAACAAAGGGAAAGTGTGACCAGCTATTTTCCTTCCCATTTTCCCACCTCTGGTCCTAAATGGAATGGTTTACACTGTAGGAACATTTTTTTCCCCTTGGAAGAACATGTAGCTTACTGGGCATCCAGGAAGTGGCTCAACCATACGGGACCTCACATTTCCTAACCATTGAAGAGGCAAAAGAATAAATTACAGAAGAAGGGTTTCAAAGTATTGTCCAAGAAGAAATAAATGTCACGTTAGCCCTATTGGTTCTGGTGCGTGAACTTTTGCTCATTTCCACGCTTCCCCTGTTTTGTTAGTTCCTGAATACCAGAAGTAAGTCTTCATTGATCTCTACCCTCAACACTGCATTATTATAATGAGACTGGGCTCATTCCAAATTGTCTTATTTCTTCTCCAGGTCCAGGCAGCTGACTGAGGTCCAATTATTATAGATTCAACTACTTTATTTAATAAAAGTAATTTGATAAATCAGACAAAGTGGAATTTGAAGCCAAAAACACTAAGCCAGATAAAGACAACTAATTTATATTAATAAACTATGAAATCTGTCAAGAAGATAAAATAGTGATGAACATTTAAATACTGATTAACAGCATAAAATACATAAAATTAAGAAATAAATTGAAGTGAAAAAATAGAAAAAAAAATACAAAAATACCCACAGAGCAGGAAACACTTCTGTCAGAGGTTGACATTTCAAGTAATAAAATAATAAACCTTGTAAGGCATTTTGAAAATAGTTCAATTGATTTAACAGCCATAAAAGTAGAATTTGGATGCCTTGCTCTTTGATGTTTCTGCTTGAAGTAATGCGGTTCCCTTGGTCTAGAAAGCCCTTTCCTAACTTCTCCATCTACTTATTTTTAAGTCCTTCTTCAAATGCTGGTTTCTTAAGGATGCCTTCTCCCCAGTAGTGAGGCAATGTAATTAACTTCTCTTCCTGGACCCACAAGGAGCATGATTTCAAAGGCAAGAACTTCCCAGTGACATGCCCAACTTGCCTTCTTTCACATCTCCATCCGGAAGCTTAGAGGTCTTTGTTTAATTTTTGCACTCACGGGAAGATAGACTGCCCAGGTGAGCTTCCTTTGTTCAGAAAAACCCACAGGAAGCTATGAGAGGACTGTGGGCCAAACAACAAATCAGATGTCAGAAATCAAAGATCAATCACTCCAGCAGAAGGTTAAAGGAGCTCCTTCATAGGACAAAAACTTACATGGGGCAGTAATAACTCTCAGGTTAAAAGTCCCCCTCTCTCTCATCTGTGCGGACTACATCTCTGGATCCTCTCTCACCACAGCATGGGAGCTCTGTCTATATATTCTTTTTTCTCTCCCTCTGCCTAAATAAGTCACTTTTTGCAAAACTCTTTGGGGTTCAATATTTACTTGAACAAGCTCACCATGCCCAGTGGGGGCCCTCTCCCCCATGTTTGGGTGAGTGAGGGACCCAGGGCCTGGAAGAACACATCCTATCTGGGAGCAACCTGAGCCCATCATCCACAATTCAGTCACAGTAGGATTAAGCAAGCAACTTACATATCCCTGTGTCCTGGATGTATTTTATGGTGCTTTCTAGTGTCTCTGGTCTGGTTTCCCAGAGATCAGGAGGTCAGCAGTCATATTTCCATCTTTGCAACCTCCATATTCAGTACATTACATGGTGGCTGTGAGCCTCTCTCATCACTGGAGGCAAGGCCTGTCTTGGAAAAACTATAATATGTTCAGTAGCTAGACCATTGAGCCAATAGCAGGCCTGTCTATGCTAAGATGATTTAATTCCTTCTCAAAAAGCCAAATTACCTGAAGGGCTCTATTATTTCCCATAGAAGGAATGGCATTAGAGAGAACAATCAAAAGCAATCAAGTGTAGAAAGTAATGGGTTCAAGATATTTAAAGATTGGAATTGTCAAGAAAAAGATAAATATAGGCCCAACAGCAAAGCGAAGTGTTCTCCCTTCCTGACTAAAACATAGCATCCAGGCAAGCTGCTCAGCCAGCCTCTGCCTCACATGCCAATGTGGTTTGAGGTGTGCCCACCCACACCCACTTCCCAGGAGCTGTGTTGTGGCAACTGAAAACTAGCTGAGCTCAGCTGCGCTGCTGCACCCGAGGAAATGGAGCAGAGAGGCCTGGCGGTGCATGTGTTTGGCTTATATCCTGCCCTTTCACAAGAGAAACCTGAAGCCAAAATGTGGGTGGGGAGTGGTATTCTGAAGATTTGCTAATCTCATTTAGCACTCTGGTTTTGGAAGGGTTTCTGAGAGGCAGCTTGTCAATGTGACTAGGGAGGAAGATTTATCTGCTTAAGTTGGTCCATGCCTAATTCTGTCTCCTGATACAGGCACTCTCTGTTAACTCGATCTCCTTATTGTATCATACTGGTGACAGATGGGAATTTTTATGAAGAATTTTACCAAGAGACAGATACAAAAAAATAAAAATAAAAACAAGTAGGGAAGCATGATAGCAAGAAGCAAATGAGTATGTATTTTAATTCATTGGTTCATTTAAGAGAGATTCTTGGAAGGCCTACTTGTGATGAACTCTTCTTAGGATTTTCTGTGAAAACTTTTCAGAAAGGTAACATCATAGGTGGGTCACAGATGATCACCAATGAAAGGAGGAAGGGGGTCACATACCAGGTTTTCCAGGAAGAGAATACAGCATCTACAAAAATGCATGAAAAGGCATGGTGCTTCATGAAATGGTAGGGAATTTGGTCAAAATGAAAGAAGCTGGTGAGGTAAGGGGATTGAAGAATGAGGTCCCAACCAAGTACCATATCCCATTTGTGGGATGAGTTTGACTTTATCATTTTCTATTCATCTCTAACTGAAATATAGACTCCCACAGGGAGCACAAAATGTTATATGCAAGCCATGAAATAATTGTGTGACTTCCCTGTAGAATTCTCAGGTACATTTGAGTATTCAGGGGATCTATAACAGTTGGATCACATACATGCACAAGAAAAATAATCAGACCAGGATGTTCTCCATGTTAACCAATCTTTCTTAGAAAAATTCAAATGAGGTCGGGCATGGTGGCTTATGCTTGTAGTCCCAGCACTTTGGGAGGCCCAGGTGGGTGGAACTCGGAAGCTTGAGACCAGCCTGGGCCACCTGGCAAAACCTTATTTCTACACAAAATACAATAATTAGCTGAACATGGTGGTGGATGTCTGTAGTCCCAGATACTCAGGAGGCTATGTTGAATCACTTGAGACCGGTAGGTAGAGGCTGTTGTGAACCATGATTGCACTACTGCACCCCCCACCTGGGTGACAGAGCAAGACCCTGTCTCAAAAGAAAAAAAAATCTAGATGATATACAGTAGTAATTTAAAAAAATGGTTACTCTTGTGCTATTGGTGTGGAGGGGAATATGTAATATAGTAATTTAATACAAAAAAAATTTACCATGGCTTTGAATACAAATTATGCAAACATTGCTAGTTTTTGTGGCTAGAAATTGTCCAAGAAAAAAAATGAGCAAGCTAGTATATTGATTTCTTAGTGATTCTATGCCTTTATTTTTAAAAATATAGTTAAAAAAATTTTTACGAGCAATGATTTATTCTATAAGTAAGATTTTTCACCTTGCAAATCAATGTCTGTTTATTAGTTATGGTTGCAGTAAAAAGCATTGCCTTTAAATATGCATTAATCTTCCTGCCACATTTTATTTTCAACCTAGACATAGATTGGTGGTTAAAAGAAGTTTGAAACATAAGGTCGAAGCCAATGAAAATAAACATAATGAAAGAAATTCAGAAAAATCTGAAATCATTAAGGGTTGTGACAGACAAGGCAGTCTTTGAGGTTGCCTCCAGTGAATCTGACCATGAAGTAAATGGTAGGTCTACCCTCAAACCCAAACAGTGAAGCAGAAGCAGTCCATCTTAAAGGCAGAAAAGAGATTTATATTCTTATCTTAAAACATGGATTTACTTCCTGGGAAATGCAACGAAATGTGATTCTTTTGTGAGAAAGCCCTGAGCCATCATTGCATGAACCAATCACTCTTGAAGTGACATTTAAAAATCAGTCATGTATAAACCATTTTGATCCTGGAGTCACATAGTCTGATACTGAAAGCAAAAGAGTAATTTTTTAATTACCTTCAATATATTTTAAAATAATATACTAACTATATCATATTTAATAATTAAATTGGTCACCCAATGGACTCTCTAAGAGGAAGTCTATTCTTTTTTATGTCTTTAATTTTTATTATGGTAGGAACACTTAACAGATCTGTCTTCTTAATGAATTTTTATTAAGCACAATACAGTATTATTTTTAACTTTAGGTACAATATTGGACAGCAGATTTCTAGAATTCATGTATCTTGTATAACTGAAACTCTATAGCTGTTGAAAAGCAACTCCTTGTTTTTCCCTTCCCCAGCTCCCAGCAATCACCATTCTACCTTCTGTTTCTACGAGTTTGAGTATTTTAGATACCTCAGGAAAGTGAAATCATGCAGTATTTGGTCTTCTGTGGCTATATTTCACATAACATAACATCCTCCAGATTCATACATCTTGTCACCTATGGCAGGATTGGCTTCTTTTTTAAGGCTGAATAAGATTTTATCACATATTCCACCATTTGTGTACCCATTCATTATTGATGGACATTTAGATTATTTTCACATGTTGGTTATTGTGAATAATGATGCAATGAATGTGACAGTGGAGATATCTCTTTGAAATCTTGTTTTTATTTCCTTTGGATGTCTACTCAGAAGTGAGATATATTCTCAGAAGTAAGATAGTTGAATCCTGTGACAGTAATATTTTTCATTTTTTGAGGAACCATTTTCCTTGGTGTATTCCTCTGTGGCTACACACTGTTTTCCTTGTTGTTATACCACCAACAGTATACAAGTGTGTCCCTATTTTACATTCTTACCAACACTTTTTATTTTTTGCTTTTTGGATAGTAGCTATTCTAATAGGTATGAGGTGATATCTCATTGTGGTTTTGATTTACATTTCCCTGAGGATTAGTGATGTTGTCTACCTTTTCATATACCTATTGGCCATTAGTATGTCCCCTTTGAAGAAATCATTCAACTTTATTCAGGTCCTTTGCCCATTTTTAATTAGGTTATTATGGGTTTTTTTTTTTTTTTTTTTGCTATATTTTGGATGTTGGTCAATTATCAGATATATGGTTGGCAAGTATTTTCTCCAATTTCGTAGGTTGCCCTTCATTCTGTTGGTTGTTCCCTTTGCTGTGAAGAAGTTTTTTAACTTGATGTTGTTTCATTTATCTAATTTTGATTTAGTTGCTTGTACTTTTGGTGTCATATTCAAGAAATCATTGCCACGCCCAAGGTCATGAAGATTTTGACCTATGAGTTCTTCTAGGAGTTTTGCAGTTCCAGGTTCTATGTTTAAAACTATTTTGAGTTGATTTTTATGTATAGTGTAAGATAAGGGTTCAATTTCATTCTTTTGCATTTGAATATCTAGTTTTTTCAATACTGTTTGTTGAAATGACTGTCCCCATTGTGTATTCTATACACTCTTGTCAAAGATCAGATTTATGCATGGGTATATTTCTGGGCTCTATATTCTGTTCTATTTGGTCTATATGTCTGTTTTTATTCCAATAACATACTGTTTTAATTGCTATAACTTTGAAATAGCCACAGAGGGCCAGGAGTGGTGGCTCATGCCTATTATCCCAGCACTTTGGGAGGCCAAGGCAGGCAGATCACAAGGTCAAGAGATCAAAACAATCCTGTCCAACATGGTGAAACTCTGTCTCTACTAAAAATACAAAAATTAGCTGGGCATGGTGGCGCAGGCCTTTAATCCCAGCTACTCAGGAGGCTGAAGCAAAAGAATCATTTGAACCAGGGAGTTGGAGGTTGCAGTAAACCAAGATCATGCCACTGCACTCCAACCTGGCAACAGAGTGAGACTCCATCGAAACACAAACACACACACACACACTCTCTCTCTCTCTCTCTCTCTCACACACACACACACACACACACACACACAAATAGCCCCACAGTAATAATGGGGGACTTCATTACCCCACTGACAGTGTTAGATAGAACATCAAGGCAGATAATTGACCAATTCTGAGCTTAAATTCAGTACTTGAACAATAAAGCCTAATGGACATCTACAGAACACTCCACCCATCAACCATAGACTACCTTCTTCTTATCTGTACATGCAACATATTCCAAGATCAAGCACATATTTGACCATAAAGTAAGTCTCAACAAATTTTTAAAAATTGCTATTATACCAACCATACTCTCAGACTACAGTGGAACTGAAATAGAAATCAATACCAAGAAGAACTTCCAAACCATACAATTACATGGAAATTCAACAATTTGCTTCTGAATGACTTTTGGGTAAATAATGAAATTAAGGAAAAAAATTAAAAATTATTTGAAATAAATAAAAACAGAGATACAGCACATCAAAACCTCTGGTACAGCAAAACATTGTTCAGAGGAAAGCACCAAACACCTACTTCAAAATGTTAGAAACATACCAAATTAACAATGTAACATCACACCTAGAAAAATACACTAACCCCAAAGTTAGCAGAAGAAAAACAGCTGAATCAGAGCAGAACTGAACAAAACTGACACCCAAAAATCCATACAAAGCATCAGTGAAACCAAAAGTTGGTTCTTTGAAAGGATAAATACGTTCAAAAGACTGCTAGCTAGATTAACAAAGAAAAAGAGAAAGATCCAAATAAGCACAAACAGCAATGACAAAGGTGATATTACAACTGATCCCATAGAAATACAAAAGATCTTCAGAGGCTATTATGAATACCTCTATGCACACAAACTAGAAAATCTAGAGAACATGGATGAATTCCTGGAAACTCACAACCTCCCAGTATTAAATCAGGAAGAC
>NW_016107754.1:1034693-1059963 GCF_001604975.1 Cebus imitator | reverse complement strand
AAAAAAAAAAAAAAAAAAAAAAAAAAAAAAAAAGGCCTCCCAACCAAAAAAAAGCTCCAGACCAGATGCATTAAAAGCCAAATTCTACCAGATGCACAAAGAGCTGATACCAATTATACTGAAACTATTCCAAAAAAATTGAGGAAGGACCTTTCCCTAACTCATTCTATGAAACCAATATTACCCTTACACCAAAGCCTGGCAAAGACACATGAAGAAAGAAAACTACAGGCCAGTATTTCTGATGAACATAGACACAAAAATTACCACAGAAATACTAGCAAACCAAATCCAGCTGCACATCAAAAAGTTAATTCATCGTGATCAAGCAGACATCATTCCTGGGCTGCAAGGTTGATTCAACATATGCACATCGATAAATGTGATTCACCACATAACCACAATTAAAAACAAAAACCATATGATCATCTCAATAGACCAGAAAAAGCTTTTAATAAAATTCAACATCCCTTCACCTTAAAAACCCTCAAGAAACTAGGCACAGAAGGAAAATGCCTCAAAATATTAAGAGCCATCTGTGAAAAACCCACAGTTAGCATCACACTGAATGGGCAAAAACTAGAAGCATGAACATGGGATTTGTCTTCTGTATTTGTGTCTTCTTCCACTTATTTCATTTAATGTTTTATTTTATTTTCAAGTTTTTAGTGTAAAGATCTTTTACCTCATTTAAATGTATTCCTAAATAGTTTGTTTTTCTGATGCTATTATAAATGGGATTCTTTCCTTGATTTCCTTTTCAGCTATTTTGGTGTAAGAAATGGAACTAATTTTTGTATGTTGACTTTGTATCCTCCAACTTCACTGAATTTGCTAATTAGTTCTAACAGTAGTTTTGTGTGTGGAGTTGTTTGTTTTTTAGACAGAGGCTCGCTCTGTCACCCAGGCTGGAGTGCAGCGGTGCAATCTTAGCTCACTGCAACCTCCGCTTCCCAGCGATTCTCCTGCCTCAGCCTCCTGAGTAGCTGGGACTGCAGGTGTGTGCCACCATGCCCAGCTAATTTTTTGTATGTTTAGTAGAGACAGAGCTTTACATGTTGTCCAGACTGGTTTCAAACCCTTGACCTCGTGATCCACCCATCTCAGCCTCCCAAAGTGCTGGGATTACAGGCGTGAGCCACCAAGCCTGGCCTTGTGTGTGGAGTCTTCAGAGTTTTCTATATTTAAGATCATGTCATCTGCTAACAGAGACTAATTTTACTTTTTACTTTTTCCTACTTTACTTTTTCCAAATTCTACTTTTTCCTGATTTATATGCCTTGCATTTTTCTTGTTTGATTGCTCCTGCTAGTACTTTCAGAACTATGTAGGATAGAAGTGATGATAATAGGAATCCTTGCCTTGTACTCAGTAGAAATCCTTGCCTTCTACTCGGTCTCAGAAGAAAAGCTTTCAGTTTTTCCTCAAGGACAATGATGTTAGCTATGGGCTTTTTATAAATGGATTTCCTTGTGTTGGCAGAATTTTCTGCATCTATTCAGTTGAAAGGGTTTTTATTATTATTATTATAAATACATGCTAAACTGTTTCAAGTGATTTTTCTGCATCTATTGAGATGATCATGTGGTTTTTATTTTTTATTCTTAACCTGATTTTACACTCAAGGAATGAGAAAAACAAGAGCAAACTAAACTGAAAGTTTATAGCAGAAAAAAATACATATTAGGACAGAAATAAATAGAGAAGAAAAAACTATTTTAAAATCAACAGAACTAAGAATTGCTTTTTTGGAAAAAAAAATACACAAAATCAACAAACTTAGCTAGATGAAGAAAAAATATGGATGACTCAAAATGAGAAGTAAAAGAGGGGATATCACAATTGATTTATTAGAAATAAAAAGATCATAAGGGACTATTATGAAAAATTATATGCAAACAAATTAGATAACCTAGAAGAAATGGATGCATTCCTAGAGCCACATAATCTATCAAGAAAGAATCAAGAAGAAATGAAAAGCCTGAACAGAACAAGAATAAATAAGAAAGTTGAAATAGTAATAAAAAACCTTCCAACAAAGGAAAGCTCAGGGCCAGATAGATTCATGGCTGGGTTCTGTCAAATATTCAAATAATAATTGGTGATAATTATACTTAAATTCCTCCCAAAAAATAGAAGTAGAGGTGATACTTTCAAACTGTCTTATGAGGCTGCTTCATCCTCATACAAAAGCCAAATGAGGACACAAAACAAAAAGAAAACTACAGACTGATATCCCTAATGAAGATAGATGTAAAAGTCCCTAACAAAATACTAGCCAAACTGAATCCAACAGTATATCAAACAATAATAGAGCACAATCAGGTGAAATTTATTCCAGGAAGTAAGGGTGGTTCACCATACAAATCAATAAATGTGATTTACTACATAAACAGAATTAAAAACAAAAACCATGTTATCATCTCAATGGCTGCAGAAAAATTTGATACAATTCAGCATCCCTTCATGATAAAAACTCTCAAAATATAGTAGGCATAGAAGGAACATACCTCAAAATAGCAAAAGCCACATACAACAAACCCACAGCCAACATCATACTGAATGGGGAAAAGCTGAAAGCATTCTTGCTAAGATCTCAAACAAGACAAGGATGGCCACTTTCATTAATCTCATTCAACATGATACTGGAAATCCTATCCCAAGCAATCAGGCAAAAGACAGAAATAAAAGTCATCCAAATTGGAAAAGAGAAAGTCAAATTATCTCTGCTGCTGATATGATCTTATATCTAGAAAACCCTAAAGACCCCTCCAAAAGACTCCTAAATTTGATAAATAAATTCAGTAAAGTCTTGGAATACAAAATCAACATATGAAAATTAGTAGTGTTTCAATACACCAATAGTGATCAACCTGAGCCCCAAATCAAGAAGTCAATTCCATTTAAAATAGCTAGAGAAAAATATATTTTAAATATATTTAACCAAGAAGGTGAAAGATCTCTACAAGGAAAACTACAAAATACTGATGAAATAAATTGCAGATGACACAAACAAATGGAAAAACCACTTCATGCTCATAGATTAGAAGAACAAATATTATATTATAATTAAGAATAAATATTATTAAAATGATTATACTGAGCAATCTATAGATTTAATGTGATTCCTATCAAAATACCAATGACATTTTTCACAGAATTAGAAATAACAATCCTAAAATTTACACAGAACTAAAAAAGAGCTCAAATAGTCAAAGCAGTCCTAAGCAAGAAGAACAAAGCTGGATGCATCATAATATCTGACTTGTAATTATACTACAAGGTTATAGTAACCAAAACAGCATGGTACTGGTATAAAAATAGACACATAGAACAATGGAACAAAATACAGAACTAAGAAAAAAAGCCATATTCCTACAGCTAACTTATCTTTAACAAAGTCGACAAATCACACACTGGGGAAAGGATTCCCTGTTCAATAAACGGTACTGGGAAAATTGGATTGCCATATGCAGAAGAAAGAAACTGGATCCCTATCTCCCACCATATACAAAAATTAACTCAAAATGAATTAAAGACTTAAATTTAAGACCTGAAGCTATAAAAATACTGGAAGAAAACCCAAGAAAAACTCTTCTCATTGGCTTAGGCAAAATTTCATGACTAAGTTCCCAAAAGCAAATGCAACAAAAACAAAAATAGGCAAGTAGGCTTAATTAAACTAAATAGCTTCTGTTCAGCAAAAGAATCAACAGGCTGAACAGACAACATGGAGATTAGGAAAAATATTTGCAAACAATGCATCCAACAAAGGACTATTATGCAGAATTCACAAGGATCTCAAGCAATTTTAAATATACACACATACATTAAAAGTGTACAAAGAATATGAACATTTTGCAAAAGAAGACATACAAATGACCAATAAGCATATTTAAAAATGCTCAATACCACTAATCATCAGAGAAATGCAAATTAAAACTGCAATGATATCCTATCTTACAGTAGCCAGAACGGCTATTAAAAAGTCAAGAAACAACTGATATTGGAGAGAATGTAGAGAAAAGGGAATACTTAAACACTGTTGGTAGGAATGTAAATTAGTAAAACCTTTATGGAAAAATGATGAAGATTTCTCAAAGGACTAAAAACAGATCTACCATTCAATCCAGCAATTCCTCTTTTGGGTATATATCCGAATGAAAAGAAATTATTACATTAAAAAGATAACTGCACATATATGTTTCTCAGCACTATTCATAATACTAAAGATACAGAATCGATCTACGTGTCCAGCAATGAATGATGGGATATAGAATATGTGATATATGTACATATATATATATGTGTGTGTATATATATATATCTCACATGAAATTCTACAAGCTACAACTAAGAATGAAATAATGTATTTTGCTGCAATATGGATACAACTAGCGGCCACTGTCTTAAGTGAAATAATTTAGAAAGTCAAATACCACATGCTTCTACTTATAAGTGGGAGGTAAATTATGTGCATACATTGACATAGAGAGTAAAATAATAGATGTTGGAAACTCCGATGGGTGGGAAGGAGAGGGATGAGAAATCACTTTATAGGTACAATGTACAGTATGCAGGTGATGGCTACACTAAAAGCCCAAACTTCACCATTATGCAATATATCCATGTAACAAAACAACACTTATACCCTCCAATTCATCTAAAATACAAGAAATAAATGATGTGGGCAATTTACCATTGAAACAGAGTAAATATTAAAAAGTAAAAAATACTGCTTTGAAGAATTCTACATAAACACATTTGAAAATGTACATGTGACGGATACACTCCTAGGATAATACAAGTCTCCAGAATTGATTTCTATAAGGAGAAAGCTTGAGCAAAACAATTTTCTCAGACAAAATACCAGGGAAATTTTTTTTTTTTTTTTTTTTTTTTTTTTTGGAGACGGAGTTTCACTCTTGTTACCCAGGCTGGAGTGCAATGGCGCGATCTCGGCTCACCGCAACCTCCGCCTCCCGGGTTCAGGCAATTCTCCTGCCTCAGCCTCCTGAGTAGCTGGGATTACAGGCATGCACCACCATGCCCAGCTAATTTTTGTATTTTTAGTGGAGACGGGGTTTCACCTTGTTAACCAGGATGGTCTCAATCTCTTGACCTCGTGATCCACCTGCCTCAGCCTCCCAAAGTGCTGGGATTATAGGTGTGAACCACCGTGCCCGGCCAGGGAAATTATTTTTAAAAAACCCTAACCTACAAATATGCATCAGGACCAGGTAGTTTCACAGAGGAAAGTGTGCCAACTTTTCAAAGACCAGATAATCTCAATCCTGTTGAAATTCTTCCTAGGCATAGAATAAACGTGAAAAACTTCTCCAGTTCTTTTTATAAAGCAAGTGTAATTTTGAAATCTATATTTTGCTGAGTGCAATGGCTCATGTCTATAATCCCAGCATTTTGGGAGGTCAAGGCAGAAGGATCAGGTAAGCCCAGGAGTTTGAAACCAGCCTGGACACCATAGTAAGACCCTGTCTCTACCCTGGACATGATGGTGTGTGTGACTATAGGCCCAGCTACTCCGGAAGCTGAGGTGGGAGGATCGCTTGAGCCGGGTGGTCGAGACCACAGTGAGTTATGATCACACTTCTGCACTCAAGCCTAGGCAACAGTGTGAGACCCTGTCTCAGAAAAAAAAAAAAAGGAATAGTATAAATTCATAAAGTTCATATACGTAAATGAAAACTATATGCCAATACATTTTAAATGTTGATGCAAAAACTGGAAAAATATTAGCAAGCTGAATTTATCAGCATGTTAATAAGTAGCATATCATGACTAAGAGGAACTTATTTCCAGAATATGAGCATCATTAAATATAAAGCTATTTATGAATTTAATTCACCATATTAATAGGCTAATGGAAAAATTATTTTAGTATCTCCACACATGCAGAAAGATCTTTGAGAAAAACCTTAACATCCATTTCTGATGAAAAAACTCAACAAAGTAGGAATTGAGATTACTTCCTTAAATGATAAAAAGCATGTCCTCTGGCACTTAAAATAGCCACTTTATTTAATGGGTAAACTTTCTCAATAAAGCAAGAATAACAAATATTCTTACTACTTTTTAGCAGTGTATTGGAAGCCTCTAACTGGCAATGTCGTATTCTTAATGTGAGTGTTTACATGAGTCATGATTTTATAATTATATCCTAAATTGTAGTGTTTTGTATATTCTTTTGAATAAACGTTTCAGAATAAAATGGTTAAAATATGCCACATAAGGAAAGCATACATAAATTTAAAAGAACTATTTGGTGTAATTTATGTTTATTTGTACATTTAAGATTTGTGGCTGATGGATATAAAACCAGACATTTTCAGTAAAACAAAACGGCATAGATTTAAAACATGCAATGTGATATATAAAATGGTTTTGTGGCCTTTTTATTGCTAATGATAAAAATTTAAATCAGTGGTAGTTGATGTATTATTGCCAAGGAGAAAAGCACACATATTTTTGAGATTTAAGTGTAAAACTCATCTGCAAAAGACAACCAATGAAAGTTAAATGTGGGTTTCAGCTCTGACATTTAAAGAGCTGGAGGTCATTACTCCCATCCTTGCAATAAAACGTTGGACGAAATGAAAATCAACACCTTTTCTTGGACCCATCAGAAAACTGATTTGGGGGGCAAAGTACCACCCTCTCCACCCTGAAACCTGGAAAGGCAGGCAATTCTAAAGAACCTCAGCAAAATTTGATTTCCTGGAACAGAAGCTACTGAAGCCTTAAACAGATAGAAATACTTAAATGGCAATTTTGACGGATTTCTGAAATCTGCCTGTGGACTTGTGAAAATATATCCTGGGGGCCTTAGTTTTAGGGAACACTCCACACACACTTTTATGGATTTTCCCTCCGGGAAACCCAGCAAGTTCTCATGGAGAAGATCTGAGAAAGATTTTCCTTATGGCTCTGACAGCGGGAAGGGAAGAGCAAGTATTGTGAAAAGGGCCTGCCTAGAGCCTTCCCTGTAACAAAGGTCTACTTCTCAACGGGAAAGACTTTTTCAGAGCCTTGTTCCAGAGCTGTGGTAGAAATGCATTTCTCTCATTATGGTCCCATCTAGTTTTTTTTGCCTCATCTAAAAGGAAGAGGAAAAACTATACAAGAAGAATCATTTGTGAAAGTCACAGGTCAGACACAGGCCCACTGAAAGGCTGAGATTTAATTGGAAAAATTAGAGAATGCTCACTCCACACAACAATACACCTTAACCCTTCATACCAGCAGGGTTCCAGTAAAATAGCAGTAGGTTATAGCTGAAAGACCCAAGAGACACAGATTTTTTTCTAAGGAGGATTACCTAGGGAAGCCCAAAGTGAAGATGGGAGACAAAAAATGAACACATTCGAGATTCTTGAAGTTATTTTATCTACAGAAGAAAATATTTTAAATGAAAACATTGTGTAATAAATTATACAATATATTCAACACTTTATTATAAAATTAACTTTGTGTTAGATGACTTTGCCCAACTGTAGGCTAATGTAAGTATTCTGAGCATGTTTAAGATAGACTAGGCTAAGCTATGATGTTTTGTAGGTTAGATATATTAAGTGAATTATCTACTTGTGATATTTTCAACTTATGATGGGTTTATGAGGATGTAATCTCGTCACAAATTATATCTTCTAACATCTATATTAGAAGAAAGAAAGATCTAATATTAGTAACCAAAGTCAACTACTTTTGTATATTACATACCAGCATGCACCCATAAACACACATAGGAGCAATAAAAAATTGGTATTTAAAATATAAAACAGTAATATTATTAAAAATGTCACCCTGGAGGCTGGGCATGGTGGCTCATGCCTGTAATCCCATCACTTTGGGAGGCCGAGGTGGGTGGATCACCTGAGGTCAGGAGTTCAAGACCAGCCTGGCCAGCATGGCAAAACCCCATCTCTACTAAAAACACAAAAATTAGCCAGGTGTGATGGCATGCACCTGTAATCCCAGCTACTCAGGAGGCTGAGGCAGGAGAATTGCTTGAATCCAGGAGGTGGAGGTTGCAGTGAGCTGAGATCTCACCATTGCACTCCAGCCTGGTCAGCAAGACTGAAACTCCATGTCAAAAAAAGAAAAAAAAAAGGCATCTTGACCAGGTGTTCAATAGATCAGTGGGGTGACTATAGTTAACTTTAATGAATTGTAAAATTGAAAATAGCTCAAAGAGAATAATCCAGATATTCCTGGTGTAAAGAAAAGATAAATATTTAAGGCAATGGATGCCTCAGTTACCCTAATTTGATTTTATGAGTGTATCAAATTATTACATGTGCCATGAAAATATGTACATCTATTATGTATCAATAAAAAATAAAAATAAATACATAAAAGGCCAAAAATAAAAATAGCATTCCCCAAAATAAAATACTTAAGTGTAAATCTACCAAAGATGTTTGGGACCTATATAAGAAAAACTGCAAAAGTGCCAGAAAAAAATTTAAAAACTAAATAAATGTAGAGCTAAGTCTATGTTCACAGATGGCAAGGGTTAATATTATTAAGATACCAAACCTTTCCAAATTGATCTATAGGTTCAATGCAATTCCAATGAAAATGCCAGTAAGCTGTGTTGTAGATGTTGACAAACTGATTACAAAGTTTATATGGAAGGGCAAAAGACTTGGAATATCCAACAAGATACTAAAGAAGAAGGAAATTAGAAGGCTTAAATTACCCAATTTCAAGTGGTATTGATGAAAGAATACACACATAGATCAATGAAACAGAATACAGAGGTCAAAAATAGATTGATACATATACAGTCAACTGATATTTGACAAAGAACAAAGGAAATTCAATGGAAAAATGATACTATTTTCAGCAAATGCTGCTAGAACAATTAAACGTCTGTAGGAAAAATTAAACTTAGACATAGACCTTATACATTTCACAAAATTTAATTCAAAATGGATCGTAGAATTCAATGTAAAACTATAAAAATTCTGGAAGAAAACACATGAGAAAAATCTACATAATCTTGTGTTTGGTGGTGAGGTTTTAAATACAACACCAAAAGCATAAGCCATGAGAGAGAAAATTTATAAGCTGAGGTTTATTAAAATTAAAATTTTCTGTTTTGTGAAAGGCACTGTTAAGAAAAAGAAAGACTAGGAAAAAACATTTGCAAAACAGATGTCTGACAAAGACATTATAACCAAAATATTCAAACAATTATTTAAACTCAACAGTAAGGAGCCAAACAACCCCAGTTTTTAAAAAATGGCTAAAAGATCTGAACAAAAATCTTATCAAATATATATGGCAAAAAATTAACATATGTAAAAGTGTACAACATTATTATCATTGGGGAATTGTAAATTAAAACAACAATTAGATACCATTACACACTTATTAGACACGCGTTTTAGAATAGCCAAAATCTGAAATATTGGCATTACCATTTGCCGCCAAGGGTGAAAAGCAGAAAGAACTCTCATTTATTTCTAGCAGGAGTGTAAAATGGTATAGCTCCTTTAGAGAATGATTTAGCAGCTTCTTAGAAAGCTAATACATTCTTATCACATGATCTAACAATCATATTCCTAGGTATTTACCTATTTGACTAGAAAATACTGAGCACAAAACTTGCACATGAGTGTTTATGGTAGCTTTATTCATCTTGGCAAAAACTGGAAGCAATCAAGATATCCTTCAGTGGATAAATGGCTAAACAAACTGTGGAACATCCATACAATAGGATATTATTTAGTAATGAAAAGACATGACCTATCAAGCCACAAAATTCACAAATAAGTCTTTTTAAAAAAGTTTATTTAGAGACAGTCTCACTCTGTCTGCCAGGCTGGAGTGCACTGGTGTGATCATAGCTAACTGCAGCCTTAGACTCCTGGGCTTAAGCAATCTTCCCATCTCAACTGCCCAAGTAGCTAGGACGACAGGTGTACACCACTGTTTCTGGCTATTTTTTACTTATTTGTTTTTTTGGTTTTTTGTTTTTTTTTTTTTTTTGTAGAGACAGGAGTCTCACTGTTGCTCAGGCTGGTCTCAAACTCCTGGCCTCAAGCAATCCTCCTGCTTCACATCCCAAAGTACTGGGAATACAGGCATGCACCACCGTGTACAGCAACATGGACATGTCCTAAATGCATATTGCTAAATGAAAGAAGCTGGTCTGGAAAAGTTTCATACTGTCTGATTTTAAGTATATGACAATCCAGAAAACTAAAACTATAGAGATGATAAACATATCAGCAGCTTTGGGGAGTTTGGAAGTAGAGGCTGGGGAGGGGTTGAAGCAGAGGATTTTTTTTAAGCATACTGTAACTCTTCTGTATGATAGGATACGGTGAATACAAGATATTAAATATGTCAAAACTCATGGAATTTCACAGCACAAAGAACAAACCTTATATATGCAAATTTTAAAAATTATTTATGAGCTATGAGTACCTCAATATACAGTACAGAATGTGACCAAAGAATTTAAATGTTTTAGAAATGTATCAAACAATTTTACTGAACAGGATGGGAGAATAAGATACTGACTGAAGTAACTTTGGAAATAAGTGAAGTGTAAAAAAAAGTACTACATAAGAGCTATACTCTGATTGATAACGTTGTTTCCCTCAAGGGTATGGATTAACAATTCTGAAACTACTATGCAACTATGCTGGAATTTAAAATCAAGTAATGGATGGTAAAAGATAGAAGGCAGGTTTGTCAGTGCGGAAGTGGGAGCTTATAGATAAGCAGTGGAGGAGGGAGCTAGAACCACCCATACAATAATGGAAGAGAGTTGGAGAAGCTAGTGTGAACTAATGTTTTACTGTAGGACACAGAAGGACACATACAGATATGTTCACAGATGTGAGTATCTGCATGGATTAGTATACACACATATTTCCTTGCTCTGTCAGTTGTCAGAGCCTGGAAGCAACAACAGCCCAGTGCCAATGGGCACACTTGGCACCCAGATCTCGATTTCTAATATCATTCTCCAATTAAAAAAAAAAACCAGGGTTACTAGAAAACATAACTAATTCTAGGACTGGAGCAGAAAATATACAAAATGAACTGGGAGCATCTTATAGTACCAGAAAATAAGAAAGTTCTCAATGCAAATCAATAAGCAAACACCATACGTGCAATGATGGTGGGATGCCACAAAGACACAAGAGCCAGATGAAAGAGCTTTAAATGGCCAAAGTTGAAACAATTTTAGTTACAAAATATGGTAGTATTCTGTTAAAATTCAAAGCATAAAATAAATATATATTAGTCCATACTGACATATATGATTAAATAAATACATGGAGAGAATAGAAAAATATCTTGTGAAGAAGATTTTCAAATAACTTATGTAAATACTCTGCCCTTAAGAATATAGATCATGGGGCCGGGCGCGGTGGCTCAAGCCTGTAATCCCAGCACTTTGGGAGGCCGAGGCGGGTGGATCACGAGGTCAAGAGATCGAGACCATCCTCGTCAACACGGTGAAACCCCGTCTCTACTAAAAATACAAAAAATTAGCTGGGCATGGTGGCGCGTGCCTGTAATCCCAGCTACTCAGGAGGCTGAGGCAGGAGAATTGCCTGAACCCAGGAGGCGGAGGTTGCGGTGAGCCGAGATCGCACCATTGCACTCCAGCCTGGGTAACAAGAGCGAAACTCCGTCTCAAAAAAAAAAAAAATATATATATATATAGATCATGACTAGGAGCAGTGGCTCACGCCTGTAATCCCAGCACTTTGGGAGGCCAAGGTGGGCAGATCATGAGATCAGGAGATCAAGACCATCCTGACCAACATGGTGAAACCCCGTCTCTACTAAAATACAAAAAATTAGCTGGCATGGTGATGCGCGTCTGTAGTCCCAGCTACTCCGGAGGCTGAGGTAGGGGAATCACTTGAACTCAGGAGGCGGAGGCTGCAGTGAGCCGAGATTGTACCACTGCACTCCAGCCTGGCAACAGAGCAAGACTCCATCTCAAAAAAAAAAAAAAAATACAGATCTTAATTCTCTGCTGCTTAAGGATGGACTGTGCATAATAACTTTCTTCCAAATAGTACAGCGTGGAAAAAGAGAAATAAAAAGAGTAACTTTTTTATACAGAAAACTGAGAAACACTCACCCCAAGCCAGTTGATCCAAAATATATCCACACCAATAAGTTATATGGATGGTATGAACCTTTGATGTGATGTTAACAGAATGATTCTTTGGTCATCATCAAAACACACTACCCCAGTGTAGTTATGAGAAAAACATCAGAAAAATTTTAACTCAGGCACATTTTTCAAAATCTTGGACAAGTATTTTTCAAAACCCCTAAGGTAATCAGAAACAAAGAAAGCCTGAGAAACTATCAAAACACAGAGAAGGCCAAAGAGATATGATTACTAAATGCAATGTGGTATCCTAGAAGCGAACGTGGAATAGAAAAAAGCACCGGGGGAAACTGGTGGAAATAAGTTGAGAGAGAAAATGTTTAAAGTATACGACGAAATGAAATCTTTCTCAATATTTAAGGGTAAAATATGGATAAGTAATGGTATTAATGTAGGACTGTCTGGTTTACCAATTTCACTTAACACTAACTCCATTCTGTTACTAAATAAACATTGAGCACCTCTGACAATCACAGAACTCTTTCCGACATTATGCAGAATCATAAAAATGCATAAGAAATTGTCTAGGGCCAGGCACGGTGGCTCACACCTGTAATCCCAGCACTCTGGGAGGCTGGATCCTCTGAGGTCAGGAGTTTGAGACCAGCCTGGTCAACATAGTGAAACACTATCTCTATGAAAAACACACACACAAAAAAAATTAGGTGTGGTAGCAGATGCCTGTAATCCCACTTACTAGGGAGGCTGAGACAGGAGAATCACTTGAACCCGGGAGGTGGAGGTTGCAGTGAGCTGAGATCACGCCATTGCACTCCAGTCTGGGCAACAAGAGGGAAACCCCGTCTTAAGAAGAAAAAAAGAAAAGAAATTATCTATTCTAAGAAGCTTACATAATACAGTTCAAAGGCTTTTAAATATAATTTCTATGACATTTATACTTTCTTACACATCCAGGTATTTATTTAATTGAGTCAGTAAATAAGTTGTATCTTTGCCTTGTGGGGTTTACTGTGAATTCGTGTATTTCACTTATAAGGGAGAAACTGTTGATTTCTCAAATGCATGACAGCTCAGTGTCGACTGAGCTAATAGAACTATTTTTTTTAATTAAAAAAATTATCTGCATTTTCTTACTTGACTAAAACTAGTTTCACATTTTTCTTTTGGACATAACTAATTAAATGTTCAAATACATAGCGGTGCCTGAAAGAGCTGTGAAATTCCAATATTTATCCTTAGCCACAATTCTCAAAGTGATTTATTAGCCTTTTCTTTTGCTTGGAATGTATTAAATGTCTCATTGTGACAGGTTTTTGGTATCAAATGAGAACCTGGATTACTGGGCAAAATGATATCCCTATGCTGTGAAATCTTCCACTCAGTTTTGCTTCTATTAACAGCAGAGCAATACTGAGCTTTTTGTATAATCATTGATTGCTAACAGTTTGTTTCAATGTTTCTAACACAGAGTCTTCACTGATAGAAGGCAGACAATAGCCAATAGAAGCAGTATGTATAAATACTTATTAGTTTAATTTAGCAAGAAAGACTCTCAAGTGTGAAAATGAAAACAGGCAAGAGATCCTTTTAAAAAATTAATTCTCTCCATAGTGAAAACAGATTTAAATTGAAAGCACTGGAACCAATACATGCAAAACACTTCAGCAAGATCTACGTAAATACCAACTGTACACGTAACATTTATATGTTCCTTCCTTTTTCTGCTTTTCTTTCCTAGAAACATAAATGCTTCGAAACTTGCTCACTCTGCAAAGCTTCCTTGGAAATGATGTCAGTTAAGCCACAGTGGTAGGAGAAAGAGGGTTAGGAATAGAGTGGTGGATCCCCCCAGGAAATCCATTTTTCAGCTTTAGTGTCACTTCAATGGCAGGTTAATGAGATTGCAGCTTGCAAAATATCCAGAAACTTACCATTTGCCATTTCGAAATAAGATGGTAATTATTAAGCAGTTTTACCTTGTAATATCAACAACATTTAGGTCCACCTCTAAACACTACCATTCTAAATTGATCTATATATACAGTGAATAAAAAATTTCAGAAACTCATTCTATTAGCCTGCTGTGTGTTTAGCACCATGGAACACCTGATTATTCTAGTAGAATCATACACTTTTGTCACATTCACTGTAGATAAAATCATCAGGAAAACACCTTCTCTCAAGTTGTGCCTGCATTCAATTCAACAAATATTTAAGACGACACCAAGTGACGTCTTCTGAACTGGGCACTTTGAGTGCTACAAAGAGAAATAGCTAAGACCCTGCAAGCCATGGCCCCAAACTTAAAAAAATTGATTAAATGGTTTTTAGTGAGAAAAAATTTGTCTTACATGCAAAATAAGAAAATTGATGCCAGGCACAGTGGCTCACACCTGTAATCCCAGCAGCACTCTGGAAGGCTGAGGTTGGCAGATCACCTGAGGTCAGGAGTTCGAGACCAGCCTGACCAACATGGCGAAACCCCGTCTCTACTAAAATATAATAATTAGCTGGGCATGGTGGCACACGCTTGTAGTCCCAGCTACTAGGGCGGCTGAGGCAGAAGAATCGCTTGAACCTGGGAGGCAGAGATTGCAGTGAGCTGAGATCGTGCACTCCAGCCTGGGTGACAGAGGGAGATTTTGTCCCCCTCCCTCATCCCCCAAAAAAGAAAACTGATATAATTTGAAGGTTTGTCCCCTCCAAATTTCATGTTAAAATATAATAGCCACTGTTGGAGGTGAAGTCTGGTGGGAGGTGTTTGGGTCATAAAGGCAGATAACTTATGGATGGCTTGGCACCCCTCCCCCCAAATCGTAATGAGTTACTGTGAGAGCTCGTTGTTTAAAAGAGCCTCGCTGGACGGGCGCGGTGGCTCAAGCCTGTAATCCCAGCACTTTGGGAGGCTGAGGCGGGTGGATCACGAGGTCAAGAGATCAAGACCATCCTGGTCAACATGGTGAAACCCCGTCTCTACTAAAAATACAAAAAATTAGCTGGGCATGGTGGTGCGTGCCTGTAATCCCAGCTACTCAGGAGGCTGAGGCAGGAGAATTGCCTGAACCCAGGAGGTGGAGGTTGCGGTGAGCCGAGATCGCGCCATTGCACTCCAGCCTGGGTAACATGAGTGAAACTCCGTCTCAAAAAAAAAAATAATAAAATAAAAGAGCCTCGCACCTCCTCCTCTCTCTCTTGCTCCCTTTATCTCCATGAGATGCCTTCTCTCCCTTCACCTTTTGCCATGATTGGAAGCTTCCTGGGGCCCTCACCCGCAGCAGGTGGCAGTGCTATTCTTCCTGTACAGCCTGCAGAACCATGAGGCCAAAATAAATCTCTTTTCTTTTAAAAATTACCCAGCCTCAGGTATTTCTTTATAGCAACACAAAACAGACTAACACAAAATCATGCCTTTGCTATTTATGAAACCCTATCCTTAGCTCTCAGATGATATGTTGTCTAACTCCACAAAATACCTAGTGATTGTATTGTCTATTGCCTTCCATTACAGAGCTACATCCAAGGACAACATCACCACACTCCAAAACACTTCTATTCTAAAATGCTCCTCCCTCCATAGCTGACCAGAGCCACAATCACTAGAAAAAGCACCAGCTACTTTATCCCTCCTTGTAGAATACTTCAGTCAACTCCATCTAAACATGCTTAGCTGTTATACAGAGTAGTTTCCAATGGACCTTTTAAGACCAGTGTTGACTGTTTTAGTCCAGGGGTTAATAGCAACATTCTTGCTTAGTCCTTGAGGCAGTGATTTTAGATGAGTGGCTAGTAAGCTGGGGAAAATCTCAGAATGAACTCTTGTTATCTTTTGAAATCTCTTAGTCAGAGTGATGTCAGCAAGAGGGCAGAATAGAAAATCTCCCAGCATCACTTTCCCCATAAAAATTTACCTATAAACTTCAAAGACAACAATATTATCCTGATTATGCATTATCCTGAGTACTCAAGAGGGAAATGGAGGAACGCCTTGAGCCCACAAAATCGAAAGACCCAATGACTGGTAAGAGATATGGTCATTTCCCACAGTCGCCCTCTTCCCCAGCCAACATAACACTATTCACAGAGAATTTTCCTAGGCCCACAAGTGCTGAGATGAAATGACAGAACCAAGATACTGGATAGGGCTAAATCATTCATGAGAAACTGCCTCCATGATCCAATCACCTCCCACCAGGCCCTACCTCCAACATTAGAGATCGTAATTCAACATGAGTTTTGGGAGGGGACACGGATTCAAAATATATCAAACCAATAACAAGTAACATGATTGAAACAGCACTCAAAAGTCTTGCATCAAAGAAAAGCCCAGACACCCGACAGCTTCAGTGTTAAGTTCCACCAACCACTTAAAAAAGAACTAATACCAATTCCACTCAAAATATTCCAAAAACCGAAGAGAAGGATTACTTCCAAATTTATTCTATGCGGCAAGCATTATCCTGATACCAAGACCAAAGAAAGACACACAAAAAGAGAAAACTACAAGCCACTATCTCTGACAAACATATATGCAAAAAAACTCAACAAAATACTGGCAAATGGTTCAACACCATATTAAAAAGATCTTCACCATGATCAAATGGGATTCATCCCAGGGGTGTGAGTATGGTTCCGCATACATATATAAATAAATATGATACATCATATTAATAGAAGAAAGAACAAAAAGCATATGATCATTTCGATAGATGCTGAAAAAGCATTCAATACAATTTAACATTCTTTTATGATAAAAACCCTTAACCAACTGGTAGGGAAGAAACACAGATCAAAATGTAAAGGCCAGATATGTCAAACCCACACCTAATATTGTGCTGAATGAGAAAATATTGAGAGGCTTTTCTCTAAGATCTGGAACAAGACAAGGAAACCCACTTTTACCACTTTGATTCAACCTAATATTGGAAGTCTTAGTCAAAGCAATCACATAAGAGAAAGAAAGGGTACCCATATTGGAGAGGAAGAAAAAGTACTTTTGTTTACAGATGCCGTGATCTTATATTTAGAAAACCCTAAAAACTCTAAAAATGTTATAATTGATAAATTCAGTAAAGTTACAGGATACAAAATCAATATATAAAAATTAGTAGCATTCTTATATACCAACAGTGGACAAACTGAAAAAAATCAATAAAGCAATTCCATTTATAATAGCTACAAAAACATATAAAACATTTAGGAGTAATTTTAACTAAAGGAGTGAAGCATCTATTCAATAAAAACCATAAAACTCCAAAGAAAGAAACTGAAGAGAACACAAAATTGGAAAAATATCCCATGCTCATGGATTGGAAGATTTAGCATTGCGAAATTGACCATACTACCAAAGCAATCTATAGACTGATAACAATCCTTATCAAAATACCAGTAACACTCTTCACAGAAATAGAAAAAAACAATTCTAAAATCTATATGAAACCACAAAAGACCCAGAATACCCAAAGTAATTCTGAACAAAAAGAACAAATCTGGAGGAATCACACTACCTACCTTAATATATATTGTTACTAAGCTATAGTAACTATATTAGCATGGTACTAGCATAAAAGCAGACACATAGACTAATGGAACAAACAATAGAACCTTGAAATAAATCCACTTTTATAGCCATTTGATTTTTGATGAAGGCACAAAGAACATACATTGGGGAAAGGACAGTCCAGTCAATAAATGGCGCTGGCAAAACTGGATATTTATATAGAGAGGAATAAAATTAAACTGCTGTCTCTCACCAAACACAAAAATCAGCTAAAAATGAATTAAAGACTTAAATGTAAGACCCGAATCAATAAAACTTCTAAAGTAAAACATTGGGTAGCTTCTTCAGGACATTGGTTTGGGCAAAGATTTTTTTGGCTAAGACCTCAAAAGCACAGACAACCAAAGCAAGAATAGACAAATGAGATAACATCAAGCTAAAACTTCTGCATAAAAAAAAAAAAATCAACAGAGGAAACTGACAACCTACGAAATGAGAGAAAATACTTGTAAACAATCCATTTGACAAAGAATTAATAACCAGAATACATAAGGAACTCAAATGGATATATAACAAAACAATTTGATTAAAAATGGGTAAAAGATCTGAAAAGACATTTTTCAAAAGACATACAAATGGCCAATAGATATATTAAAAAATGATCAACATCACTAATTATAAGGGAAATGCAAATCAAAATCACAATGAAATATCATCTCATCTGATTTAAAATGGTTATTCTCAAAAAGACAAAAATATCAAAGATTCTGGTGAGAATGTGGAGAAAGGGGAATGCTAGCATACTGTTGGGAGTATAAGTTAGTATAGCCACTATATAAAACAGTATGGAAATTTCTCAAAAAACTAAAAATGAAACTGCCATATGATCCATCAATCTCACTACTGGGTGCATATCCAAAAGAAGGGAAGTTAGTATATTGAAAAGATATCTGCATTCCTATGTTTATTGCAGCACTATTCACAATAGCCAAGATATGAAATCAACCTAAGTGTCTATCAGCAGATGAATGGATACAGAAAATGTGATATATATACACAATTAAATATTATTCAGTCATATAAAAGAATGAAGTCCTGTCACTTACAGCAACATGGATGGAATTGGAGGTCAGGATGTTAAGTGAAATATGTCAGGCACACTAAGATATACATGGTCTAACATATGTGGGAGATAAAAAAGTTGATTTCATAGAAGTAGAGAGTAGAATGGCATTACCAGAGGCTGGAATAGGCAGGGGAAAGTGGAACATGAAAAGAGATTGGTTAATAGGTACAGAAATACAGTTGGAAGGAATAAATGTTAGTATCCAATAGCACAGTAGGATGACTATAACAATAATTTATTGTATATTCCAAAATAACTAGAAGATTTAGAATGTTCACAACACAAAGAAATAATAAATGTTTGAAGTGATGGATATCCTAATTAACCTGATTCAATCATTACACATTGTATGCATGTATCAAAATATTACATGTACTTCATAAATACATACAATTATGCATTAATTAAAATTTGGGAAAAAGAAATCTCAGTTTATTAAGATGCTAGTCATACTTCTGACAAATGGATAACTCTAGTAGTTATGTCTTGCTCCATACTTTCCAGAATTGGCAGTCAACAACTATTTGTTGAATGAATAAATGCATGCATAAATGAATACCACTAGCAGCCTGACTACCTCTAGGAGCTTCAATCATAGAATGTTTGTAGTTATCCTCTCATGCATTCTAGGCTGTTTGGAATGAAGAGCATTATATTTCCTATGGAAATTTCTACTAGAGATGAAGCTCAATGATTGAATGTCATTCCGGAAAGTGGGTTACAATTGTTACTACCTTAGATCAACAAATATTTGATGAGTACTTACTATGTGCAGCCACTTTCCAGGTACTGGGAAAGGCGTGCTAAAGAAGGTAGACAGGGCCTGACTTCCTGGAGCTTAGGAGAGTCTTATGCAGGCAAAGTGGACAACAAACAAAAATTTAAGCCAGATATTTCTATTTTAATGTGTGCTATATAGGAAAAGTGGGATATGATAGAGTGGCGTGTACCTGGGGGGAAAAAATACCCTACTTTATTTGAGCGCTCAAGAGAAAACTTTCTGTATATTTGAGCTGAGTTTGAGCTGAGTCATTGAGGAAATGATGGAAGAAGCTTCATAAAGAACAGAACCCTAGCCAAGCAGAGGCTTGGGCAAGTGCAAAGGCCATAGGTAACAAAGAGTTTATCTTGATTAAGGAGAGGAAAGGAGGCCAGTGGAGCTCTAAAGGAGGGATTGACAAACTTTTTCTAAAGGGCTTGATGGTAATATTTTAGGCTTTGCAGACTATGTGTTCTCTGTTGCAACTACTCAACTCTGTTATTGTAACATAAAAACAGGCATAGATGATACATACAGGAATGAATGTGGGTATGTTCCAATAAAATTCCATCTGCAAAAACAGATGACAGGGTGGATTTGGCCCATGGGCTGTATGTAGTTTGCTAACCTTTGCTCTAGCGTATAAAGCAGAAGAGAAAGTGTTAAATATTGAAGTTGGAAAACAGGGCAGGGTCCAGACTCTGCAGCGTCTTAGGGGATGGGAAGAAGTTGAAATTTTATTCTTAGTGCAATGTAAAAACATTGAAAACTCCCATTAATTAAGGGAGTGACTTGATCTAAACTAATTTTTAAAATATTATTCTGGAGGTTGTGTGGCAAAGGGATCATAAAACCCACCAGTGTAGAAAGAGGTAGGGAGTCTAGAAATTACAATGCTTGGCCTGGAGGAGGCAGTAGAGAAATGGTGTGAATGAATTACCAGGTCTTCTGGCCAGGCATGGTGGCTCACGCCTGTAATCCCAGCACTTTAGGAAGCCGAAATAGGAGGATCACTTGATGTCAGGAGTTCGAGACCAGCCTGACCAACAGGGTGAAAGCTTATCTCTACTAAAACACAAAAATTAGCTGGACATGGTGGTGGGCACCTGTAATTCCAGCTACTAGGGAGGCTGAGGCATGAGAATCATTTGAACCAGCGTTCAGAGTTTGCAGTGAGTCAACATTTTACCATTGTACTCCAGCCTGGGTGACAGAGAAAGTATGCCAAGGTAGCAAGAATGAGTTCCAGATTTCTGGCTGGAACCAGATGTCTGGGTGACGATAGTGCTATTATCAAGATGTAGAAGATGGAGGAAGAAAAGAAAAGTTAGGTTTCAGTGAGTTTTATTTTTTATTAAATTAAGGTCTATAAGACATCCATGTTACCCTTCAGAATGCCAAAATGAATCACTACAAATAAAAATAAAGCATTTTTTTAAAAGCAGATGAAAGAGCAAAGCAAGCCTCATATCCAGTCATTCACACTAGAATGGCTGGGAGGGGGTGTACCTAAGCCCCTCTCAGCAGATCATGATATAATATATGCAGATACCAGGCCATGAAGCTGCATAATCAAATGCAACTCAGGACTTTTGTTAAGGTGGCCACAACTATCACTTCTTTTTTCAAAATAGACCTCCTTCCTTCTGCATAGGAAGCTGCATACTTCTATCTTGCATCTCTGTTTCTGCACTCTCAATAAGCAAATTGGTAGAGCAGTGAAAGGGGACTGATGGCAGGCAGATGAAAATCACTGGCGTACAAAGACACAGGATGTTATTTGTGACCAGCAAATAATGCTGCAAATGTGCTGCTCCACATATTTCTCTGTTGGGCTTTGACCACATCCTAAAACACAGCTCAACATGTGAATATACATCAGCTAGTTTGCTTGCTAGGGTAAACTAATCATAGGCATAAAAAAAAGTAACCCTAGGCCGGGCGCGGTGGCTCACGCCTGTAATCCCAGCACTTTGGGAGGCCGAGGCGGGTGGATCACGAGGTCAAGAGATCGAGACCATCCTGGTCAACATGGTGAAACCCCGTCTCTACTAAAACTACAAAAAATTAGCTGGGCATGGTGGTGTGTGCCTGTAATCCCAGCTACTCAGGAGGCTGAGGCAGGAGAATTGCCTGAACCCAGGAGGCGGAGGTTGCGGTGAGCCGAGATCGCGCCATTGCACTCCAGCCTGGGTAACAAGAGCGAAACTCTGTCTAAAAAAAAAAAAAAAAGTAACCCTATTTTACTGTTTTTACTTAATTCAACTTAAACAGATGCTTCTAGGACCACTGCTGAAGAAAGCAATCACAAAGACAGGGAATGAGTTAGTGACTATGAGTTAGAACACAGGTGAAATAATGTTTCCCAATCTATTCTGTGCTTGTAGGTAAAGTCTTAATAGTCAAATATATTTAAGAAGCGTATTTTTCTGAAGCACAAACTTGAAATAGGCATGTTTATAACAGAACATTTTAATGCTAACCTTTAACACCATTAAGGCTAATGTGGCAATATGAAAACCCAGAAGGAGAATACAGTATTTGATGTTTTCGAATTTGTTAAAAAATATACCACAATTTGGTAAACACACACACAATTACACATATCAACTATATATTTTAATAAAATCCTCAATAGAGTTATAACACTAGGATCTGTTTAGATTGTACTTTGCTGCAAGTAACAGAATGTCCCATTTTAGCTACTTAAACAATTATGGATTATTTTTCTTTAAAAAGCAAGAAATCCAGAGATAGTTTTACAGCTTTTTCAGCAGCTCAGCAACATCAGAATACACTCAGAAGTTTTCCTGACCTCCTCTTGGTTACAAAATGGCTGCCACAGCCATAAGCACTGTGGCTATGTTCAAGAAAAAGGAAGAGGTCAGGGGATGTCAGCTTTCTCTCTTCCATTTAACAACAAAACAAAATATTTTTCACAATCCCTATAGCAAACACTTCTTTGGATCTTATTTATTTAGAATCAGGCTACATGATCACACCTAACTACTGTGAAGGGTGGGAGGGCAGCAGGAGGCTCAGAAAATCAGTGAATAGGATTCTCATAATTAGTTTAGATGGCCGCGTTCCCCCATGTGGGTTGGGCACATCATTGTTTCACACAAATGAGATCAGAGGGAGAAGTTGAATTTTGACTAGGCAACTAATGGCATCTGCTATATAGGCTCTGTTTAAGACAAATTTAGTGTCTCATTTGTTATTGTCAAATTGTAATGAACACTGTAATGTACCACCCAGAGCCCCCTTCAGGAATAAAGGGCTGAGTACCCAGCTGCTGAGAGGGTTTCTTGAAGACTACCTCAACTATCAGCTCCCTTTAGGTATTGCCTCAACTAAAGAGAATCACCTTACCAAGGACACACCCTCATCCCAGGGCCTTGCACCAACATGGACTTACAAGAACCTGACCCCTCCCCTCCCTGCATCCCCTTCATTCACTTTCCCAGCTCTTCTTCCCTCTCCTGGTCCTCCTCACTGCTACTTGGAACGTAAGAGCAGCTCTGAAGGGTCATTCTGTCTTCAGAGCTAGGGGTCTCCTGAAGCTTCTGCTGAGACTACATCGTAGCTTGACTTCTCCCTCTGCTCAATCCTGCTTTCTTCTCTTGCCTTCCACGAGTGTTGATCTCAACAGCACAACTTATCAAACCTGCCGTCATGCTACTGCCTATCTCAGAGTCTCCTTCCTGGAGAACCCAGCTGGCTACAAAAATAGAAAGGGAGATTCAATGTACACAAAATATGTTTCTTTAAAGTTTATTTGCAATTTTGAAATAATGTTTAAAAAAATTAAAGTTGAAATGTAATTTTTAAAGAATGTGAGATGTCAGTAAAATTCTGTGTCAATTCAACATTGGCAAGTGTGATGCATATTTGTCATCTCCATCAATAGTTCATTTCTCCATTGAGCAGGCATGTGATTTTTTGGAAATATCTTTATTTTTCTGAACGCAAAATTAATTATTACTCATTGTGAAATTACAAAACAAGTTTAAACAAGAAAGAAAAAGATCATCAATGATCTTGACACAACCTATTATTAACCTTTGAGCAATGTCTGTTCAGACTTTTAAGAGGAGTTAAAAGCTGTTTCTTGGCTGGTCTGAGTGCAGTGGTGTTTACGAAAGCTGTTTCTTTGGTCTTCCCTTTAGTTTCGTAAGAGTCTGAGGAGTTTCCCCACATGTAATCCTACTTGCAATATTAATATAAGGAAATTTTAGGAATTTAACTAGAGCAGATCCAAATCAAAATATAATCTAATCAAGGTATAGGTACAGGAACAACCACCATGCCCCACTGTTGAGACTCGGTAATTAATAACTACAATTTGTGAGATGTAGCTGCCCCAAAGAATTAGGGCTGGTCACATTCACCTGAGAAGGCCATGTAACTGATGGGAAATAAAAGTTTAAGAAGGTAGGGCAAGGTGGCTCACATCTGTAATCCCAGCACTTTGGGAGGCCAAGGCGGGCAGATCATGAGGTCAGGAGTTCGAGACCAGCCTGGCCAACATGGTGAAATCCCGTCTCTACTAAAGACACAAAAAATTAGCCAGGCATGGTGGCACACAACTGTAATTCCAGCTACTTGGAGGCTGAGGCAGAAGAATCGCTTGAGTCTGGAAGGCATAGGTTGCAGTGAGCCGAGGTAGCGCCATTGCATTCCAGCCTGAGCAACAGGGCAAGACTCCGTTTCAAAAAAAATAAATAAATAAAAGAAAGAAAAGAAAAGATTTAAGAAAACCCAAAGCTAATGCTTCCCTGAGTTGAGACAGTCTGCACCTTTTCAGTTTATTTCTCATGGCCATGCATACTCTATAAGCAGCATGGCAGGGACATTGCAAGCTGGTCCTGGGAGATACAAGACCACACCTACGCTGCTGCTGTGCATACTGAGCTATTTCCTAAACACTTTCTTCAATCTAAAGAAACCTGGTGGCTGTGGGGTAGGATCCCGCTGTAGGCTCGGGTAAGATATGCGCCACGCATGCAGTGCTGAGTTCCCGCAAGCTGCGGAGCCATGGAGATCGGCACCGAGATCAGCCGTAAGATCCGGAGTGTCATTAAGGGGAAATTGCAAGAATTAGGAGCTTATGTTGATAGAGAACTTCCTGATTACATTATGGTGATGGTGACCAACAAGAAAAGTCAGGACCAAATGACAGATGATCTCTCCCTGTTTCTAGGGAACAACACAATTCGATTCACCATAGGGCTTCATGGTGTATTAGATAAACTTCACTCTGTTACCACTGGACCTTCTGGTCTAAAGTCTTCTGATACCAACTCTTTGATAGTAATGTGTCTTCAAACAAGAGCAGTTTCAGTGGGGGAGATGAGAGGAAGCATGAAGCTACAGTGCCACCACGTGCCATTCCTAGCACTAGACCTGAAAAAAGAGATTCCAGAGTTCCTACACGTTCACAGGAGTCAAAAACCACCAATGTCAGGCAGACTTATGATGATGGAGCTGCAACCCGACTAATGTCAACAGCGAAACCTTTGAGGGAGCCAGCGCCCTCTGAAGATGTGACTGATATTAAGCCAGAACCAGATGATCTCATTGACGAAGACCTGAACTTTGTGCAGCAGAACACTTTATCTCAGAAAAAACCTACAGTGACACTTACATAGGTTTCTTCTCGCCCTTCTATGGAAATTTATTGACCACCTGCAAGTAGAAATGCAGATAGTGGTGTTCGTTTAAACAGGTTGCAATTTCAACAGCAGCAAAATA